>NC_000077.6:46001620-46301620 GCF_000001635.26 Mus musculus | reverse complement strand
GTCCGAAGGGGCTCCACTCCGGGGCATGGGTCTCCATGGAGCTGTACCCTGCCGTGACCACTTTCTATGCCCGCAAAGCTTCCTGCCACCCTCTGCTACAAGCAGGATGGTTTTGCTTGCTTACCCAAATGCCATCCCATTTTATACTAATGAGACCCTTTTAATTGTTTTATACTTTAACATGTCTTTGCATAGTATTTTCCATATATATGCTTATGTAAGTATATGTCTCTGTGTGTGTGTGTCCTCTAGCTGGATAGCTGAATAGAAGGAGACTACCCGGCTTCTAGATATTTGTGAATCTCCCAAATGACTGTTTCCTCATCTTTCCAACATAGGAGAGTTTTGTGGTCCTGAGGAAGTTTTGGAAAAGCAGCCAACCTGGGAAGGAGGTGATGTGCTTAGCATTTTCCAAAAAGATACAAAAGCAGGCATGGCCTAAAATAACACGGAACTAGAAAGAAAGATATCCTGTGAGCCTGGCCTCTGCCAATCACTAGCATGAATGAATGCATTTATTTCTCAGTAACGGTGATCTAAGAAGAACATCAGATAGTAGCTGCTACCCTCTTGAATTTGTGGGGCAGTGCTGATGGGAAGTCAAGATGAAAGAGTCATACAGACATCTTAGTGACAAGGCCTGCCTCGGTGGGGGAGTGGGGAAATCACGACCGTGTTCACCTACTCTGTGGTTTACACGCCATGCATGGCCTTCAGTGCTGGGCAGTGAGAAGCCTCTGCTTTAGTGTGAGCAGAGGGCTGCATTCCCAAACAAGCCTGTTTGTTATTGTTGATTCTTCTGAAGACAGGAGATCCTAATTTGGCTGAGTTAGTCCAATCAGGAAGACCCTTTCTGCTTTAACCTTTACAAAAAAGTAATCTCATGCAAGCCAGTCTTTAAACAAAGAAAATTTAGTAGTGTGTGAGTGTGTGTGTGCATTGTGTGTGCACTGGTCAAGAATTTTCTTAATTGCCAATGATGCAGGAGGGCCCAGACCACTGTGGGTAGAGCCATCCGTTAGGCAGGTGAGCCTGGACCTTATAAGAAAAGTAGCTCAGCAAGCCAGTGGGCAGTGTCCCTTGTGGTCCTGTTTCCAGGCTCCTGCTTAAGTGTCAGTCTTGACTTCCCTCCATGATGATCTATCACCAATAAGGTTAAATGAATTCATTTCTCTCCAAGTTGCTTTTGGGCAGAGATTTTTCATAGCAACAAAAAGCTAACTAGGCGAGCATACGTGTGTGTGCACTGCACTTGCAAGGAGAGTCATGTGCGCATGTGTGAAAGGCAGGGTAGCTTTGCAGTTGGTTTTCTCCTTTCCTTTCACCTTTATATGGGTTCTGGGAATTGAACCCAGATCTCTAGGTTTGCACAGCAAATGCTTTGAGCTGAGCCAGCTTGCTGCCCCGTCATGGTTTTTCTTGGTGCTTGTCTTTCTGCTCCCACCTTACCTGCTGTTCTGATTTCTGTTGAGAGCTCTCGGTCTGTTTCAGAGAATGGAGGCTTGGCGTGATTCATGAATTGTGACTAAGCTGATAATTGTGTAAGCTGATAATTCCTACTTTTATCTTCTAACAACTTATTTCCTGAATGCTTAATCCGGTGCAGGCTGCCTTGTTAAGTATTCTACATGCTGAAAAGTTATAAAATGCTCAGAACAAAGGACGGGCACTGGGGGCTGGTGAGATGGCTCAGTGAGTAAGAGCACCCGACTGCTCTTCCAAAGGTCCGGAGTTCAAATCCCAGAAACCACATGGTGGCTCACAACCATCCGTATCGAGATCTGACTCCCTCTTCTGGAGTGTCTGAAGATAGCTACAGTGTACTTACATATAACCAATAAATAAATCTTAAAAAAAAAAAAAGAATCTTTAAAATAAAAAAAAAAAAGGACGGGCACTATTATAAATTGTGATCCTTTTACAAATAAGGAAACTGTGGTTGCGAAGGGGTTAAATAACAGCTTACAGTCCAGTGGCTTTTCCGTGCTGAGCAACAGCTTCAGACCCAGCCCTCAGACCCACCCACTGCTATTCCTCCTTGGTAAAACTGCCTTACTTCTCATTCCTTCCAGAAGTTGTCAAAAGGAGCGTAGCAGTGAGATCCTACTTTAGCTGCAAATGAGAGTCCCTGCACTTCCAAAACCAGGTTCTCCTAACTCCTATCACGCACTGGTGCCAGGATTCACCCTGCCTTGTTGCGGTCTGTCAGTCATCTCAGCCTTGGAGCCTCTGCCTTCCCCTCTCAGAAGCAAATTACTTATCAGCTCAGAGCTGCTACTTCTCTTGGGGCAGCCAGGCCAGGGGCTTTAGGTTGGTTGTGAAGACACTGAATTAAACAAACTTCCCTGAATCCTCAAGCTGAGAGACCACAACTGCCTGAGGTGAACCAGGCCTCAAGTGAATTTGGAGTAATTCATTTCTCTCTTTTCCAAAATGACAAAACGGCCCGTGCGCATGGACTAGACACATGGAGTTTTCTCAGGTTGCATAACAGGCTGGCCTCCCGGGCCAAAAAAGACACGCTTGGTTTCACATATACCTCTGTTCAAGCTTCTAGAACATCCTCCTTTCTGATTTATGTGGGTTTGGCACTGACTTCCAGCACTTGAACTAAAAATGTCTGATTTCCACCTCCCTTAGGCAGCGGATGAGCTGCAGAGTCAAATCCATTGCAGAAGCTGTAGTTCCAAGAAGAAAAGAAAAGCCGCCTTATGTAAACAAAGCCTTTTAATTTGTTGGTTTTATTAGGCAGCCCATGTACTGACTTTCTTCAAGGAAACTATGGGATGCTACTATTTTTAAGGGGAGCACCTTAAGGGTTATTCTAGTAAATGGATGTTTTTTGGAGCCTATGAAGTCCTGAAGAAGCCCAGGTTTTAGGGGAAAGGTGAGAGAAAGGACCATGGTAAGTGACAGTGGGGGCAGGGAGGAAGGGACAGGGAATTCCAATAAAAACTGGGTGCTTACACTGAGCTGGAGGCTTTAACAGAAAGTTCCAGACAGACACACAATTGGATAGGAGAGAGAGAGAGAGAGAGAGAGAGAGAGAGAGGGAGGGAGAGAGAGAGAGAGAGCACGCCTTACTAGCATCACAGGGCACCAACAGTTCTTACACGTGCCTGATTTTGTAAAAATATATTTAAGGTTAAAAGACAAATTACATGAATCCGGAAGCAAACTTGGATCCCCGGGTTTGGCTGCAAGCGCCTTTACCCATTCAACCCTCGTCCTTACCTATGATTACGTTCTTTTTCTTCCCCATCTTGTATTATTGGGAAGTGAACCCCTGTGTCACTTTGTTCCTATTTCAGTAGATATTTCTAGAAAACACTTCTAAAACATAATTCTGATACTGCGTTTCAGCTAAAATAACAGTTTCTCCCAAGTATCCAGGGTGCAGTCCGGATTCAGTTTCCAGTTTGTTTGTTTTTCCCTAAGTGTTACAGTTTTGCTTGCGGGGTGGTGAGTTCCAAATAGTTGAACCAGGCTCCAAACAAACATTGTGTCAGGTTACTAAATCTCACAGCCCTCCACTGCTGTGCGGCTTCCACATCTTCCATCCCTGCCCCCACCTTCTCCCCACCCACCCTCTGCACCCCTCTGTCCCCTCTACCCCTCTGCCCCTTCAGTTTATTTGTTGAAGACATTGCGTCATCTTCCATATTGATTACATGCCTGTAATGTGTTATAATGTGAATTGAAATCAAAGGATTGAAGAGATTCTGGTGTTCCTTTTGGGTCCAGCATTCTTCCCACGTGATGGTGTATCCATCCATCAGACAGCATGTGAGTCACCTGGCTGTTTTCATTTAGTGATGCTGGCCCCCTTGAGGATCAGTGCATAGACCCACTTATTCATTAGGGGTTGGAAAGCAGGTGTTACAGTAGGCATTGTCTCCGAATGGAAAACAAATTGTGTCTTTTTTCTTCTGAATTGATTATCCTACCCAGAAGTCTATTTGGGTTAGGAAAGACAAGTTATCTCATTGTGTTTTCCCATTTTCTACACAACAGTTGGATCACAGGCACTATCCAAGGAATAAGAACCAGGTTTTGATTTGGTAACTCTATGGTCTCAGTGATATGAAGGCATTTACTCTTGTTCTGGTCCACTGTGGCTTAGGTGATGGATGTTCATGGTCCGATCCAGGGAGAGAGGAAGCTTGAGTCAGGGTCTCCTCTGGATCTGTTGCACATACAGCTACAGCCCCAGTATCTTTTTTGTTTGTTTGTTTATTTGTTTTTGTTCTTTGGGTTTTGTTTTGTTTTGGTTTGGTTTTTGGTTTTTCGAGACAGGGTTTCTCTGTGTAGCCCTGGCTATCCTGGAACTCACTCTGTAGACCAAGCTGGCCTCGAACTCAGAAATCCGCCTGCCTCTGCCTCCCGAGTGCTGGGATTTAAAGGCGTGCGTCTTCCATATCCTCCATCCCTGCCCCCACCTTCTCCCCATCCACCCTCTGCACCCCTCTGTCCCCTCTACCCCTCTGCCCCTTTCAGTTTATTTGTTGAAGACATTGCATCATCTTCCATATTGATTACATGCCCAGCTCAGCCCCAGTATCTTAAAGAGTCAGCTTCCTTGCGATGCCAGGAAAGTTCTCAACCTTCCTGGACATTTTCTGCCCCAGGCCTGGACTCACAAATTCAGTTCCTTAATAGGAAGTCATAGTTGCAGACTGCGACTGAGCACTGAAGGTGCGTGTTGCTTATGGGTTGGGATTTGTTTCTAGGTCTTTTTTGGTGGGCAGAAATACATACTTGAATGTATATGCTTCTATCTGTACATATAAATATCATATTTGTATCTTTCTATATGTGTATTTGTGTCAGTGTGGACTTTGTAATGTGTTTTAATTTTAATATAAACACATATGTGCATGCATGCATCTTGCGCTCACTCAACTGGCCAGGAAGAACCACGCTGCAACAGGATCCTTCTGCACACGTTTATTCAGTCCTGTTTCTTCTTGTTTATATCTCTCCCGAACCCTGGGCCTCTCACTCTTTTATACTCTCAGTTCCCATCCACGCACAGCAGGCCACGTCACCTCACCAGGTACGCAGCTTCAGCTAATCAGGGCAGCAGGGGCATATCTCCATCAAAATGGATTCACCAGTATCCTGGTGCACCTGTGCAGCTCTCAAGATGTTTGTGGCTTATAGGAGGAAGTCAGGTGCAAGTCATACGACTTAGCTACAGTCCCTGGCACCTTTGGGACTGCTGCCACACCCGCTCCTCACATATGCATATTTATTAACATATAAGTTCTTCTGGATACTTCTTATCCATATTTGTGCTAGTTTCATGTATATTGCTATAGTAAAATACCTGGACAAAGAGCAACCCAAGGAAAAAGGGTTTATTTTAGCTTACAACTCCAGGCTGCAATCTGTCTCCTTGGAGAAGACATAGCAACAGGACCCCAAGACAGCTAGTCACATTGTACACTCAGAAGCAAAAAGAAATGAATACATACACACTCCCCTTATATAGTTTAAGACTCCCTGACTAAGAAATGGTGCTACCCACAGTGAGCTGGGTCCTCCAACGTTAGTCAGCTCAGTTAAGACAATCCCCCATCGATATGACTACAGGTCAACCCAGTGTAGACAGTCGCTCTCTGAGACTGCTCACAGGTGATCTCATGTTGTATCAAGCCCATACTCGAAGCTAACCACAATACCTTTTCCTGCTGTATTTGGGTCTTAATGATTCTCTTCAGTCGTAACCGTGTATCTCCTTTCAGCCATGTCAAGACTGCCTTTGTCGTACCCAAGGAGCTAAAGGGATCTGCAACCCTATAGGTGGAACAACATTATGAACTAACCAGTACCCCGGAGCTCTTGACTCTAGCTGCATATGTATCAAAAGATGGCCTAGTCGGCCATCACTGGAAAGAGAGGCCCATTGGACACACAAACTGTATATGCCCCAGTACAGGGGAACGCCAGGGCCAAAAAGAATGGGAATGGGTGGGTAGGGAAGTGGGGGGGAGGGTATGGGGGACTTTTGGGATAGCATTGGAAATGTAATTGAGGAAAATATGTAATAAAAAATATTAAAAAAAAAAAAAGAATCAACCAAAAAAAAAAAAAAAAAAAAAGACTGCCTTTGTCTCAACACCACCCGGAACACATCTCATAATCACTCTTTTCCTCATAATACATTCAAACATCACAGTAATACACCAATGTGGCATTGAAAAGAGAGTGAGCTTGTGTTTTTCTAAACTTTCTTTCCCCTTACTTTATTTTAGTCATTCTCAAGCTGTATCCCAGTTGTATCTACCATCTGATTACCGAATTAGAGACTGGAGAGATGGTAGATCCATCAGAGGGTAGGAGTGCTTGCCACCCGAGCACCGGTGGAAAAGCCTAGAATCCCAGTGCTGCGGGAGGCAGAGACAGGAGACGCTGAAGTCTTTTCTTTTTGGTTTTTGTTTGTTTGATTGATTTTTGTTATCAGCTTAGCCCTGGATTCAGTGAGAAACCCTGTCTCAAGGAAGTAAATAAAGTGACAGGAGAATAGGAGATCCTCCAATGTCCCCCTTGGCTGTCACAGGCACTTGGCACACACATGTGCATGTATGTGCACACACTAATACAGTATACACACACACACATCCCAAGCATAGAATCACTTAGAACATTTCCTTTTGACGTGACTATACCAACAATTTGTTGCTATACACACTCATTTCTTTCTTTCCTATTATTTTTAAGGGTTTGCATTTTAAATTTAATGCGTATTTTATAGTAATGTAAAATCTGGAATGCTAGACCGTTTCTCTGGCCCTGAAGGCCTCACCTTTCTTCTTTCCCCTTCCTCAAAGCTCAGCTGTCTTTATATAGCCTGCCCTTACAGTTTTGTTTCAATAAGTTTGTTTGTGTGTGTGCACGCATCCTCCTCTCAGATGAATGGGTTCGTGTGGTTCGCATGGGCTAGCTGCTGCTTTGTCTTACGGTTGCCTGGGCTTCGCTGAGGAGGGCTGCAGCAGCTCCATGGTCATGGATGTTTGCACTTCTCAGGCCGCTGCAATTACACACTTCACACCCAGCCAACAGTGTGATCGACAGCCTGCTCTCCGCAACCTGGCCAATGGCATGGTGGTCATAGCAGTTGGATCAGCAAATAGCAGTCTGGATTTCTTACTGCGACGAAACAGTATGCTTTTAACCGATGCCATCTTGGTCTTAGGGGTGGAGCCCCAGCAGATATGGATTAAGCTGTGTGTGTGTGATTCTTGGTGAAAACAGAGCCAGAACCCATTAATACTATGCTTCTAAATACTGACTGTCCACTCGTCTATGGAGCAGAGTCCCCATGGCTGATAGGATATGCAAGCAGGTGAATGCTAGCTGTGCCCGGCATCAAGAAAGGTTTATTATTATTATTATTATTATTATTATTATTATTATTATTGTCTGACATAATGAAGGGAACCGTTGGGCTTTGTAGTCATAGATCATATACCCTATAAATTATTATCCCTCCCTCAAGTAGACTTAGTAGAAATGAGAGAGACGCTAGAGAGATGACTAAGAAGTCAAGAGCACATATTACTTTTGCAGAGGACCCGAGTTTAGTTCCCACATCTGGAGGCTCACAGCTGCCTATAATTCCTGCTCCAGAGGATCTGATACTCTCTTCTGGGCTTCACCAGCACCTGCACACATGTGCACCTACCTACACACAGGCACACACGCATACACATAATTTGTAAGATATAAATCCAAGGATATTAATGTGAAGAAGAGGAGGAGGAGGAGGAGGTGGTGGCAGAGGAGAGGCTTTGGTGTGGCCTGGCAGTCATGCCACTGTAGACCTGAGCACCACGCTTAGAATTTGAGTCCGGATGAGAAGAAAGGCGGAGGGGAAGGTCACTGCTGAGTTCCAGGTGTCCTTCCTGGAGGCTGGCTGGGCCACTGGCAGGGTACATGCCCAGAAGGTGCGTTTGAAACTCACTGGACTGTGAATTTAGTCAGCTGCTCTGTACCAGCCCAGCCCCCATCTGCCCTGCCAGACTTGGACCTGAAGGAAATGCCTGGTTGAGGTGTGATCTTGGGTATATACACTACAGCTCTTTGCAGCCCCTGTGGCCTGGAATTGGACACAGTTTTTCAGGGCGCAGTCCCTGGCATTGAGAGATTCCAGCCCTTTAACCACACTTCCGTGTGGGGCTAGGCTAGCACTCCTCTACATGCTCTTATTCATGTAGCAAAGGTTTGGCTTCCTTGTCCCTGATCTTTCTGTAAGCCTTGGGGGTTTGTGGTGGTTATCGTTCACCTCTGCTGTCTTCGTCATGGCCGACTCCTCTGGCTTTGTTTCTTTGGGATTGAAATTTTTGATCTCTTTAAGTGCAACATGGGGTTAATGGAGTTTCCCTTTTCTTTCTTTAAAGGTTTGGGGGTTTTTTTGTTTTTTTTATGTTAGTGCAGAAGAGGGCACCAGATTCCCTGGAGCTGCATACACAGGTGGATTTGAGCCAACTTGGGTGCTAGGAACCGAACTCAGGCCTTCTGGACGAGCAGCAAGAATCCTGGTCCGCTGAGCTCTCTCTCAAGACCCAAGCTCCACTTTTCTTACCCTCCACTAAATGTATTGAGGATTTTTCTTCATGCTCTTAAGTTCTAAGTAATTACCACCTGTGTCTGAAATCACTGTGGATAAGTTCCGCGTGCTCGTGAGTTTTCAGAGACTTCGGGGGTTCCAGTTTGTATGCTTGAGTTCTTATCTCATTGCACTGTGGTAACTCACGGTATTGGTCTTTGTTTCACTTGAGGGATGCAGTGTGAGGTCAGTCGCTGCGTAAAGAGGCAGGCCTACAAATTGCTGTGCAACCCAAACTGGCCTCAAGTTCTGGATCCTCCTGTCTCAGCCTCCCAAATGCTAGCATGACAGGCATCTGCCACTATGCCTGGTTTAAGATATCATTTTCGGAGGCGACTTATGGGAACACGAGTTATACCCTAAGTCATGCGTTAGAAGCTTTTGATCAGTTTTCACCTGTAAATTTGTGTTAAAAAAAAAAAAAGAAGAAGAATCCTCTGCTCACAGGGTGCTATATTCTTAAAGTAGCAGTTAGCTTGGGTTGGTTAGCTGCCCTGGTTGCCAGGCAGCAAAGCAGCAAGGAGTTGAGTTAACATCCAATCAGCTTCATCCTGCCTGGGTCCAAGATGAAAATACCTACTGAGGCCTGGTTACTTTGGTGTGGTCCATAAAATGTTCCCAGGCCACGGGAAGACATGGCAGCTTCTTCATTGATGCAAACAAGGCTGGTTTATAGAAGTTAACTATTATATAGTCCCTGCTCTATTAGCCTATAAAACCCAGGCCCAGGTCCCCTTGATCATCCTGGCTGTTTAATGATGGATATTTCTCCTTTACCATTATCTAAGAATGGAATTGATGAATGTCCTTAAGAAGAACAGGAGTCCTGGCCCATGTCCCTGTGCCCAGTATCAATCCAGGTCCTTGCTTGCTTGACCATGTGTGTGTCACATGTCTCATTACTTCCCAGAGCTGTGCTTCTCCACCACTCATGTGGGGGCATACTCTAACTTGCATGAGGCTCAGCTGAGTTATCCTCAAAATGTATATATTATCTAATTTATTATTTTTGTGTGTACATGATGTAGTAGTGTCCGGTACATGCCATGGTGGGTGTGTGAAGGTCAGAGGACGACTTGTGAGAGTTGGGTCTCTCCTTTACCACGAGGGTTCCAGGGATCAAACTCGGGTCATCTGGCTTGGCAGTGAGTGCCTTTACCCACTGAGCCATCTCACTGACCGTGAGACTCAGATTTTAAAGGTGTAGGTAGGTAGAAGATATTCTACCGTGAGGAAGTGGAATTTGAGAGTGACCTCAGTGACCCTTGACCCTTTCCACCTCCAGAAGGGGCTTGGACAGGATGAGGACAAAGAAATTATTTGGAGGTGTCTAAAATTCTCCCTTCTTCTCCATCAGTGTGAAAGACAGGCGCCGCAGCCATGACCACCCACGTCACTTTGGAAGATGCCCTGTCCAACGTGGACCTGCTGGAGGAACTGCCCCTCCCAGACCAGCAGCCATGTATCGAGCCCCCGCCATCCTCCATCATGTACCAGGTAATAGAAATAGCGGGGTCAGTGGAGAGACCTGGATTCCAGAGGTCCTGTAAAAGGACCTGCCCTGAAGTACAGGGAGGAGGGGTCTGTGTCGAGAAGGTGAAAGGTCAGGAGCTGATGGAGTCCTCGTGCACTCTAGGATCCCGGTGGAAGGAATAGATTAACTAACAAATGTGTGCCAGAACCGCTTCCCTGCCCTAGGGAGTGTTTGTTGATCTGTTCTGACCCCGAATTCCTGCTGGCCTGTTCCTGCTATTGCACCACCCGGATTATGGCATCCCTGATCTCATGAATTAAATATCGCAGCTTAGGAGCCTCTAGAGTCTGCCTGGGTAATTACTTTTCCTTCATGTGCGTGACAAGAGCTCACATAAGCCCGCATGGCAACCCGAGGCTCAGGGAAGTGGGTCACAGTTGTTTGCTTTGGCCCTAGATCAGATCTTTTGATAAACCACCATCCCATTACATACAGCTATGACTCTGGCAGGCCCAGTAAGGAGCGTATCCATGCAGCTAGAGGCCCCTTGGCCCAAGCCCCTTGTCTGGGTGTGTCAGGCTGAATGTCATGTTGAGAATAAATGTGTTAGTTTGGAAATTGGGGCAACATTGGGCCTTTTTGCTAAGTCTTAAATGGTGAACTATGAATAAATATAATTAATTTTTTTTCATTTCATTCAATAATTACATATATCAGTCACATACTTGGAGATTCATTTCCTAAATTTGACTTATAAGTAGCTTTTAACAGAGATCACAATTTCAACTATATAAGCATATTTTAATTTTAGTGATATGTAGAGAGATTTTCATTATAAACAAAATGGAAAAGTGTAACATAGAAATTTCTTATCCCAGCATACCCTTCTCAGTGTTCATGAACATTTTGTTAAGTATATATGATAAATAGTTATTCTTTTTACTAAAATAGAAATTCATTTTACATGCATATATATATATACTTCTAATTCATCTTTTTCTTAACATTTATTGTGGAACCAGCTGTGGTGACTCACAGCTGTAATCCCAGCATTCAGGAGACTGAAGGAAGAGGGTTGCTGTGAGTCTGGACCAGCCTGAGCTACAGAGAGGACTTCTGTCTCAAAAAAAAAAAAAATCACAGGGAGAAAATCTTCTCCTGTGGCCATTACTCGGGCATCAGTGCAGTAAAACCACCTTATGGTTAGGCGGCTCGTGGTCCCTTCCAGCCTGTTGTACACACTGACATCTATTTCGGCTTTTGCTGGGTGTTTCCATCTTCCCAGGCTGTTGTTGTAAAAAGTGCATCCGTGGCCTGACTCGTGCATTGACACCTGTGCACCCTCAGGCACGCATGTCTCAGTGACTGCATAGGCGCCCTGCACACCTTGACTTTTAGCAGCTGTTTGGACTTGCTTAGTTAGCTGGAAGTATGGTTTCCTTGTGCTTAGATAGTTTGTTTGTTTGTTTGTTTTTTAATTCATGATGACATGCATATAAAGTCAGTGCATTTATCCCATGAATAAATAGGCAAAGTCTATCAGTAAAGCCTTATTAACTGGAATCTAAAAGTGCCAATTTGGAATTAAATGGTTACTTCTGAGGCTTGGTTGCGTGAAACCAGTTACCGATGAGAAGCAGGTACTGCCTGTCTGCCCTTAGCTGACCAGGGGGTAATATTTAAAGCCACCGGGCAGTAGGTTTCCACAGAAAGCTTGCGGGTTTTTGTTGGCAGCTGTTTGTTCCCTAGACACCCAGCCAGCCTTGATGTGTTTTCCAACAACCAAATGTCCCTCCTGTCCTCTACCTCCACAGGCTAACTTTGACACGAACTTCGAGGACAGGAATGCATTTGTCACGGGCATTGCAAGGTACATTGAGCAGGCAACGGTCCACTCCAGCATGGTAAGTCTCCATGACCCACATGTGCAGCTGCCCCGCAGAAGCAGGAGGAACCATGGGCAGCTTCCCACACCAGACCTGTGCTTAGCTCCCCCGTATGCTCTGCCATAGTCAGGGGACCTTTTTCCATCCTGAAAAAAAAGTTCCTCCTAAAAATGACAGTGATGTGGCTTTGCAAGATATTATTTATTGACGCAAGGAAGCCGCTGGCCTAAATCATTCATAAATGGAACTAGTTGTTTTCCATTCCTCTTAGGGTCTGACCCTAAAAGGGCAGAATTCTCTTCTTCCCTTTTATCCTCATAGACATTTGTAGAGTTCTAGACTCCTCATCTGTGGGCCCCTGCACCATTTCCCTGGACCTTTCTCACTGTGCGGGATGTGTTCTACAAACCCAACTCATTTGTTATGCATTGTGTGCCTGCTGTGAGCTGATTTTAGAGTTAGTGTGGGGCCAGTCTCAGTTCTCGGTGAATCAAGTGCGAAAGAGACAAGGCAACCAAACGCCTTTTCTATGCAGGCATTTCATGGTCATTGTCTCATTTAATGCTCACACAGACCCTGTGAGGTAGGTCATTGGCAGCCCCAATATCTCAGCTGGCCAACATTGAAGCCTCTCAACTGTTAAGAAATTGACTCGGGGGTCTCACTGCTGAATGGTGGTTAGTTCTAAACTTAGGACTCTGGTGACAAAGCTTGGCCTTTGAAATATTTATTGCAGGCAAATATAAAACTGTATAAATGTTCCACATTGTGATAAAGGTTTGAAGGTCAGCTTTTCAAGGGGCCTTGAGAAGGCCAGAGGAAGCTAGGTGGGGGAAGCCACTTTTTAGTACAGCCTCGTAAGGAGGTAATGATAGCATATGTTGTACACACTGCTCTTTGAAATGTAGGCAGGGCAATCTGCTGTGTGATAGCATCAGAGCCTCATAATAACCCTGGGGCTTGCAAAGGGATCATTATACCTATTGTAGAGATGAGAAGACTGAGGTCTGGAGAAATTAATAAGCGGGTTGCTCATGGTCCTACAGCTAGTAAGTCCTTGCATGAACCTGGGAACGGTCCTGACCTCTTTCTGTGGTTCTCTCCATCCCATGGAAGGTTGAAGCAGTCAGAGATGAGATGGGGAGGGGGCTAGGTGACCATCAGCATGAGCAAAGACAGAATTTTCAGACTGCCCAAAATTGGGGTGTGTCTATGTGTGGTACTGTACGTAGCATTGATGGAGATGAGGTCTAGACATGGAGATCATTTTGCCGTAGCAAAATACCATGAGTAAACGGCTTAAACAATGGGTGTTTGCTTTCCACGGCCCTGGAGGATGCAATTCCTGGACCAGCTGTCGACAGGGCTGCTTTCTCCTGATGTTTCCCTGGCTACTCAGGCTCATTCCTCCCAAACTCCTGGGTGTCAGATGTCTCTGTGTGTTACCCAAGTTTCCTCTCTTTATAAGGATGACAGATTGAGTGAGAGTCTGCCCTCATGATCTCCTCTGAGCTTCAGTCACCTTTCAAATGGGCCCACCTAGAAACAGAGTCACAGTCTCAAGCCTGTAACAGAGACGACTTTCATTCATTTCCTCAAAGTGCAGAAAGGAGGCTGGAGACGAAGCTCAGCTGTTTGAGTGCCTGTCTAGAACACACAAAGCCCTGGCTTGTATGAACCAAATCTCCAGCACCAAATAAACTGGGTATAGTCTGGCAAATGCTTGTAATCTCAACTGTGGGGAGGTGGAGGCAGGAGGATCAAAAGTTCAGGATCACTTTCTCAGCTACATAGGAAGCTTGAGGCAAGCTTGGAATAGAGACCCTATCACTAAAGGGAGCCGAACTCAGGTTCAGCCATGCTTGATCTGTAATTACTCTTGGAATGAGCTATAAAGAGGAATGAATGGAACAGATACACTGGACGAGAGTCTCAAAATGATTGTTACTGGAAGCATGAAAGGGTGGGGGCGAGGATTTCAGGGAACAGCTGTAATGATCGTATACACGAGAGAAACCGAAGGTCAACTCCAGCTGCCATAATGATTCTTTGGGGTCGGGGAAGCAGAACCAGACTGAGGTCTCTCTGAGATACCAGGTCACAGGCTCAGGCAGGCAAATCTAAAGGACCGGCTGGCTCTAAACGTGATTCTGTTTGTTATCTGCTGCTGCTGTGGCAAATTGCATAAACTCACTGCTTAGTAGGTAGATTGCTTACCTGGCATTCACAAAGCCCGAAGTTTGGCCCCTAACACCCACATACACCAGGCATAGTGGGAAATGTTGTAACCCTAGCACCTGAGAAGTAGAGACAGGAAGATCAGAAGTTCAAGGTCATCCACAGCGTCAGAAATATATCTCTATCTCTCTAAATATACACACACATATATGTATATATACAATATACTATATTATACATATAATTTACATATATAAAAGATGGCCAATAACTCAAGGTTCCCAAGGCCACATCCAGAGCTCTTTCCACCACGCCATCTTGACCTCTGTATTCTGGGCTTGTTATGTAACAACTATGGCTGAACTGTCTAGAGGGCAGAGTGCACATCTTGGTTCTCAGTTCTGTTTCTGGCACAGAGCCTGGGATCTAAAGATGCTTGCTGCAGCCTTTTTTTTTTTTTAACTGAATGAAATTATGCGTGCTGAGGGCACTCGGGGTGGGGGGTGGGGGCTGAGAATAGCCACGTGTTCCTTACATTACTGCCAGTTCCTCTTTTAGACACGTGTGCCCAAACTGAAGAGAAAGCAGGCAGCCCATGGGTTGCTCTCGGTTGTTTCCCTCAGGGACAGCATGTTACTGACTTCTTAATTAAGAATGGAAGCTGTTGCTGTTGAGCAGATTCACAATAAGTAGCAAACTCCAAGTTAAATTGGATTCTGCCTTTAAAATGTATTATAAAGTGAATATGATAAATAGATTTAAATTTTAAAGTTCATTTTTCCCTAAATATATTTTCAAGGAGAGAAAGCATAATGCTAATTCTTGTCTCCTAATATTCTTTGGAGTATGCTTTCCATAACTGAAAACTGCTTAAAATATATATGTCTATATTTTTAATCATCTTCACAATGTTATACAACTGTCACCACCATCTAATGTCATTGCCCCATACAGACACCCTAGAATTTTTAGCAGTCAACCCAGGTCCTCTCCCCACGTGTTTCCATCAACTACAATCTGTCCGTAAGGCTGTACCTCTTGTGGGTATTTTGTCCAAAGGAATCGGAGAATATGTGGCCTTTCTTCTGGCTTTCACTGAAGTTCTTATTAGATCAGCTATTCTAAGATATAAGGTGCCCGTGACTTACCTGGGAACTTTGCTGGAATATAGGTTCGTATTCAGGGGCTCAGACATCCTTATCAGCAAGCGCCCAGGTGATGCTGCTCTTGCCTGCCATGGCCCACATCCTGGGTGGTCCCGATGAGAGCCTGGAGAAGTCCATGGCCCTAGTGTTTTATGTCCCTGATGACTGCTTTGCCGTTTCAGAATGAAATGCTGGAGGAGGGCCACGACTATGCAGTCATGCTGTACACCTGGCGCAGCTGCTCCCGGGCCATCCCGCAGGTGAGACCATCCTTGCCCTTCAGAGAGGCCTCACTGCTTCTGCAGTGCTCCTCCAACCTGAACCCAAACCAGAGGGCTGAGGTCCCCAGGTGGCGGGAAGCAAATCTGGGCCTCTGACCCAAAGTGCTTCCCATAGTGCTGCTGACAAGGTCCACGCCCAGGGTCTTAACAGTTTCCCTCCCGGCACATATAGGGCACAGTATTTTATTTCAAAGGCAGTCGATGTCTCTTGTCACCCAGGCTGTCACAAAGGATCTAAAGTAGCAAGCGTGACATTGTCTCACTTCATCTAAACCCTGTGCTTCAGATGGTTCTGGGTCTTTTTATTGGCATGACCATATTTTATAAATTCATATCGTTTCCACAAAACCGTATTGTTCTCATTTTTTACACTGTCTTGGACTTGTTGAAAATACAGATGATTTTATTATCATTGACATTTTTGCATAATTAGTGGATTCCGTTGTAACAAAGTCAGCAAACTATATGCACATCAAGTAAACAGAGGAGCCCTTCTCTGTTCCTTTTAGCCCTCATATTTAGGGGCAACTATTATTAAATTTTTTGTACTTTTCACATTTTCTGAGCCTGGTTTTGTTTTTCTTAAACAGTTGATTGTCTTAATTTTTATTTATTTATTTATTTATTTATTTATTCTCTCTCACGGGAAGGTATATATGTATCGTGGCATGCATGCGTCAGTCAGAGGATAATCTAAAGAAACTGGTTTTCCCCCATTCAGACAGTCAGGCTTGAAAGCAAGTGCCTTTTCCCACAGAACTGTCATCTGGGCAGCCTTGGAATTTTGTTTTTCTGGAGAAAGAGACCAAACTGGAGCTATGGCTCAGTGGTAAAGCATAGAGGATGAGTGTTAAACATACTCAAGGTCTTGGTGCCCGGGGGCCTGGATTCCTTCCCAGCAGTATTAGATAGATAGATAGATAGATGGATAGATGGATAGATGGATAGATAGATAGGTAAAATTAAATATAATATGTGTCAAATTATACTTAACTGTTCTGTGGCCTTTTTGCCTCTTAGGTGTGGTGATACCTTTTCATAGTCACTACAGAGATCCACCTTAGCCCTTCTAATGTTTGTAATGGTATATGTGTACGAATATATATGGTTGTATCACTTTGTCCATTGAATGACCCACTGGCAGTTATCTAGCCATTGATAATCATAAAACATTATCCTTGTCCAGTGTATGTGGTACTCACGTGTAATCTCAGCACCTAGAAGGAGGAGGCAGGAGGAACTTTAGTTTCAAGCCAGCATGGGCTACATAATGATTCACTAAAGAAAAAAAATGCATTGGCTCACTCTCACACCCAGCCAGCCTATTAGCAGGCGTGGCACATGTGTGTTCACAGAACATATGGCATGTGATACTAAGGTACATGCTGACTAAAAGCACCAGACAGAGGAAATGGGTCCCTGGATGACTCAGCTTAGGTTACCCATCATTAACTTGGATATGGCTGGGGAGACTGGTTCATGGTCGTGTGCATCGGGATAAGAGGAGAGCACATGCATGGACATACGAATGTAGCCAACTGTAAAGGCGGGCACAGGCCGGCAGAGAAAGGAGCAGGGCCCCATGTTGGGATCAGCTGGCCCCTTTACCACAGCCAGTCTCCAGGGAGCACTTGTGGGGCCTGTCAGTCTTCTACAGCTCCCTCTTGCTACAGTGACCCTAACCATTTTCACCCACGACACGATGCCACATGTGCTCCACTGGTGAGCCATGCTCCTGAGGTGGCAGCTGGGAGCCCAGATGATGAAGCCGCCTTTCGATTTCACAGGTGAAGTGCAATGAGCAGCCCAATCGGGTCGAGATCTACGAGAAGACGGTGGAGGTGCTGGAGCCAGAGGTCACCAAGCTCATGAAGTTCATGTACTTTCAGGTGAGTGGGGTGTGGGCGGGTCCACAGCAGAAGGCTCAGGTGAGTGGTGTGTGGGCGGGTCCACAGCAGAAGGCTCACGAAGTCCCCCACCCTTCCACATCTAGACTTTGGTGCCATGTCATTTTGTTTCTGTCCAGCTAGTATTTTTGAGAGCCACCTACACCCCTGTGGGTGAGCCAAGCCAACAGGTGTCCCTGCCTCCACAGAGGATGTGTCCTAGTGAGTTTGTGTATGCTTGGAGTGCAGAGTGACGAAAATACACACTAGTTTTTAGGACAAGGTAAAGGCCTGAGTAAAATACAATTTACAACAGTTGTAGGTTGCAGAGTATTTACGAGTAGTTGCCGCTTTAGGGACAATGGCATGGAGCTACGAACTGGGTGACAAGAGGTCCTGCAAAGCCCCAAGGCCTGGAGGGATCAGTGTGTTCAAGAAATGAAGGACAGTGAGCTATAAAACAGTGAAAGCAAGGAAGAGGCCCAAGGGGAGGCTTGGGGTGGGAGGACGGGGACCCATGAGATGGGCACTGTGAGCCTGGAGCTTTGGATTGGGTGATGTGGGTTGACCTGAGCTTTTAGGAAATCTGGCCACTAGGTAGGAAATGCTTGGGAGATGGAGGTGGGAAGAGGCTGGGATGGAGGAGTGCAGAGGAGCAGGAGACCAGTCGGGAGCTCTGGAAGAGTCATTTTTAGAGGAGGAAGAACAGGGAGAGGGCCAAGGGCCTTCACAGTGAGGGAGATAACGTATAAGGACAGAAGGCGTGGGCAGCCAGTCACTTCCTGGGGACTCACTGGCAACTGTGAGGGTGGTAGAGAACACCTCAAAGCTGGTCTGTACCCCACACACAGCATATACAACCCACACCCTTACATATGTCCCATGCATAGAGCATTGACACTGGCCAGGCTCTACTGTGTCTAGGCCAGAGCTAGGACTATACTGGGGAAGTGCCTCAGCCTGGGTCAGGAGCAATGCTAGGTCAAAACCCAGCACTGCTGTTTCCTAACTGTGTGTGACTCATTTTATACACATGTGTACACACACATACACGTGCACATTCACACATACACGGATACAGGCACCCGCACACACCAGTACAGGGAAATGAAGCCTGCCTCTCAGGGTGGTGGAAAAGATAAACTCGGTCTCTCTATAGGAGCACGGGAGGGCCCTATGACAGCTTAAAGTGTTTCACAGCTGTTGTTACTGTCATAGATGGCCTGACTTCCCAGAGCCTAAAGTCTCTTTTGGGAAGCAGATCCAAGAGAGATAAATGAAGAGCTTCCCCTAAAGAGGTGCACATGGAAGAAAGGAAGGCTGGGATGATTCACTGCCATGTGCCTCGCACTGTGGCCACTGGCTAAGCATAGAAACAGTAGCAGTTAACAGTGAAACTCCCCAGCAACATGAGGCTCACTCTAAGCACTCAGCAGCCACCGCGGCCATCCACATTAGTTACTCTAATGCCAAATAAAGCATCACCAGGAATCTCAAGGAAGGGCAGGCGTACTAGGCTCACAGTTTAAAGGTACAGTCCATCCCAGCGGTATAAGCGTGTTGGCAGGAGCATGAGGAGTGGTCAGGTTGTGCCCAGGTCAGGAAGTAGGGGGAGGTGGAAGCTGGTCTCAGCTCACTTTCTCCTGTTGACTCAGTCTGGGCTCCAAGGACATGGGGTCATGCCATACCACATATACATTCAGGGGAAGCCTTCCCCGTTCAGTTAGACCTTTCCAGAAACATACTTCCTGGACACACCCAGGGTATGTTTCCATCAAGTTGAAAGTTGAGAGTAATCATTACACCATTGTGAGCATTGTTGGTGGCGAACAATTCCATCATGGCAGAAAGCCTAACTGGACTGGCTGTGGCCTGCTGGTCCTTGATGAGACGAGCTGGCAGTTGGGCAAGGTAGGCCTTGGAGTGGAAGGGAGCTCACATCTGCACACAGATCCTCTTTTCCACACGCTTCCCTCCCTGTGTTCATTCCTCTTCCAACTCCTCCTCCTCCTCTTCCTTCTTCTCCTCCTCCTCTTCCTTCTTCTCCTCTTCCTCTTTCTCTTCTTCTTCCTCCCCCTCTATTGTTCGATATCCCTCCATTACTACTTTTGCTTCTTCTTGCTTTTGAACTACTCTCCTCCCCCATGCCCAACACACACACACACACACACACACACACACACACACACGTGACAGATTTTTTTTGACATCGTATTTACCAGGTAGAGTGACAGCCCAGCATGCTCTAGTGTCTTCACAGAGTTGGGTATTCATCATGTAATCTGTTCTAGAATGTTTTCACCCCTCCGAAAAAAATCTCCTGAACCATCACCTCATACTACCCAACACCCTCTCCCTTCAGCCTTAGGCAACCACTAAATGACTTTTTATCTCCGTGGATTTCCTGTTTGGACATTTCCCTACAAATGAAGTTATACAGGACATGATGTTTCATGCCTGGCCTCTTGCAGCCGGCAGGGTGTGTTTGATTGTCGTCTGTACTGTAGCAGGTGACAGAACCTAATTGGTTGGTTGGTTGGTTGGTTGGTTGGTTGGTTGATTTAATGACGGAATGCCATGTCACTGTGCACACACATACACCGTATTTCATTCATCCATTTACCAGGTGATAGGTGAGGGTGTTTTTCCCTTCGGGTCTGTTAGGGATAAAAACTGGACACCTGCAAGAGCTTCTCTATCATTGCAGGCTCTTTGTTTCTCTTGGGTTGTGAGCTGGTTAGGGTTTGGTCAACTAGACAGGAGCTGGAGTCATATGGAGAAAATTGATTGACTGATGAGAATTCTCTATTGACTGACCTGTAGGCAAGTCTGTGCAGGCATTTGCTTGAATGATTGGTGTGGGAGAACCCAATTCACTGTGGGCTGTTCCGGGGCATGTGGTCCTAGATTAAATAAGAAGCAGACTGCTCAATCTGTGGACCCTCCGTGGTCTCTGCTTCAGTTCCTGCCTCTGTGTTCTTGTCTGAGTTCCTGTCCCAACTTCCTTCAGGGTAGACTGCAAGCTGTGAAATGTAAGAAATCTTTTCTTCCCCAAGTTGCTTTGAGTCACAGTGTTGTTTAATCACAGCAGTAGACAGCAAACGAGGAAAAGCAGGTCCCTGTGAGTGGAGTGCTGGGTCACTTAGTGAATGCACCCTAGGTGTGCAAGTTTCCTGACTGCCCCTGCAGTCTGCTGTCAGCTCCGCATTATTATTGAGGCCACAATACAGGCTATACTACACACACATGCGCCCTCATGAGAGCCTCTAAGAGCCACAGCCCCTACAGTATTGACTTGGCTCTTCTGTATGCTTACTCCAGCTGAGGCCAGCCTCATGCTTCCTTAGGCCTCCCACAGCTTCAGGGCCTTTGCAGGATGGCTCATGCTTCCTTCCTTCCCTTGTCCCGGTCCTTCTCCTTCTCTTTCAAATTATTTCCCTACAAGGTCATTTCTTGGTGACTTCAGTCTTTCTCCCTAGAGGAACAGTTTTGTGAGCCCTTCCCAACCTCCATCCCTTCTTCATTTCCTGCCATATCAAGTATGAAATTCTGCTGCAAAGAATTTATTTTGTTTTCTATGAATCAATTGGCATATATGATCCTTAGGACAGTTTTGGTTTTTTCCTTCTTGTTTTGATTTCTGCTTGACCTCAGCCCTTACAGTGGTTTCGTGGTTATATAGTATAGTATAGTATAGTATAGTATAGTATAGTATAGTAGTGTATATAGAGTATAGTAGTATATATAGTATATAGGATGGATAGATAGATAGATAGATAGATAGATAGATAGATAGTAGGTGCTCACTAATCAGTTGCTTATTGAATGCACCACTGTCTCTCCTGGCATTTCACACACTGGGGCCATGGCGCTTTTTAGCAAATGTGTTTTAGACTAATTCATAAAGTAAACTCACTTGGAACAGGTTCTAGCACGCTGTCACGATTAGCTTTAGAAACGGGGACATCTCAGAGAAAGACTGCCTGGCACAGCAGATGAGTCCTTACACTGTTCCTCTGTCTCCAGCGCAAGGCCATCGAGCGCTTCTGTAGCGAGGTGAAGCGGCTGTGTCACGCTGAGCGCAGGAAGGACTTTGTCTCTGAGGCCTACCTGCTGACGCTGGGCAAGTTCATCAACATGTTCGCGGTCTTGGACGAGCTAAAGAACATGAAGTGCAGTGTCAAGAATGACCACTCTGCCTACAAGAGGTCAGAAGCCCTCCCTGCTCCCTGGACTCTTTTCACTGTCTTATTCCCTAGTAATAGAATAGCCTTCCTCAAACCAAGCTGTTGTGACAGGGTGATCTGAGGAAGGCATTTCCGAGCTGGGGCTTCAGAAGAGTTATTGCTGGCCAGGCTTGATGTCCCAAGATGGCATCTGGTCCTCACCTCCCCCATCTAGGGGGGCAGAGCAATTTCTGCCATACCTACCTCATGGCAGGAAGATTATCATAAGGCATTGCATGGTCGTTTTCTGTGAGAAACAGAAGCCAGTGTTTATGTCCCAGATCTGCAAAGTCAGGCATACATTACCCCAGTTACCCCAGTGGCCGCATTTGGCTGGATCTCTTACCAGCTCTCCCCCCGGACCTGCCTCTCCATGGTCTCCTTTCTCAGATAGGCCCCTGCAATGGCTTCCTGCCAGCCCATAGCAAAACCCCAGCTTTCCAGAAAAAAGTTCCTCCTTCCTCATGCATTCAGAAAGTCCCAGCCAAGATTGCTATCAATCCAGCTTGCTAATCCCTCTGTCAGACACTGAGTCAGGTGGAGGTGATCTGAGTGGATGACAGAATTAGGGGACCATGTCATCGTTGAAAAAAAGGGCTGGAGTTGGGAGGTGGTTGTTCATCTCCAGGAGCCAGGATGTAGCCACCCAATGACAGGGAGCACTACAAAATATCAGCTCCCCAGGGAGTTGGGTAAGGCTCAGATGAGCACCTATGTCTGTCTATACCTCCTGGAAGGGTTGCTCATATGACTGGCACACTATTCCTATCCCGCCATACTTCCCTTGGATTTCAAGTCAGCTACAGAAAGGAAGAGGGCAGATGTTAAACCTGGGTTGCCCAATAGTTAGAGCCCATCTCAAGGTCAACTCAAGATATCACAGATGGCCACCAGCACAGCATCCTTCCCCATATACGGCCCGCCACTTCCATCAGGACCACAGCCAGCATCTGTGTCCTAAACCAGGCAGGCGTGTTGTTCCCGTTCTCACGAGTTATTGTGACGTGAGCTGTGTCAGGCTGGGTTAAGTTGGGACACAGTTGAGCCCAGCCTGTGTTCTCCGTTTCCCTCCCTCCATCTGTCATCCCATGTTGCCGTGCAATGCTGTGCGTAAGAATGTTGAGGGAAAGACACAAATCTTTTCTACTCGGAAAGCTACGGCAGGAGAATCATCGGCTAGGCCTAGCAGCACAGGACTGAAATCCTTGGTAGCTTTCATCAGTTCAAGTGAGTTCGAGGCCAGCCTAATAAACTTAGCAGAAACCCTATCTCAAAAATGAAAAATAGTAACAAGGTTGGGAACATAGCTCAGAGATCAATATGCACAGCATGAACAATACCCTGGGTCCAGTCCCCAGTGCTACAAACCAACCCAAAAATAGGATGCTGAGATTTTCCTGTAATGAACAGAGCACATGAAAAGAAAAAATGAAGCTTCCTGCCTGTGATTCAGTTCTTCTGGGCTCACTGTGCAGTTCCCCTGGAGCTCAAGGACACTGCCCCCACTCCCTGTCTCATCATCCCTCCCTGGTTTCCGTTAAATACCCTGAGATACCAGTGGGCTTTTTTTGTTTGTGGTTTCATGCCCTTTAATACCCAGCAGCTGTCAGGAGGGCGTAAATGGCCTGAGAGAAAGGACTGCCAAACACATTTTCCATTGACCTTGGGAACACCTGCAGTGTTCAGAGCCAGTGACATTAGCACGGTGTCTCTTGTTGGCTGAGGCGTGGGAACAGATTCCCCGGCACCCTGTTATTGCTTCCTTCTCTGTGTTTCAGAGCAGCACAGTTCCTAAGGAAGATGGCGGACCCCCAGTCCATCCAGGAATCTCAGAACCTGTCCATGTTCCTGGCCAATCACAACAGGATCACCCAGGTGAGAACAAGGCCCATGTGGGTCCTGTCTGGCATCCCACGGAAGCAATCCTAGGGCCCTGAGGCTCAGAGGACTCCAAGGAACGAGACATAAGCTCAGTCCACATTTGTCTCCACTGCCCTTCATGGGAGTAAAGTTACACCCAGTGACCTCCCCCCCCAACCCCTTTTAGTTCTCTGGAAGCTTCCCACACAGGGCTGTGGGTCCCACATCAGTTTCTAGGTTGAGAACAAGCCTGACCATAGGTCCATTATCAGACTTCGGGCAAAGTCAGAGATTCAGTTTACTCATCCATAAAGTGGGCATATTATTTTGAGACTATTATGAGAATGTATCTCATAAGACTAGCTTGGAAAGTTAATGAAGTGGAGACAAAAAGCCCCCCAGAATGTGACCAAGAGCCTGGGAAGGCACAGTTACCTCCACCAGTTTGCCAGGTTGTATCCACTCGGCCTCTCCTCTTGCATTTGTGGCTGTCATAGCTGGACCTATCTCTCTGACAGTTCAGTAACAACAAGAGTGTCTGCAGGACCCAGGCCAACACAAGAGGGATTGTGATGCTGCTCCCAAGACATCCCAAAGGCCTGGCCGTAGTAGGGCCTTCTTTGTCACTAGAGAAGGATATGGAGTCTCAGGCCCCTGCTCTCTGTAGAGAGTTCCCCCAGTGCTATCCAAGAGTATCCTGCAGGCCTCGTTTGCCTCCATGGGGAGAAAGGGACAGAGAGAAACCAACCTTCCGTAACTGTTGATGCTCCTGGATCCTACCAGGAAAGAGATACCTACCTATTGTCACTCCCTCCCTGGGTGGGTCTTCTCCCTGCCTTTGTCTGAAGAAACCTCATAGAGACCCTTGAAACAATTACTGCAGGGCCTATCTGTAAAGCTGGGCTGCCCAAGAGTACATAACTCAGCCCTTAGAACTGGCTGTCTGCCATTAGGCTCCTGTGTGAGAGGTGAACAGGGACAACCAGCTAATGCCTAGCATCCAAGGGGAGTCAGGTGTCAGCCCCTGCTGGCAGGAACGCTCCCTCCTCCTGGGACCTCAGTAGGTAGGGATCAAAGTGCTCACTTATTCAGCCCAGCTCTGGGCCTTCTGGGTGGTGCAGGAAGATGTTTGCTCCGCCTGACCAGTGGGTGGCGCTGTTGTTTAGTGTCTTCACCAGCAACTGGAAGTGATCCCGGGCTATGAGGAGCTGCTGGCAGACATTGTCAACATCTGTGTTGATTACTATGAGAATAAGATGTACCTGACGCCCAGTGAAAAGCACATGTTGCTCAAGGTAAGACTTCCCCTCCTGACACAGCTTCCTGCCAGGCGTGCGTGCGTGCGTGAGTGTATAGGTGTGTGCATACGAGTGTGGGTGTCTTTAAAGGCCAGAAGTGTCAGATAACCTAGACCTAGAGTTATGGGCGATTGTGAGCTGCCCAGCATGGGTGCTGGGAACCAAATCTGAGTCCTCTACAAGTGCAGTAACTGCTCTTAACCACCGAGACATCGCTCCAGCCAAATCTTTTTTTTCTGACGTGCTGTCTCTCACTGGGATCCAGGGCTCACCCATTAGGCCTGGAGAGCCGACCAGCAAGCTCAGAGATTGGCTTGCCTCTCCCTCTCCATCATAGGGGTTACACACGTGCTCCACCATGCCAGGTTTTACATGGGTGCTAGAGAATGAACTCCGGTCTTAGACTTGTGCCTCAAGCACACGTGACTGACTGGGCCATTAGCCCACAATGTTGGAGACTGGACGTGATATTGGGCTTCTTTGAGGGCATGCCATGGTGGAACTATTTCGTGTCCCCAAATAGAAACACCAGTATTCAGTCATGGGGCCTCTAAAGAGCTAATCCAATTCTGTTCCAAGAGGCCTATCTTTAAATAACTAGGAGGTTACATTTCAACCTCTTTTTATTTATTAATTTATGCATTTCTTTTTTTGAGACATTCTCTCTGTAGCCCAGGCTGGCCTTGGATTCTCAGTACCCCATCCTCAGCCTCCCAAACGTTTGGGTTACAAGTGTAGGCTACCACATCCATCAGGTTTCACCCTCTTAAAGTCATGGCCCTGTGACTTTGGGGCTTAAATGCTTGCCAGAGTTCAGGGAAACGAAACATATTGAAACCATAGCCCAGGGCAGCATGGCTTTTGTGACTCGCTCACTCCAGCTTCCTTGGGCTGTCAGAAACCAGCAAAGGCTGCCCCAGCTTTAACCGCCTTTCCTCCCTAGTCCAAACATGGGTGGTACAGCAGTTATGCCCAAGTCTCATGCTCCGCAGGCTGCCTTACGATACTCCATCTCAAAGCAGGTTTAGATGACTTCAGGTTCTGGGCCTTCCTCTCTTATCAGCCTTGAATGTCTGCATAGACCTGCTCCTCCCCACCCCCACACACCACCATCACCAACACACACACACACACACACACACACACACACACACACACACACGTTTTCTATCCTCTTCAGGCCTCCAGCATTGTTTTGAGCTGTTGCAAGGTTGGTTCTTTGCAGTTGGTTAGTGAGCTCAGAGGCCACCAGGGGGCGATGGAAGCCCTCACAGGACAGTCTGGTGCTGTTGCCGCAAGACAGAATGCACCAGGCAGGAAGCAGCTGTCATAGGCATCCTCTGCTTCTTCTCTTAGCCCCCTCCCCCTCCCCCCCACCCCCGTGAGATATAAAGGTACAGAGAGGAGCGACTTCCCCTGTCCCTGCGGCTGCTCTTTTACCTAAAGTGACTAGCAGGTGGGCTGACAGATCAGGAGTATCAGCATCTTCGGGTGGAGATCTGCTCTTTAACAATGGCCTTCACATTGTTGCTTTTCTGGAGAACTTTGTGGTCACTTATCATTATTCCAGTGCCTGCCTCTCAACACCTCTGGGAAACAACAAGGTCCTTTCTCTCTCGGAGGATCTATAAATCCACACTTGGATGGAGATCCTAGGCTAAGCCCTTTGCAGATCGTCTCAACAACATGTGTGTGTGTGTCTGTGGTTCCAGCAAGCTCTCTAGCCAGCCTCTCTATGTCTCTGATTCCTCATCTTTAGAATCGAGGCCACCCTTCTTAAACCCTAACCACAGCCGCTGCCCCAGAGTAACTGCTGTAATAATATACTAAATTCCTCGTTGAAATTAGGCACGTGTTTTCTGTTTTAATTTGGAAATGTGTGTGATTTTGAAATAGCACGTGTGTCTCTACAAGATGCCAGTGAATTTGTGCACGCTCACATGCGTGTGCACGCATGCATCACAGCCCCCATGTTTGTTAGCTGCTCTGGAGGTGTGATGAGGATGTTACACGTGGCCCCTTTCTCATTCTAGGTGATGGGCTTTGGTCTCTATCTGATGGACGGAAATGTCAGTAACATTTACAAACTGGATGCCAAGAAGAGAATCAACCTTAGCAAAATTGATAAGTTTTTTAAGGTTAGTAATTGGTGCTGGGGCCAAGCAGGGGCACAGAATTACTGGGGCCTAGATCCCTGGTGGAAGGAAAGGATGGCATTGGCCAGAAAGCTGTGGAGATGGTCACAGGCATCTAAAGATTCTCAGGGAAAAGGAAGATAAAGCGCAGGCCCCAGCTGCTCTCACTAAAGCAAGGTTACTGCCCACATGTGAGTGATGCTCAACCTCAGGACTCGCTGGGATTCCACGGGAGGCCTTGTAAGTCTTCTTGCATGTCCCTTTCCCCTTTCCTAAAATCTTTCCTCTAAAGGCATAGTTGCATCCTAGAAGTCAAAACCTATGTGAATTTTCATTACACTCTACAGCTCATGGAGACAGAAGAAAAGAGTAGAATTTTTAAAAAGATTTCACTTTTATCTGATGTATAGGGGTGTTGTGTCTGGGGATGTGTCTGCACCATGTATGCAGTGCCCACAGAGACCAGAAGAGGGCATTGGATACCCTGGAATTGTAGTTGCAGGTGGTTGTGAGCACTATGTGGGTACCTAGCATCAAACCCTGCCTCACTGAAAGAGCAGCGAGTACTTTTAACTGCTGAGCCTCTTCTCCAGCCCTGAAACACTGGATTCTAAGTGGCTTCATGTTTGCCCTTTAGGCACGATAGCTCACAGCATTCTGTTTAAGCGTACCCTCTCAAGCACCTCTGAGGGCTGACCATTGGGCCCCAAAACTCTCTAAGAGAAACTCGCAGGTAAATGTTAAGCCTTTGGTGTTTGAACAAAGAGATGTCCGTCTGGAACTGAACCCTCGTTCTGACATGGCTGTAATGTTGGATCCTGCAGATGTGAGATCTGCCCTAGGGGATAGTGTGTCGTGACAGATACTAAGTGAGGCTTAAGGAGATGTGTGAGTCACAGAGGTCTTGTGGCTTGATTTCTTAGCTTTTCTACAGATCTGCCCAGGGTGAAAACAGGCCCCATGTTGGGAAACTGCTATGTCTGCCTTCAGGCAGGAGGAAGGAAGGTAGAACCAGGCCTGGCTCCACTGCCTCCTAGTGCCTTTGAGAAAGTCATGAACTAGACCTCCCGGAGCTGAGGGTTCTGATCCTGGCTTTTGCTCTATCTGGTCTGATTTCCTGAAGAGACTAAGTTCCCTATGTGTCAATCTCTGTGTGAGTACCGAGGGAGGGAGGCAGGACTGACTCAGTCTAGTTATATATGGATTGAGACCATGGATGGTTGGGTGACTAGGTTTTATAGTACTTAGAATTAAGCCCAGGGTCTCACCCATGAGAATTAAGGCCTCTATCATTAGGTATATCCCAACTTTTTTTTTTTAACTTTATTTTAAGGCAGAGTCTCACTATAATGCGCATGATGCCTATGAACATAAGATCCTCTTGCCTTCGTGTCATGAATATCTGGGAGTGCAGGCCTATGCAGCCAGGCTTTGCTGAGATAGTATTTGTAAAGCTGCTGGTTCTGTACCCACTGCAGGAGAGACAGATGTAGGGAGACAGTAGCCTCCCTTCCTCGTGTCCTCGGCTGTCTGCACTTTAGGTATCAGGTGGACAGTCTCAGATGCCACCGCAGGCAATAGCTCACTGCCATTGGCTCCTAGTCATGTTTGGAGCAGCAGAAATCTTCTGAGCTGGTGAAAGGACCCTGTATGAGGAAGCTAGCCATCTGGTCCTTTGTTTCATCTAGTCACCTATGTGACCCTGGATCAGTCACTTTGCTCTCTGGTGTCAATTGCTTGAAGTACACAGTTGGTCGGAGGCAGAGGAAGGGGCCTGTGTGCTGGTTGGGATTCCTCTGGGCGCCAGGACCCCATGGCTACCCCATTAGGAATCCTTCAAGCTACCGGCCCCAGGTGCACACTGAAGCCTTCCACCCCGACGGTACAGCAGCCCCGGCCTGCGCGAGCCATCTCACATGCTCTGTTTGCTTCCTTTGCAGCAGCTGCAGGTGGTACCCCTTTTCGGCGACATGCAGATAGAGCTGGCCAGATACATTAAGACCAGTGCTCACTATGAAGAGAACAAGTCCAAGTGAGTGCCTGCCGTAATGTCTCTTGGCTCCTGTGAGGATGCCCAGCCTGGGCAGGGCGCTGAGGGACCACTTCAGTCCCTCCTCCCTCCCCAGAGCCCTGGGCAGGTGGATTCCCACAGTGCCAGGAGGGGAATGGCTTGAGTGCTCTGAGCCCTTTTGCATCAGCCCTTAGCTACCAGGCTCTAAAGGGCTCAGAGCACAGCCACACCCCCTGTCCTGCTCTGCGGTGACTCCCCCTCCCCTCAGTGGGACAGCAGGAGTCTACTGATGGCAGCAGTCATCACCCTGGTTCAGGTCTCTGCTCAGGTTTTGTGACTATGCAGTAAGTACGTGGTTAACGGTGTGGCTTGGATGGTTCCAGCTGTGTCCTGGGTTGGTAACTTGCCCCTATGTCATCTAAATAAACCATGGTTCTAGGGAATCTATGTTAAGGCCTGGGGGAAAGTTAGTGGCTCTCAGGGGGGTGTTGGGGGTGGGGCGTTTCATCTGGCTCCAGCCTTTGTCCCTCTGATCTCAGATTCAGATTTCCATCTGTAGTACCTACAACTAAGAGACAACTAATGGCCTATTCATGTGATTGGTCCTTGCCACTCTCTGGCCAGTGTCTTTCTTAGTTTCACAGCGCTGACAAGTAAACCCGAGGTCTTTCCCATGCTGGGCAAGTACACTTCTACTGAACTATAGCCTCTTTTTACTTTTTATTTGGGGTCATTACTCATTAAGTAAACTCAGTCTGTAGCCTAGGCTAACCTTGACTTTGTGATCCTCTTGCTGCAGCCTGTCTTAATAGCTGGGATTAAAAAGATACCCGCAGAGCCTGGGTAAGGCACAAACACCTATACTCCCAGCAGTTGGAAGCTGGAGGTAGGAGGATCCGGAGCTCAAGGCCAGCCTCAGCTATATTAGAACCCTGTCCCCCCAAAAACTAAGATACCTGCAAAGGGGTCCTTGACCTATAACCGATATATATCTGGAGCCCCAGAGATGAATCCTTGGGAAAATTCATGTCTGGCAGTCTTAGAGAAAGAGGCTGGGTGGGCAGATATCAGCTTCTCAGACAGAGTCAGAAGTTTGAGCAACAGTGTCCCTCTATAAACAGCTCAAAGTGAAAAGCTAGAGGCGTCTAAGCCAGAGGAAGGTTCATTCCTCATAATCCTGAGGAGAGCCCCTTGGCATCTTTTAAATAAGAGTTCTGTCCAAACCCTTCACCTGCCTACTGGCTTCCCATTCTCTTGATCTGTCTATTGAGCCACTAGTTCTGGACAGAGCAAGGGGGCTGAGAGTGAAGGTTTTTCTTCATTTATTTCCTCTCCAATCCACGGTGGGTTTTTTTTTTCCCTAATGACAAGAAGACAAGAGAAAGAAGAGAGGAGAGGAGGGGGAAGAAATGGAAGACAGAAGGAAGGGAGGGAGGGAGGGAGGGAGGGAGGGAGGGAGGAAGGAAGGAAGGAAGGAAGGAAGGAAGGAAGGAAGGAAGGAAGGAAGGAAGGAAGGAAGGAAGGAGTGGTGGGGAAGAGCTTCCGACCACACCTCTCAGAATGATAGAAAGCCACCCACCATGGGTACATCCATGCTACCAGGTCCTTGTTGGGAAAGACAGAGAGGTTGCCTCCCTTGGCTTTGCTCGACTGTGATTCTGTCCTTTTGTGGCCACAGAGAGGCTGTGATCTTGGCTCTCGCCTTCTCACTTACCTGGTGAGTATCGTGCACTGGTGTCCAGAAACACCTATGGTAAAAATCTGGAGAAGGCAGAGACAGGACTCTTCTTTCTAGCCATGGTGCCTACAGAGCAGGCTCTGGGGTGTAGGCAGCCACTTTACCGTTTGGTTTCACCCAGAGGAGCCAGCTATGTTGTCTGAGGACCAGGAGCAGCCTGTCCCACGAAGGTGCCTGGAGCCATGACCCATGCACAAATCCTGTGGTTTTTCTCCTCCCCAGGTGGACATGCACTCAGAGCAGCATCAGCCCCCAGTACAACATCTGTGAGCAGATGGTTCAGATCCGGGATGATCACATCCGCTTCATCTCTGAGCTGGCTCGCTACAGCAACAGCGAGGTGAGTTCTGTGGCTGGTCCAGGGTCCGCAGCTGTACAGAGAGGCTGGGCAAGAGAGGGCATCATGGAGTAGGGAGAACGCGCTGCCAGAGGTAAGAATGTGCCTTGTTGGAAGTGTGGGCTCAGAGTCAGACTAGGATGGATGCTCAGTATCTCTGTGCCTCAATTCTTTCACCTGCAAAAAGGGCCATAATGCTAGTAATGCCGGAGGAGGGTGGGCGTGGGCAGGGAGTCAGTGATGGAGAGAGAAGGTATTGTTAACAGATGCAGAGGTAATCATATAGGAAAGAGAGTTTCCTTCCGGCTTTCTTCTTGGGGGTATTTGTACTTTTAGTAAATAGCCACTATTTAAGAAAAATATGGGTCTAAAATAGCTAGGTAGGAGGAACTACTTTTAATGTTCTATCACACAGTAGAGGGCCTGTGTTTGATGATAATTATGATCCTCCATAGGAAGAATGCCATCAGGGGTGATAGGTACACCAGGGAGCCCGTCTAATCATCACATGTTGTAAACATGTATTGCATGTCTACACTGTGTCCCATAGAGATCTGCAGTTGCTGTGCCAATCAAAAATAATTCAGACGTTTTTTTAAATGGAGGTAATGACAGTGTTTACATTGAAAGGTTCACTGAGATAATTAATGGGGTGCCTGGCATATGTGTCGTGTCTGGAATAAATGTCACTAAGTATTCATCAGCTGCACAGGACTCATCCCATGTCACCTTCAATGGCTAGAGACAGCGTTCTGAATACTGCTCCTAACACTGTTTAAACACGCATAGCTGTGTCATATGATCTTTGCAAAAATAATGTAAATGGAATCCGAGAAGGGTAAAAAGGCCATAAAGGGCTGTGGAGATGGCTCAGTGGGTAAACATTGCCATGCAAGCGTGAGGACAATGGAGAGAGGATCTCCAGAGCTAACACAAGGCCAGTGGTAGCACGCGTCTGCGACCTCAGAGCTCCTACAGCAACATAGGGTGCTGTGGACCAGACAGCCCAGTGAACTATGTTGCTGCAGTGTCAAGCAACAAAGAGAGCCTGTACCACAGGAAACAGAGTGTGAAAACCGACACCGCAGTGGTCCGCATGTGCAAGCACCATAAAGATCTCTCCCAATACTAAAGATTGGGCTTTGAGCTTTTGCTTTTTTTTAATAGACCATATCAATTATATAATATTAATTCATAGCCTTAAGGGAAAAATTAGATAAACAAAACCAATCCCATAGAATCCTACCATCCCAGAACTAACTTTGATTATCATGTGTCTTTGTGGGCACCTTCCCAGAGATGCCTTTCTCACAGAGACGTAATATGCGCTGTTTAATCTGACATAGGTCCCTAATCTGAGCGTCCATAGTGTGGAAGAGGCCACGTTTGCTCACTGGCTCCACCATGTGGCCCATGGCCGTACTGATTATTCTTTTCCGAACCCCGACTCAGAAAGTATCTATGACCATAACCCAGCTCACTGGAAATGGGGATCAGTCTGACAAAATACTGGCAGTGTGATCAGTAAACCTGGAGTTCACAAGGACCATGTCTAGTGCAAACCTGTATCTGTCTTTCTAGATGTGCCAGTAAGCTGAGATAAGCAGGAGAATCATTGGTCCTGAGGCTGGAATTTCTAGTCACATGTTTATGACATCTGTGACTAATTCTGGCTAGAGATATTATTATTTTTATTATTATCATTATTATTACTATTACATCCTGGTATTCACAAGGGATTACTTCAGGATCTACTACTGACACCGAAGTCGATAGATGTTCCAGTACCTTATAGAAGTTGCTGTTTTTCATATAACCTACCTGCATACTCAAATATATCATCAATTGTCTCTATTATTCATAAAACAATATAATGTGTAAATGCCCTATAGTCTAGCTTCCTCTCTGCTACTGTGATAAAATACTCTTGACAAAAGGCAACTTAAAGAATAAAGAGTTTTATTTATTAGTTCACAATTCCAGGTTAGAGTCTATCACTTTGAGGCAATCACAAGGTAAGAGCTTGAGGCGGCTGCTCATGTCAGGTCCACAGTTAGGCATGGAGAGAAATGAGTGCATGCCCTCTTGCTTCTGCTCAGTTCAATTTCCCACTCAAACACAATTCAGGACCTCCTGTTTAGGGAATGGTGCCACCCACTGTAGACAGGATCTTCTCACATCCAGTTAACTTACCCATGGACATACCTACAGGCTGACTCGATGTAGACAATCTCTCATTGAGACATCAATTCTACATTGTACCAAGTTGGCAACGAGAGCTAAACATCACACCATAAATAGTTGGTTTCCTGTGTATAGGGGGTAATGACAAAATCATACACTACAGATACGACATTTTTTTCAAAATATTTCTCATCTAACATTGCATGAGTTCATTGGCTATAGACTACCTCAGACACCTAGGGCCAAAGGAACACCTTTCTATGTGCATATGTGGTGCAGTTTTTTATGAGTTTCAGTAGTAGCATTGAACAAAACACTATAAACTCTGATTTTAAAAAGTAATGAGCCTTTGCCCATAGAGAAAAATCAAAATTCCCATGAGCCTCTTGCCACAGTGTTTTTATCGGCAGAGAGTGTTGTTTGATCTCCATTTCTGTCTAAAGATAGGTAATTTTGGATGAATCATTAAGATTAAATGAGGGTTGCAGCCTTGTGACTTCTGTTTGAAGGAAGTGTTCTAAACATGTCTGCCATGGCTTTCCTGCAGATAGAGCACTACATGGCACAGTGGTTCTCAACTGTGGGTCACAACCCGTTTGGGATCAAATGATTTTTTTCATGGGGTCGCCTAAGACCATCAGGAAACATAGATATTTACATCACAATTCATATCAGTATTAAAATTACAGTTATAGAGTAGCAACAAAAATAATTTTATAGTTGGTGGTCACCACAACATGAGGAACTGTATTAAGGTTGGGAACCACTGGCATAACACATCAGCCCTGTTTGAAACTGTTAATTAAAAGCACAAAACTGTGGGCATCTTGACACTGCTTAAGCTGCAGGGAAGATGTTTGCTTGCAACCCAAAAAGGGAGAGGGCTCTGCTCAGCTGGGAGCATGCAGGTGTCTGCTAGGGATGGAGATGTTGCTGCAAGCATTAATTTGGGAAATTACAGGAAGTGATGATGCAAATTTGCAAAGATACTGTCCATCATTGATGACAACTTTCATATATTCATGTACACATACATACATATCCATGTACATATACCGTGTGGCTACATACATGTATATGATGTGGAATGTTACACATACAGACATTTGTGCCAGATCTTTTTAATTGGGGCATTGTAGTAGTAGGTGAGCTGTGACACCATTTTGGTGGTCTGCGATTAGCACTGTATGCGGAGTTGACTATGAAGCCAGGATTCCTGTGACGTCACAGTGCTGGGCGAAGGTCATTGCATGCATACATATTCATGTTTCATTTCCCTGCAAAGATGCTATCCTGGCAGTTACTGGTGCGCACTTCCTACTGTGAATACGGTGGAGATAGGGTTAAACCCTTTGCTGAAGGGCTAAGTGGGGATCTCTATGACACTTCCTGTGGCCTTCATCATGACACCTATCAAAGCCGAGTTTACCTAGCAAGGGAGCATAACAAACACACAGTTCTTGCAGGGAATCACAGGAGGACTGCTTATGAGCCTCAGGCACATGGCCCATGAGGTGAGTGTGAAGTTCTGTGTCCCCCAGGTGGTGACAGGCTCAGGGCTGGACAGCCAGAAGTCGGATGAAGAGTACCGGGAGCTTTTTGACCTGGCCCTGCGAGGCCTGCAGCTTCTATCCAAGTGGAGTGCCCATGTCATGGAGGTGGTAAGTGTCCTGAGGTGCCAGGCCTCACACTGGCCTGACTCACAAGGCATCCATGGGCATCTGCCTCTAGTTGGCACTCTGTCTTTCAACATAAAAATCCATATACCATACTTACCCAACTGAAACCTGCATTTAATATATTTACAGAAGTATATGACCTTAAATTAATAGTTTCATCACTTAAACAACAAAAATATCACATGTGGGACCCAGCACCAACATTAATTGGCTCACAACCTCTTGTAACCCCAGCACAGTAGATAGTTTGCGTCTGGCTTCTGTGACACCCACACTCACGTGCACTTCCCCACAGACATATAGAAACATAAATAATATTAAAAGTAAATCTCATAAATGAACCCACATCTGGGGCTGGAGAGATGACTCAGCCGTTAAGGCTAGGCTCACAACCAAAAGCCCACATCTGTCACCCTGCCCGTTTAGCCTTCGGTATTCTGACTCTATGCATCCCAGTTTTAGAGATTCACCATATATAGACTCATAGAGCTCGTGTGGTGTTTTGTGTCTGGAGTTTCTTACATTGTGTTTTCAGGGTCCAGCCCCATCCTGCACGAGTCAGTATGTTTACCCCACATCCCATTAGTGCTCCCTGGTGTTGCTAGACTGCTTTGTTTACCACTCCTCAGTTGATGGGTGTTGGCTGTTTCTTCTCCCTCCAGTACTCTTGGAAGCTGGTTCACCCCACAGACAAGTTCTGCAACAAGGACTGCCCGGGCACCGCGGAAGAGTACGAGAGAGCCACGCGCTACAATTATACCAGCGAGGAGAAGTTTGCCTTTGTGGAGGTGGGTGTGGGAATACCTTGCTCTCCCCACCTACTCCCGGACGGCTGCTCCCCGTGGTTTCTGGAGTTATTTTGATCCCCAAACTGTATTATCTTTTTAACTTGCTGCCCTTTATCTAATTTTTTTTTACCAATCTAGGTTGTTCTCTGTCAAAAGCTACTAGGAAATGATGAGGGATCGAGCTAATTTGAAATGCCCCTAAGGAAGAACAGCTGCTAGTTCCTGGGGTAGTAAGAGCCGCTTTTAGTAGGAGTGTGGCCATTGGTTGCTTCCCCGTGCTCCAGTGGATGACCTCATGGCCATGGGCAGCGCTGACTGTACTCACTGAGTTAAAACATGATAAATAGATGAATACATGAATGTTTATGAAAGGAGGATATGAAACCGGAGGGGAAGTCCTGAGGGAGGACGGGGGGGGGGGGGGGTAAGCATAGATATGATCAAGACATAATGTGTCCGAATCAGAGTTTCTATTGCTGCGACGAAATACCATGACCAAAAAGCAAGTAGGGAAGAAATGGGTTTATTTGGCTTATACTTCCATATTGCTTTTCTTTATTGGAGGAAGTCAGGACAGGAACTCAAAACAGGGCAGAATCCTGGAGACAAGAGCTGGTACAGAAGCCATGGTGGGTGCCGCTTACTGGCTTGCTGCCCCTGGCTTGCTCAGCCTGTTTCCTTGTAGAGAGAGCCCAGGTCCACCAGCTCGGGGATGGCCCCACCCACAATGGACTGGGCCCTCCCAAATCAGTCTCTGAGAAAAGACCTACAGCTGGATCTCAGGGAGGCATTTCCTCAACTGAGGCTCCTTCCTCTCTGATGACTCTAGCTTGTGTCAAGTTGACACAAACCAGCCAGTAGTACATAATGTATACATGTATGACATTTTCTAAGAATAAATTTTAAAAATATATATGGTGAGGGCTGGCAAGGTGGCTCAGTGGGTGAGAGCACTGGCTACACAGCCTTGGGGACCTGAGTTCAGATCCCAGCACCAGTCACAGAACAGATCAGGATCCTACCCTTAACCCTGGTGCTGTGGGGATGGACATAGAAGAATAGCTGGGCCACACACTCGGTTCTCTTTGGCTTTGTTTGTTCTGTGGTTGGTTTTGTTGACATAGGATCTCATTAAGTTGCTCTTGAACTCACTTGCTAACCAAGGCAGGTCTTGGGACTATAGACTTGTTCTGTCAAGCCTGGCTGAATTTTAGCTTTCTACCGGAGTACTCACACAATACATGTTCCTTCAATGGCCACAAAAAGGGGGATTTCACACTCTCCAAGTCTCCCTGAGAGTCTCGCTGTTTTGTGCTCTCACAGGTCTTGGCAGTGGCCATCTTGAGAATGATCTTGGTCATTCTGATGGCCATATGGGTGACTATCATTAACCCTGGCATTCTCATTTCCCAGAGTCTAATGTTACCAAGTATTTTTTCATGTACTTATTGGCCATTCTTCTATCAGTTTGTATAAGCTATTTTTGAAGTCTTTGCTCGTTTTTAAAGGTTGTTTTCTGCCTTCTCATTATTGAACTGTGAGAATTCTTTCCAAAATGTCACCACAAAACCCTCACCATGTATGTGATGGAAACAGCTTCTCAACTTCATGATTTTGCCTCTTTTTTCCCCTTGACAATGCCTTTTGAGGAAAGCTCATTTTATATTTTGCCAGAGTCGAATTTATTCATCTTATTATTTTACAGTATGCCAATGAGGACTCTAAGAAATCCTTACATGGTCTCAAGTCGCAAAGACTTTTCCCTCTGGTCTTCCAGCCTTGCCCACTCTGTATTTGGAATTATTCTGAGCCCTTCTTTATTGGTCTCAGTGTTTTAATGATGGGGTTGTCTGTGTGAGACACTGTGCATGTGAGTGTCTTAGGAAGCCAGAGACATCGGAGAGCCTTGAGCTGGAGTGGTAAGGGCAATGGTAAGCTGCCCAACATGGGTGTTTGGAATTGAACTTGGGTCTGTAAAAGCAGTTAGTGCTCTTAACTGCTGCACCAACTCCCTACTCCCTGTCTGGATGCTTTTTAATTTCACCTCTGGCCAGAAGCCCAGCTCTTTGAATGCCTCTCTTATTAGTTCTCTTCACAATACCTTACTGCAGCCAAACAGTCTACTCTTTGGCTTCTGGGGATGTCCTCACCATCTGACAAGGTTTCTTACCCTAATTGCTAGAGGTGTGCTTGTTTGTTTGTTTGTTTGTTTGTTCTGTTTCTTTAATGCTTTTCAGAAAGAAACAAGCCTCACGTGTAAGCATGCCCCCCATTCCGCCATTTCTTCCTGTTCAACAGAAGGCTTCCGTTTCTCATGGACATGCATAGCAGGGCTTTCTTGGCCATTGGGCCTTCTGTGCTTCGGGCTGGTGCATGCAGTCAGACACGTCACTGTGTGGGTGTGAGAGTGTGGCCACTGTGTGAAGGCCGATTCATCATGTCCCCAATTCGTCACCCATGTCCCCTCTGTCCTCACAAGTCAGGGTGTCACCACTCGAGACCGACTCAGGAGGCAAGTTTACTGCTGGTAAAGATGGACTAGAGAGACTGTGTCTCCTACCTGAGCCCATCATTCCTATCCCCACTGCGCCGAGTCAGCATCCCCACCAGCCAGTCTCAAGTGGTAACACGACACACGCTCCCCTCCCCTCCTCTGCACAGGTAGAAACAGAGGTGTCCTCGGGACAGCTTCAGGAGAAGATTCCAGTGTAGAGCTCAGATAGCTGTCAGCCACATGGGGGTTGAAACAGTGATCTGGTTTGGTCTAGTTCATGTCAGAGAGATCTCCAAAAGGCACAGGAGTACCACCCAGAATGTGGTTCAAGGACCAGCTGTGATTTGTCATCCATCAGCAGTGAGATTAGAGCATGGGTCAGGGTGACAGTGACCAACTTCGTGAAGCACAGCCATGCTTTTGTGGCAGGATACTAGTATCATTTTCTAAGTATTACTTATTTCTGGTTGACACGTGGTGGCTATAAATATACCTGAGGTCCACTGTGACATGTCAGTGCTTTGGATGCAGTCTGTAAAGGTCAGATCAGCTCATCTGCACATCTGTCACTTTGAATTATAATTATGAGCATTCAAAACCCTCTCTGAGTGACTGTTTGAAATACGCAGCTACGTGTGTAGTGCAGCTTCCCCACCGGGGCATAGCACAGGAAATTGTCTCTCCTACCCAACTGCACATGAACTACCCCGTCTCCATACTGCCACTGTATCCTTCCGGGTTTTCTCTCTCGCTAGCCCGTGTGTGTGTGTGTGTGTGTGTGTGTGTGTGTATGTGTATGGTGTATGCATGTATGTGGGGTATATGTGTATGGTGTGTGTGTGTGTGTGTGTGTGTGTGTGTGTGTGTGTGTGTGTATGTGTATGGTGTATGTGTGTATGTGGAGTATATGTGTATGATGTGTGATACATTTATGTGCCTGTGGAGGCCAGAGCTCAATTCCATGTGTCATTCCTCAGGAGCTGTCCACCTTAGGTATTTTTCTCCAGTTAGGTGAGGCTACCTGCATTAAGCCCCAAGAATCTAACTTGTACTGAATTATGAGCACAGCACCGTACTCAGCTTTTTCCTGTGGGTTCGGGAGTTTGAACTTGGTTCTCATACTTGTAGCACAAACACCTCACCAACCGAGCCATCTCTCCCTCCACTCCATTTTGGGTTTTTTGGTTTTTTTGTTTGTTTGTTTTTTTGTTTTTTGGTTTTTTTTTAATTCTAAGCTTTGTGGTATAATGCACCTGATGTGATGTGGTGAATGTCCTCCAGTTCTGTCCATGTTGCTGCACATGGCATATTTCTTCTTTCTGGCTGCATAGCCTTGCATTGTGTGCATCTACCATGGTTTGTCTCTCCACTCACTGTCAAGGTCCACCCCAGTAGATTCTGTCCTGGCTGTTGTGGCTGGTGGTCCAGTTATGGTTGGGTTCATTTCTTCAACCTAGTGGTTTCATTGTCCTCAGTCACACCCAGAAGTAAGATGGCTGAATCATGTGATACCTGTATTTCTAGCATCTCAGGAAACACCGTCCTGTTTCCATACGGCAGAAGTAATTGGCATGACCACCCACAGTGCACTGGAGTTCCCCTTTAGCATGACTACTTAATCACGCTAAAGTAGAGCTCTGCTCTGTGTGCTTTTGGTACCATTTCTTACCTGGCAGATTTAGAGGCCCTGGCCTCATTCTCTGGGGTATCTATCTCCAGTACCCTCTCTGGGCAACATGGCAAAGCGTGGTGAGCAGATGGCTTGCTAAGTGACAGCTAGGCTAACCCTTGCCCTGTGCCCACCAGGTGATTGCCATGATCAAGGGTTTGCAGGTGCTCATGGGAAGGATGGAGAGTGTCTTCAACCAGGCCATCCGCAACACTATCTACGCAGCCCTGCAGGATTTCGCCCAGGTGACGCTGCGGGAGCCGTTGCGGCAAGCAGTTCGAAAGAAAAAGAATGTCCTTATCAGGTGGGTCCTTGGATGGCCTCACTCGGGACCCTGCAGGACTGATGATGGGGCTTGAAGGAGATTGTAAAATGGGGTCGTGGTATCCTCAGTCGTTGAGTGATGGAATGAGATAATCCATGTGTAGACTTCAGCACACATCGTGTGTAGCGAGTAGGCTATGAATATTAACTGGTACTAAAATGGAGTTAGTGATGCTAATGAGATGTTGCTCTAGCTCCTCCTGTTCTCCCTACTCCCAGGTCCTGTTGTCTTACCCCCTGCATAGCTCAAAGCTGAGTTCTTAAGTAATGAATGGTCACCAAAGCCATGGCAGCCACTTGTTAAAAGCACCTTAACACTGTTACAGCATCCGTGAGTGAGTGGGTCCAGGAATGAATGAGCATCCCAGACACTCAGCGCTGTATGTAATGCAGGAGGTGCTGACACCTTGTTAGGGCTGGAAACAGCCTTGTAGACACCTAAGTGGAACCTCCGTTTTTCCTTCCCCAGCGTTCTGCAAGCAATTCGAAAGACCATCTGTGACTGGGAGGGAGGCCGAGAGCCCCCCAATGACCCATGCTTAAGAGGGGAGAAGGACCCCAAAGGTGGCTTTGACATCAAGGTGCCCCGCCGTGCTGTGGGTCCATCCAGCACACAGGTGAGCGGTTTCCCGGCAGCCTGGCTCCTCTGACTCCAGGCCAATCGGACCAGCAAGGGCAACATGCTTAGCCGTGGGGTTAGTGGGATCCTTGTGAGGAAGGGCGGGGCTTAGCAGCTGCTCTGGGCTTTTCCTGAAGTCTTGTTTTGATAGAAAAAGGGAAGACCACTGGCCTAAGATTCAGGAGACCTGGGTTCTAGTCCTAGACACCTGTGTGACCTTGGGCATGTTACACAATCTCTCTGTGCCTCAGTTGTCTGGTCTGACCGGTGCTGGTAGCACCATATCCACCTACCCAGCGATCTCCTAGGCCTGTAAAGTTCGCATATTACAGTGCAGGAGAGATCTGACATGGAGTCCACACACATCACTCTGTGTGTTGTAAGAACCCAGCCCCTGGTAGGAAACTTGGAAGTTCTGCCCCGACCTGCTCAATGTTCCGGGGCAAGTACCTTAACCCCTCTCGGCTCTGATTATCATCGGAGAACAAAAACTTTGGATGAGATTTTTACCAACACTTAACTTTTCTAATATTTCCATCCATTTTCCAAAGACAGCCCACAGGCTTGGCAAGCCTCCTCCCCTTAGAGAAAGGCTGGTTGTCAGAAACACTCCGGGTTCCCAGCCAGAGCTTCTGCAGTAAGATGCTGTCTGTGTTTATCCAGAGCAGTCTTAAAATTACACAGGGTGGGTAGGGTGAGGGAAGAAGGGTGAACCACGAAATTAAATTCTCACTGCTGGTTTAGGAAAAGGTATTTCCTGATCTACTTTCTGTCAAATTTGAAAAGAGATGAGTTTGACTGTAACCCCTGGGGGTCTTGCAGGCTCCAGAAGCCCCAGTCTGGAAGCTCCTCCTTACAGGGCCTTTCAAGCCTGTCTCTGCTCTGAAGTAGGCCATCTGAGGCCCTTTCTTACCCACCCTTCTGTGTGTGTCCGCGTCTGGGCAGGGCTGGGGCTGTGCAGGGGCAGGTGAGTGTTTGGCAGGGTTATCACCCCTTAGCTCTGCAGTATTCGATGACCAATGTTCACAGACTGTCTTCTGCTTGTGAGACAGCCCAAAGAAGCCTCCGTAGACAGCTCTGAAACATTTGAGGGTCAGAGAGCTTCCTAACTCTGAGTGCCCTGGTGTGGCTGAATGGCTCTCATGCATTTTGCTAAGTTCTAAGAGGTTGGTGCAGACAGAAGAAGGACTGTGGGGAGGGGGAGAGGCTATAGACAGAGGACAGAAGAGAGAGGGCATCTCGTGGACAATCTGAGAGCTGCAGGTTGATCACCAAAAGCTAAGCCCCACTCCTTGATGCCACTGGGATAGGTTGATTGCACAGACATTTAGTTGACTCCTAGACAGCCTCGGAGCTGGAAGAGTCCTGAGAGATAAACTCACCCCTCCCCCTATCACAGATGGAGAAACTGAGGTCCAGAAAGGGGAAGTGACTTGTCCAAGTCACAGGGTGAGTGCCAGGTAGAGGTGGGACAAGAACCCCGGTCTCCTGATACCCACCCCAGGGCTCCATCGCAGCCTTCAGAATGCAGGAAATGTAGGCATCTCATAGAGCTGGGCAGCACACTGTCCTGGTAGATTAAATGCCCTGCTAAATTATTACAGTTGGCTAAAGCATTGACTCTGTTCAGAATAAACCCTATTTGCTAGTAGTTAGAATTAGATGTGAATCTAGTCACCATGGCCCCCTTTCTTTGGGGACTCAAAGGCCATCATCATTAGCACTGTTCTTTGATGGTCAGAGGGAGGAAATCGGCAACAGTGGTTATCCCCTCCCCACAGAAGGGACCCTGCCTAGGGTAGCCTGGCATGCCGATCTGTGACTGCCAGGCCCACGGTGGGTGAGACGCTAGGTCGTCCAGAAGCAGCAGAGTGTAGCGTGCTTGTTGGGAGGCCGGAGTGTGTCACATGTGGCCCCTGCAGTTGTGGCAGCTTTCCCACTGTATACAATACCTCTCGCTTTTCTCTCTCTCTCTTTCTCTCTCTCCCTCCTCCCTGTCTCTCCTACCCTCCCATTCCCTCTTCCTTCTCTCCTATCTATGTCTTAGGCCTGCCAGTGGTCCCCGAGGGCTTTGTTTCACCCCACTGGTGGCACACAGGGCCGAAGAGGCTGCCGATCCCTGGTATAACACCGCCTGGTTGGGTTGGTTTGGGTGCCTACTGCGGGAAGCAGCAGGAACAGACTAGCCTGGCTCCTCAAGGCCATTCCCAGCCCTCAGATTCAAAGACAAATGGAGAGGGGGGGAAAACTAGAATAGCAGAAAGAACAACCCTACTGCACTTGGGCCCTTTGCATGTAGGGCACTCTGTAAGCAGGCGTTAAGTGTCTAATCAGCTCCTTTGTAAGTATGGATTTCTACCCAGAATCTCTGGAAGACTGTGCAATGCATTCCAGGCCACCAGAGGGCACCAGCATTCACTGGCAGGTTCAAAACCGCAGGATCAGAAACAAAGTGGTTGGGGGGGGGGGGGACCTGTTTTGAGCTTTGTCCATTGCTAACTCCTCCCGGTGTTAGAACTGAAAGAGATTGGGTTGAGAACTTATCTGGTCCAATTCTTCCTGCGAGAAAAGGCAACTGGAGCCCAGAGTGGAGGCTTTGTTGTCTAAGGTCACACAGCAAGTCAATGGCAGTGCCTGGCTTTGAACCTGGCTCTTTTGATTCCTGGTTCAGTGCCCCATCCATGCTGTTACCATGGTCATCTGGGAAATCAGAGAGTGACATGGATGCCCAACACCCTTGGCTAAGCAGGGCCGGCAGGAGGACCCTTCACTACCTGCCATTGTCTGGTCACCTAGGGGGTGCCGTGGGTCCTAGGCAGAGAGCTTTGCAAAGCTGGTCAGTCTCCCTCTCGGGAGACGAGGGGAGGGGTGGGGAGCTCAAAGATGGAATGCTTGCCTGGCATGGGCTGGGTCCCAGAACAGCAGGGGGATGGGGGAAGAAGAGGTTTCCGTAGTTCTAAAGTCTCTGCCTAAATCAGTGCTTCCTTAAGATAGGTCTCTTTACAAGCAGAAAAAAGCCACAAGGAAGGTGGGGAGGAAGGCAAGTTCTCCCTTGACATGGGGAGCCACCCTGACCCTCTCCTTTCTTTTTCAAGCTGTACATGGTGCGCACCATGCTTGAGTCACTCATCGCAGACAAGAGCGGCTCCAAGAAGACGCTCAGAAGCAGCCTGGATGGCCCTATCGTCCTTGCCATAGAGGACTTCCACAAGCAGTCCTTCTTTTTCACACACCTGCTTAACATCAGCGGTGAGCCTTCGGGGGGGGGGGGGGGGGGGGCTCGGCAGTGGTGGGAGAGAAGACAGGACATCCACCTCCCAGGGCAACCAGTTTGATCTGGCTGGAAGCTGTAGATGGAGTCATTTTGCTCCCAAAGGCAAAAGAATTATTTAAAAGAAAAAAAAAAAAAAAAAAGAAAAAAGAAAAGAAAAGGTAAATGAAAAGAAAACAAGACAAGACCTTTCTGTCAGCTTGAGGAGGCAGGAAAGGCCAGGCTCTGTTACACTCATTCTGACTCAAATGAATTTGGTAGACATCCATTGCTAGTTAGGAATCACACCAGAGATACACGACTATGAGCCCAGCATGCACTGGCTCAGACGTTTGTTGGTAAGCAGCAGCTATAAACTCTGTTGAATTGTCTTAGAGGGTTTCATTTCTGTGAGGAGATACCATGACCATAGCAACTCTTATAAAGGAAACATTTAATTGGGGCTAGCTTACAGTTCAGAGGTCTAGCCCATTATTGTCACAGCAGGAAGACTAGGCACATGCCCTCATATCAAGGCAACCCAATAGGAGGAAAAGGGCCCCAAACCAGGCAAAAGAGTCAAAGATCAGAGATAGTCCTTGTTCCCACTTTTTGGAGTCCCACAGGAACACCAAACTACACAACTATAATATATATTCAAAAGACCTAGGCCAGACCTATATAGACTCCCTGATTATTGGTTCAGTCTCTGAGCTGTTATGAGCCCTGGTTAGTTGATTCTGTGGGCCGTGTTTTTGTGGTGTCCTTAACCCCTCCTTCCTCCTCCTCTTCCAGAGGATCTCCAAAGTCTGCCTAATGTTTGGCTGTGTATCTCTGCATCTACTTCTATCAGTTGCTGGATGTAGTCTCTGATGACAGTTATTCTAGGCTCCAATCTACGAATATAGCAGAATATCATTACAAATCATTTTGTTGACCTTTTTTAAAAAAATGTTTGGTTCTATCCTGGGTCTCTGGGCTCTCCAGCCTCTGGTTCCTGGCCCTCCAGGCAGTGTCAGGCGTGGGCTCCCTCTCATGGCATGAGCCTCAAGTTGGGCAGTCATTGGTTGGCCACGCGCACAGAGTCTGTGCTACCTTTACCCCAGCATCTTGCAGGCAGGACAGATTGTAGGTCTAAGGTTTTGTGGTTGGGTTGGTATCCCTCAACTGGAAGCCTTACCTGGTTACAGATAGCAGGCCCAGACTCCATATGCCCCATCACTAGGAGTCTTTGCTAGGGTCCCCCTCGTAGATTCCAAGGAGTTGGAATTACACTATTGCACTAGGTCTCTACCTCACCCTCAAAGTGCACCTCCCCCCAATTCCAGTCATCTCTCCCAATACTTTCTCCTTCTATCCCCCAATCTGATTCCTCCTGTTCCCATCCCCACTCACCCCCAGTTCACCCATGAAATCTATTCTTTTTCCCCCTCCCAGAGAGAGTCTTGCATCCCTTCCTTTCCTGATCTCTCTACGTTATTTAGCCTCTCAGGGTCTCTGGGTCATATCATGATTAGCTTTTACTTTACAGCTATTATCTACTTATAAGTGGCAATGTACCATGTTTTTCTTTCTGAGTCTGGGTTACCTCACTCAAAGTGATTTTTTTTCTAGTTCTACCCATTTGCCTAAAAAGTTCATGGTGTCATTTTTTTAACATCTGAGTAATACTCCATTGTATAACTGTACCACATTTTGTTTATCCATTGTTGGGTTGAGGGTTTATCCATTCTAGGTTGTTTCCAGTCTCTGACTATTGGGAATAAAGCTGATATAAACATAGTTGAGCAAGTGTCTTTGTAGTAGGATAAAGAGTTCTTTGGGAATATGCCCAAGAGTAATAATATAGCTGGGTCCTGAGGTAGATCAAGTCCCAGTTTTCTGAGAAACCGCCATATTGATTTTCAAAATGGCTGTACAAGTTTGCACCCCCACCAGCAGTGGAGGAGTGTTCCCCTTGCTCCATCCATATCCTTGCTGCCAAGAGCTGTCACCTGTGTTGTTGATTTTAGGCATGCTGACAGGTGTAAGATGGAATCTCAAAGTCGCTTTGATTTGCATTTCTATGGGGGCCATTTTCATTCAAACTACCATGGGTACTCATTGCTCCAAGCTGGGGAAGCTTCCAGGCTGCACTTTAGTCCCATGCCCTCCTCTCCCTCAGAGGTTGTATGGAGCAGGACAGAGAGAAATAGGAACCCAGTGACATGGAAGTCTCAATGTACCTGTTTAAAAAAAAAAAAAAAAAAAGGAGTAGAGGCATCTCGGTTAGGGAATGACCTAAGCTGGGCTTTCTAGACCTCCCAACAGTAAGGGAGCCAGAATTACCACACACAGGAGATAAGGGAGCCACACTTCCTTGAAAGTAAGCATTGCCAGGCGGTGGTGGCACACGCCTTTAATCCTAGCACTTGGGAGGCAGAGGCAGGCGGATTTCTGAGTTCAAGGCCAGCCTGGTCTACAAAGTGAGTTCCAGGACAGCCAAGGCTACACAGAGAAACCCTGTCTGGGGGGGTGGGGGGGTGGGGGAGGGAAGAAACAAAAAAACAAAAGAAAAGAAAGTGAACATTGATAAGCGTGTTCTAAAAGCACTGTGTGATATAAAATCACACTTTAGGGATCGCTGTAGGGATTTTGTAGAGATTTAGTAGAAATGGTAGGACGGCAAATGGTATAAAAACTTACCAGCCCTTCCCACGTAACTTGCTCTGTCTCAGAAGCTGACAGATGCCATTCCCTGTAATCGGTACTAAGCTGGCTTCATGCACAAGGCAGCAGGATCCGGGAAGGGCTGTATACCTAGCAGTGACAGCCAATAGGTAGCAAACACTGCGATGTGTGAGCGCTCTCTGTTAAGTCAAGGCTCTCCCTGTGCTTCCAGAGGCTCTTCAGCAGTGCTGTGACCTCTCCCAGCTCTGGTTCCGAGAATTCTTCCTGGAGTTGACCATGGGCCGGCGAATCCAGTTCCCGATTGAGATGTCCATGCCCTGGATTCTAACGGACCATATTCTGGAAACCAAAGAACCTTCCATGATGGAGTAAGAGATGGGATTGGGCCAACCAGGAAGTTCCTGGGGTGGAATGGGAGGGTGGCTTGCCTCTGAGCTCTGTGCTTTACAGAGGAAACTACTGAGTAGAGATTAGGCAAAGTGTTCCACTCCAAGGTCATTTGCCTCAGCCCCACAGATTGACTTAGAAAGGCCCTAACCCCACCTGCCCTTCCTGACTTTGTCTACCTCTTAACAGCTCTGCTTAGAAAATCACCTTGTCTAGGAACCAAGAAGTAATCTCCTAGGCCAAAATTTTTAAGCCAGGGGGTCCATCAGCATCATTGATTCTGATATCTGTGTGCAAATTTGAAAGCAAGTTCTTCCTACTTGGAGGCACGGGGAACACAGAGAGGGAGGGAGCTTGTCTTCAACTCCAAGCCATCTGCCTCATCACTCACACCTCTTTTTCCCAGCCAGTGTAATTTGTCCTCCGTGACTCTGTGTTCCTTCCCAGGTATGTCCTCTACCCCTTGGATCTGTACAACGACAGCGCCTACTATGCCCTCACCAAATTCAAAAAGCAGTTCCTGTATGACGAGATCGAAGCCGAGGCAAGTGGCATGCTTCCTCCATTCCTGCAGTCTCCCAAGATGCTGGGCTTATCCAATACTTAATGATTATCAGATGGGGGTAGTGTGTCAGAGGCACTTATCCAGGGAACAAAATTCATGATTGCTGGGGCTGTCAAACATAATACTGTACAGTAGCCTGCTCCTTTCTCTCCTCATCCCTTGTCTGGGCTACACCATGAGGGGCTTCAAGGACCTTCATGTATATATACACTTCGGCTTGCAAATGGTGCCATCTAGAACCACTCCAAAGGCAGGTCACGATCTCCAGAAAAGACCATGGGGCCTCTGGAGGCATCAGGAATATTTGGACAAGAATTCAGAGTTGGTTCTAGAAAGGGAACATGGGGTTTAAATGAACACTCCTAAGTTGACCCTGTAGACTCCTTATCTCTAGAAGGTACATTGAGCATCAAGAGGTTCAGAGGCCCAAGCAGGAGGCCTCAGTTACCGGGATATGAAGCCAGCACCATGGGTTGAAGCCAGCACCGTGCACAGCACCCACTGTGGGTTCTGCTCTATGTAATATAGTGGGTGTCAGATACAAGTACAGAAACTTTTAAATAAAGGGTTCGTCTTACAAAGCTGAGGGCTTAATAGGAAGAAATCAAAGATGGACCTCCTCCTTTGGCTCTGCCTCCTGCCCTGCTGATGCCGGAGCCTGATCTCTTTCAAGTCCCACGTTGGCCACCTTCTGCTCCCCATTCATGGATAGAAGCGACGTCTCTGGTGCTTGATGTGGGGTGTGCCCTTGTCTTCCCACAGACTTCATAGTCTCCTATGAATGCCGTGAGACACCGCAGGGCAAGACTTTGTACATTAAAAAACCAGAGGGATTTAAGGAAAGCTGGAAGAAAGGGACGTTTCTGTCTCTAAGAGCATGCTCCAAATTAACTCTACAGAGCAAGAAAAATCAAATACAAGGAGGAGACAAGAAAGTCTTTGGGTCCACAGGCTGCTAGAGGTAGTCACAACATCAGAGGGTGGCCTTTCATTTGTGTTCCCTGACCAAACAGTGGGGAGCAATGGGGAGACTGGTTCCTGGGCTCCTCTGAAGCCATTGAGGGCAAAGGGCTGACTTCCGTGCCTGTGAATGGCCACAGGTGCTTTCTTCTTCTTCCCCTTTCTGTCAGGGCTGTTATGTTGCCCCAGAATGCACGTCAGTGAACCCTGCCCTGGTGCCCTCCCCGCTGCCCATCTGTAATTAATCCAGACAGGACCCGCTGACTGCCTGCTTTTCCCCACCAGGTAAACCTGTGTTTTGATCAGTTTGTCTACAAGCTGGCTGACCAGATCTTCGCCTACTACAAAGCCATGGCCGGCAGGTAAGGGGAGTCTAGGCAGTGAGCAGCGTCCTTTCTTTAGCCTCGCACCTTGTTCAGCCTTTAAGGAAAAATGAAGCGATTTCCACGGGCTCAGGCAGTGAGACATGTTGTGAAGGAGAATAGATGGATGGCATACAACTACACTACAGTTGCATAGAAGGGCAGAAACTAAGCAAAATGAAGGACGTTCATGAAGGAAGACTGAGATTCTGGGACTATGTGGTAGATAGGCCTCGGCTAGTCGAGGCTATCTTAAGGAAACAGTGTCCAGGGAGTTAAGTAAAAGGAGGTGAGGGATAGGTCCAGAGTGCAGGCAAAGGGAACTTCTTGTCTAAGCCGGAGTGGGGCAGGTACAAAATTAATAGCTTGCCTGCCTGCATCAGGCTGGTGAGAAGCCTGAGGTACTTCAGTGCAGTGGCCACTAGAGGGCGAGCTGTTCCACCTGGCATCGTTGTAAACACTTGATCCTGGGGAGGCATCTGCCACCACAAAATGGTTTCAGAAGCACAGGGGTGGCTTGACTTGACTTTTAACCTTAACGTTTTAAAAATGTAAATCCATGGAGTGCGTATTTAAGGTGTGTTGAGTTGGAGACATGTCAGGTTTATAGACTTGTCAGTATTACTGAAAGATACTGATTTAACCCCACCCCCCTCCCCTCATCCTCAATGGATTCCTGGGTTTTCAAACCCTGCAATGGTCCTAGTCATAAAGGAAAATACATTTATGTAAAAGTATTGCAGTTCTCGCTGGAAGTTGAGGTGGGCCAGCCAGCCATCCCAAGGTGATCCCCACCCCCAGGGGCTTCTCCTCCCTACCCCCTTGGAAGTGATTGGCTTCATTTGACTTTGACAAACTTGACACATTTCAAATAGGAGTCGACGTGCACTGCACATAAAATGCCACGAACATGGGATCCTAACCGATAAACAGAACGCACAAAGGTACATCCATCTCTAAGAAGTCACTTAATAGGTGTGAGCAGATCAGGTAGGAAGCGGTTAACGACGGGGGAGAGAGCATTTCTAAGAGCATTCTGAGCCTGAATATGCTGATACTTTTCTGTGTAAACAAACATGGGCATGTCACATCCTGGCGACGCTCCATACTTAGTTTATAAAATCTCATCTTAGGAGCTAGAGAGATGGTTCAGTGGTTAAGAGATCTTGATAGTCTTCAGAGGACTCAAGTTTAATTCCCAGTAAAAGAAAGGGGAATTGAAGTTCATCTTTAAAGATATATGTCCCCAGCTGGGTTAGCAGCACACACCTTTAACCCCAGCACTCGGTAGGCAGAAGCAGACCTGTGAGTTTGAGGCCAGGCCAGCCTGGTCTACAGAGCTAGTTCCAGGACAACCAGGGCTGTTACACCGAGAAACCCTGTCTCAATATATATACACATACATATACCCATTTGAAAAAAAGCTCTCAACAACTTTCCCTGCAAAGTGGGTGCTCTTCAAAAGGATGGAAATTGAGAGAAACTGGGGAATTCAGAGAAAGAAAGCACTAGAAGGGAGAGTAACCCTGGCTGATCCATCTGAGGTAAAACACTGCCTCGAGTGGGAGCCACCTGTGGCACCCTCAGTATTCAGCAGCCATATTTTAATGAGGGAAAGAAATGGCTGACATTTTAACAATATGTTTCATTTCATTCAACAAACTGAAGCCACTAACATATCAGCGTGGCATCAGTGTAAATACTATTAAAGACATCTCTGCTTTCTCCTAGATCTCCTAAATCTATTACGCACATGACAGCGGATGCCCCCTTTGAGGCGTTCAGTAGGCACCATGGTTGGTGGCTACAGCTTTGGACTGTGCCATTTTGAATGTCCCTTTCCCACTTAAAACCTTTCAATGGCTTCCAGTCCATGCAGACGTCCCAACTCTCTACAAGGGTCTGTGGTCTCACAAGATCAGGCCTGTAGACTAACATGATGTAACCTGTTTTGGCAAACTCTTCTTTTCTTTACCCCGATTACGTCCTGTTTAGTCGAACAGACCACACTTACTGTGTGTGGGATAAATTTACCTCAGCCTTACGTTACCTCTGCCCAAAGAAACCACGTACAAATACTTCCCATAATGCCTACCTCCAAATGATTTAGGTTATTGCTTTCCAGTACTAGGGATACTCTACCACCTATGTCTCAATATGGAGGACAGAAATAATACACGTGATTTATAGGATTGGTGTGACATTAAAAATAGTTGTATATGTATGCCCTTGTGGGCGTGTGTGTACACTCATGTGCGTGAATGTATGTGTGTGTATGTGTTTGTACCTGTGAGTGTGGTGTGTATATATGAGTCTATGTGTATGTGTACATGTCTGTATGCATGTGTATGTGTTGCCTGGTGAATGATAAAAGCTATGCACATGTTTCCTATTAAAAACCATTTTTCCCTAGATTGCTCACATTTATCAGTGTCTCTTTATTGGAAAGTCTGTACCTTGAGGACAGACAGCAAGGACCTTCGTTTCCCCTACACCGAAAATTTTCACTGGGAAACACTAAGAATACACTCAGTTGTTTTTGTTATCAATTAAGGAAAGAGTATCCACCCTGGGTTGCCCATCCTTTACTGAGAAACTCTCTTTCACATACTGAGCTTCTGCATCCAGAAAGAAGCTTGGGGAACGGTATCTACAGCGACCTCAATTCTGGTTGAGATATTTAAGGTCATGTGTCCCAGGAGGACCGGTTGAGAAGTCATTTGCCACCCTGTTTAATGCACCTCTGTCCCACGTCTCTCTTCCAGTGTCCTGCTGGATAAACGTTTTAGAGCTGAGTGTAAGAACTATGGGGTGATCATACCGTACCCGCCATCCAACCGCTACGAGACACTGCTGAAGCAGAGACATGTCCAGGTATGGTGGGAGAAAGCCATGACGGTGGGAACAGACTCTGTGGAGATAGTGTGGACTTACGTATGTGCCCGAAGTGTCTGCACCAGGCATGACAGCCTCAGAGTCCTACAAACAGTACTGAGTGTCCTTGGGTGCAAGTTCTAGACTTCCTGGCTCCTCTGCAGCTAGCCTGAGAAGGACTGAGCAATTCCAGGGCCTGACATCCTGGAGTGGCCTTTTCCTCACCAGCACTGTCACACAGAAACAGGTAGACCCACCCCTGAAGTAAATGAGAAGAGCTCAACCCCATTTAAATGTAGCACTTCAAGCTACACCTGGGGTAGAAACTGTGTTGTAGAAATTTTTTATCCCAATCCGGAGTTTCTATCCCACCTTGGTCATTCAGTTCCCAGATAAAAGGCACACAGCTTTTATTATTTACAATAAGCCTTAAACAGCACAAGAGCTGGGCAGATATCTACTAAGTTATTACTTATTATGTTTTATTTGGGCTGCTCTTAACTCCCAACAGGCCAGCTCTCAGGGCCATGTTTTCATGACTCACCCAACACATGGTGGCTTCTTTCCCTCCTCCCTTCTTTTCCCTCTTGTGGTTCTCTGCCCCAACCAGGTCTCTCCAAACCTATCTACCTCTAATCTCTAGACCTTCTGGTATAGAATTTAACATTACGATCTATAGCAGTGGACCAAACCTCAACAAAACTGGTTTGTTTTTATCCAGTGGTTTTCCTTAACATTTGACCCCAGATGTAGGGAAAATGCTGCCGGGAACAAGAACACAGATCCTGGTTTTAAAATGCTAATCTTAGCTAGAAAGGCATAGCGGTACCACCACAGACCCTAAACCCGCCCTGCAGGTGGCTGGTCAGCAGAACAGCCTGTGTGCTGTTACATCTGTGTGGTTGTTGTGTGGTCCTAGGTCTCTGTGAAGGAGCAGAGCTGAGGCCAAGAGGATATTGAGCTGAGCAGGAAAGAATCAATATTGAATTCTCAGGACATCCATTGCCAGTGTCTAGTCGCAAGAGAGGAAAAAACAAGGCTCACTAGATGAGCACCAGAAGTTGCAGTGCAGCCAGAATTAGCCACAGGATCCCCTTATGGGACCTTAGTTGGTTAGTAGGAAATTTATCCTAAGATAAATAATACCTAAGAGTAATCATGCAGTGCCTAGCAAAGCATCGTGCACACAGCAGGTACTCCATATATGGCTATTGCTGTCTTCATAGCATCTGCAATAGTACCTATGTGGATCCCAGTGGAAATTATCTTAAGCTATATTTTCCACCCTTTAATAAGCCTTTCATATGCTTGCTTTTAAAAACCACTGCCATGAAGGCATAAAGTAGGCCATCGCTAAAGTGGCTACAGCTCCCTAGGGACTGTGAACAGGAAGACACAGAAGGAGCCTCAAGGCTGAATCTAGGGTGTCAACAGAAGCGTTCATCAGAGGTCAGAGCTTGCCCCAAGCCTCTGCCCACAGCCTGAATGAGTTGTATTTGACCTCAGCGGGTTTTATCTAAATCAGTGGTTCTCAACTTTCCTAATGCTGTGACCCTTTAGTAAGTCCCTCATGTTGTCATGACCCCCCCACCATAAAATTATTTGATCCTATTTTATAACTGCATTTTTGCTACTAGTATGAATCATAATGTAAATACCTGAGATATAACCGCAAGGGGGTTGCGACCCACAGGTTGAGAGCCATGCATGTAACACCTTCGAGTAGTATAGTGCAAAACTCTCTCCAGGCTAGCCAGACTCATGGTGATGAGCATTTCATTGTACTGAGGGCATTTTTCTCTTTGTCCCACAAGCATGCATGCCCATTACACATACACCATATATGCATATAATATGCCAAAGATAAAAGATTAAATAGAATTACCATTGCCAAGAGATTATGTGATGCTATCTATATTCTACATACAGGCATTCCCTTGCCACAATAATGCTTTCTATAATTTTAGTTCAGTTTGCTACCAGTGCATCGTATTTAGTTGTCAGATATCTGTGTAGATATTACGTAACTTTCTCCCACCTCTGCCCTTCAGCTGTTGGGGAGATCAATTGACTTGAACAGACTCATCACCCAGCGGATCTCTGCTGCCATGTACAAGTCCTTGGACCAGGCCATCAGCCGCTTTGAGAGTGAAGACCTGACCTCCATTGTGGTAAGAAACGGAGACCCTTGTAGGCTCTGCTCTTGGATGCCTCAGATGGATGCCCAGTTGGAAATAGTTGTTAGCTCTTCTGGCCTAGTTTAAGAGTAGCAAGGGGTTTCCTTTACATCTGACCAGAGAGACTGGGATGAAAGGTCATTAATGGAATGGGAATAATTTTACCGTTCCTTATGGACCGGCAGCCAGGTAAGCAGAGTGGAGGAGAGTCTCCAGAAGATCGGAGGTACCCATCCCCCAGGTTGGGCCGTGTCCTTAGGATATACCAGGTGGGTCAAGCAGGCAGAGTCCTAAGAGGCTAGAGGAAGCATTACAAGGTCACTTGAAGGGCATGTGGGAGGTGAGAGCCCAGAAGGGTTCTACAGTGGGTTGTTTGTTCTGCTTGGTCTCTATCTTGAAAGGCTGGATGGTTTTGAGCACTGCCCCGTGTCTTCATTTTGTACTATGCCCCTTAGAGTTTTCAGCCAGCTCTGTTGCCCGGTCAGGAGTAAACCTGCACCTTCCAGAAAACAGCAGCTGGACTTGCTCCCTCTCAGTCTTCTTTCTAAGAGGTGGCAGGCATCAAGTGCATTGAACTAGGACACCAGAGTCCTACAGACTCATCCTCCCAGTCTGTCCCTAGCTCTGACCGTGACTAGCTCTGTCATCTTGGGCAAGTTATATATCTTCACCAAGCCTGTTTCCTACCTCTAAAGTGAAGGACACCTTAGAGTCCACTTCAGAGAGTCATTAGAAGGACATAGTAAGAACTCATCTGGAAAGAATTTGGAATGGGTCTTTGTAGTTGATAAATGCTTAATAAGTGATAGCTTACTTTTTCAAGAGAAGAAGGGAGCGAGAAAGGACTAGAGGGCTGCAGTGTTCTCCTGGGATACGGGAATATCTGCAGCATCTGTAAGCAGGACGTGAACCAACCACTCACCTGAGTCTTGCATCACTTACAAGAAACTGTAAAATAGCTCACATTCCTGAAATCACTCGCCTGCCTTTAGCTTGGGAAATAGAGTTTTGTACGCATTAAAATGTCCTCGGTGCTTATCTCTCAAGGGGTGGGAGTTTGAGTTTCTTCTCTTTTGTTTATCTGTGTATTCTGGCTTCCCACTAATGAGCATATCTGGAGGGGGGGGGGCAGGTATCCACGACCTCTCCCCACTCCCTGGAAGACACTGAGTGTTCTCTTGGCTAGAACACAATGAAAACTCGAAGTGTGAGCCCTTGTTTAATCAGCTGAGACACTGACCCCCACCCAGAACATCTTCTCCCCGGGGAGCCTAGGGAGGACCCCCTGGGGAGATGCTCTCCTGTGGGCAGGCTTGGTTCCTGTGGCCTAGGCGGGGGCAGCCTCTGCCTCCTGGCAGTGGCAGAAACGAACTGAGGAATGTGCCTTTCCCATCCACCTTCAAGACTGCTCTAAAATGTGTGAGTCACCGCGTGTGACTTGGGGAGCCAGTCACCTCGTCGTGCAAGTGTGCCAAGCAGGGAGTCCTGCAGACTGGCAGCCCATGGGCTGTTTGGCTTCTGGTGTACTCGAAATCTTGAGTCAACTTGGAATCTTTGGAAGCATTCAAGAAAGACTGCAGGAGCTGGGACAGCACCAGACTAGCACTCCCAGATGGCAGCAATTGCTGGGCGGACTACAGACTCAGGTCAACAGGTCCAGCTCCCCTAGTCATCCGCAGAGCCCCCACAAGCCCACCTGACTGGCAGCCCACTGGCCCCTGCTGTATTTAATTCTCAGATGCCCGCTGGAGTCTCTCTGAGCTCTCAGAACTGTGGTCGCTCTGGTGGGGCTGGCCTCTCCTTCTCCTCCTTCCCGCTCTTTGGAGACTGGTTCTTTGAAATTGCCTACCTGGCTGTCTTATTTTCCCATTTTGCTTTTGTGCCCCAGTTCCCACATCAGCAGAGTTGAGTACCAGCTCCTTTTGTCCACCCTTGCATCAACTAACCCACGTTCATGGAACTTGAAATCATAGAATCACAGACCTCTTTCCCCGGCTCTCGTTGTCTTCCCCAAAACAGGGTACCGCGTGCAGCGTGCTAAAAGGGCTCAATGATCTTAGAAATGAGCTCGTTAGCGTTGCCATCAGTGTTCGTTTACCATATTGCCCGTCCTCAGCAGATGGGAACGGAGCTGCAGCAGAACCAGCTCAGCCCCGAGAGACAGAAGCAGAGAGCTCTCTATCTCTATCCTTCGTTCACTTCTTTGGTGCAGAGACTGACTGCCACTCTGTGGTTGAAACCCAGGTTTTAGCATTCTTTAGGAACATCTAGGATCTGCCATCCTTAGCCCACCGTAGCATGGCAACAGTTGGGATAAGTGTCAAAGCACCAGGCCCAGTGCTGTGCTAATGATAGAGTCCCCCACCCGCCACCCATCCCCTAAGACTCCCCTTTCCAAGCCATCTAGTTTTCCATCTGGGGCCTGCCTGGCCCCGTTGCTGTTAGCATTTGCAATTGCAACCTGCACTCCCAGCTTACAGCTATGCAGGATGAGTTTCAGAGTATCCAAGCTGCAGTGTTGGAAGTATGAGCTGAGTCCTTGACCCCACCAAAGTAGACTTGTCAGGTGGGGGAGGAGGGGCCCGTGGCTGATGAGACAGGAGCCAAATCTTTGTGGGTAGTGACCCACTGAGCTCCCTGGGAAAGCTGGTCCCGACCATGCCAGTGTGGTTTTGAATGCCATCCCAAGCACTTGTTCTTGTGTGACCTTGGGCACATGGCCTTCTGATCGTCTCCCCTCGGTAACAGGAAGAGCGGCACCACGGTGTAAAAACTGGCCTCACCAAAGCATGGCCAGAGTGGCCTTCGATGCCCCAGGACTTGAGCTTTTTCCCCTCCTACGTAGATTGTGATTCTTTTTGGATAATAATGATTGAGAGGTTGCAGAGCAGCATGAAGGGAACCCAATTAGAAGGGTGTCATTATCACTTTATTTCCCAGCAAACACAGCACCCCACTCTGTGCCGACCCACACCCTGAGCTCACCCCTGCCTCAATGATCAGAGCCTCTGCCACACACAGGTTCCTGGTCACTGGGGTGGAGTGCAGACTATAGGGGTCTCAGTGACAATGTTGCCAAAATCTGGAAATATCCTACTTCAGCTGACTAGTTAACCCTAAGTAGGCGGTATCTCCTATATGACACTTTCTGTAAGACAGAGAAATGACCTCTACCGAGATGCAGTCACAGTATTACTTAGGACACTCACACTAGGACAGGCTTTTCCCTTACCAATTAAGAAATCAGAAAAAGACAGCCATTGCAGTACATTGAGCTCCATAGAGACAGCGCCAGGGCAAGCGCGAGCCGGACAGGCACTGGGCGACTCTGTGCCTCTCGGAGGAAAATCAACTAAACATGGGCAAAGGAGATCCTAAGAAGCCAAGAGGCAAAATGTCCTCATATGCATTCTTTGTGCAAACTTGCCGGGAGGAGCACAAGAAGAAGCACCCGGATGCTTCTGTCAACTTCTCAGAGTTCTCCAAGAAGTGCTCAGAGAGGTGGAAGACCATGTCTGCTAAAGAAAAGGGGAAATGTGAAGATATGGCAAAGGCTGACAAGGCTCGTTATGAAAGGGAAATGAAAACCTACATCCCCCCCCCCCAAGAGGAGACCAAAAAGAAGTTCAAGGACCCCAATGCACCCAAGAGGCCTCCTTCGGCCTTCTTCTTGTTCTGTTCTGAGTACCACCCCAAAATCAAAGGCGAGCATCCTGGCTTATGCGTTGGTGATGTTGCAAAGAAACTAGGAGAGCTGTGGAACAACACTGCAGGGGATGACAAGCAGCCCTATGAGAAGAAAGCTGCCAAGCTGAAGGAGAAGTACGAGAAGGATATTGCTGCCTACAGGGCTAAAGGAAAACCTGATGCAGCGAAAGAGGGGGTGGTCAAGGCTGAAAAGAGCAAGAAAAAGAAGGAAAAGGAAGATGAGGAAGAAGATGAGGAAGAAGAGGAAGATGAAGAAGAAGATGATGATGAATAAGTTGGTTCTAGCACAGTTTTTTTTTTCTTGTCTATAAAGCATTTAACCCCCCTGTACACAACTCACTCCTTTTAAAGAAAAAAATTGAAATGTAAGGCTGTGTAAGATTTGTTTTTAAACTGTACAGTGTCTTTTTTTGTATAGTTAACACACTACCGAATGTGTCTTTAGATAGCCCTGTCCTGGTGGTATTTTCAATAGCCACTAACCTTGCCTGGTACAGTCTGGGGGCTGTAAATTGGCATGGAAATTTAAAGCAGGTTCTTGTTGGTGCACAGCACAAATTAGTTATATATGGGGACAGTAGTTTGTTTTTTTTTTTCTTTTGGTTTTATTTTTGGGTTTTATTTTTTTCATCTTCAGTTGTCTCTGATGCAGCTTATACGAAGATAATTGTTGTTCTGTTAACTGAATACCACTCTGTAATTGCAAAAAAAAAAAAATTGCGGCTGTTTTGTTGACATTCTGAATGCTTCTAAGTAAATACAATTTTTTTAATTAAAAAAAAAAAGAAATCAGAAAGATACAAACATGCTTTCTACCCAAAGGGCTGCAGATGGGGCTTGCCCACACTCAGCGGTCTCTTTCATGGCTGCATGTAGCTTCTCCACCCTCTCTTGTGTGTTGGGCTTTTTTTTTTTTTTCCTTCCTATTTCAACAGTGATTCTTTGGGCTAATAATGATTGACAAGCTATAGAGCATCAAGAAGTGAACCCAACCACAAGTGCTACCCAAGAGTATCAGAAGAAAGGAAAATTGTCCCATGCAACTGAAGGGGGTCCTAGTCCTCATATAGGAGGCCAAAGCTTGCCTCAGAGGGGTCTCCTCTAAGTGTTCAGTGTGTATGTCTGTATGTATTTGTCTGTGTGTGTCTGTGTGTGTGTGTGTGTGTGTGTGTGTGTGTCTGTGTGTGTGTGTGTGTGTGTGTGTGTCTGTGTGTGTCTGTGTGTGTGTGTGTGTGTGTGTGTGTGTGTCTGTGTGTGTCTGTGTGTGTGTGTGTGTGTGTGTGTGTGTGTGTGTGTGTGTGTGTGTGTGTATGTTACCTGAAACTCTTTAGCAGCTGTGGGTTCTCTCTCTCTGTCAGGAGCTGGAGTGGCTGCTGGAGATTAACCGACTCACACACCGACTCCTCTGTAAGCACATGACGCTAGACAGCTTCGATGCCATGTTCCGAGAAGCCAATCATAACGTGTCTGCCCCTTACGGCCGCATCACCCTGCATGTCTTCTGGGAGCTGAACTTTGACTTTCTCCCCAACTACTGCTATAATGGATCCACAAACCGGTAAGGGAATCCCCGTACACAGGGTACTGAGCAGGGCAGGAAAGAGGCTGTGGTCATTTGCCTCCAAAATGGGCCTAGTGGTTCTGTTTGCTCCAGACAAGTGCTTATCTGGAGCTGCTCCTGGGTGTAGGCTCTGTGCTAGAGGTAGCAATGCCATGGTGAACAACACAAACCATCCAGCCGCTTGGAGCCTTCTAACCCAACTTGACCCCCATCTAGAAATGTTTGTATGCTTTGCTGTTGTGTAAAGTCAGCGTTCAACAACCCCCCCCCCCCCGAATCCTGAACATTGTTCCTCAGTCAGTACAACCCATCCTCATGAAAAGGCCCCATGTCCTTTGCAAAAGAGTTCGCTGCTATACATAGTACAAGCCCTTCCTTCCTAGGCTATTATCCTGAGTGCTATTCCTCTGTCAGTAGAACCCATTCTTGTAGGGAAGGTCACAGGTGCTTTGCTAAAGAGCTGTCCTTTACAAAAGAGTTTTGATGTAGCCATGCCTAAAGCTTTGCCGTGATCACTGTCACAAGGAAACTTTTCCCCAAAGTCTTACTGTGTTTAAATGTGGTGTCAGAGTCCCGAGGTACTGATCCAGGGCCAGCCAACTGAGCTGAGCTGAGCCTGTATTTTATTCCCACCTGACCGGGATTGTTCCCTGTTGGCTGTAATGCATGCAGGGACCCTCACAGCAGCTGTGAAGATAAAGTGGGGACAGACCATAGGCTCCCTAGGCCATGCTATGGTAACCATGTGTGCACGAGGCCTGGGAGAGTTTGATGAAGGACAGTGTTCTGATCACACTGTCCATGTGTAAGGACATGGATACATACCTGACCATGTGTGTACACAACAGGCCCCTTTGCAGAGTAGAACTTGCCTCCCGGAAGGAACACCCAGCTCCAGGGCAGGCTCTGAGGTATAGATAAGACCTAATCCTTTCCTCACACAGGGCCTTATCACTTGTATTCACAAACCAAGCGAGAACAGTTGGATGGTTGGGTGAAGATGTGTGCAAGTGAAGTCACTGCGTTCCAGGAACCTGGGTCAGGGTGGTGTGAACTAAATCCATGCGGGACGAATGGAAAGATATGGGAAGAGTCTACACACAGATGTACCTGAATCTGTACATTGAACAAGATATGCTCAGCTTCATAAAGATCTGACTTTATAGTACATTTTGAGTCATGGCTACAAACTATTGCCTGGCCACAACTATACATCCTATCTTGTTGGCAGCCATGACACCAGTACATGACCTAAGACTGGCTATGAGCAGCCCATGCACTGGGAATGGTGCCATCTCTTTGAGGGGGATCCTGTGTTCCCCGTTTGTGTGTGTGTGTTGTATGCATGTATGTATGTTTGAATATGTATGGGCATACAAGTATGTGGGTGTGCATGCATGTGCATGTGGACACCCACATGGAAGCCCCAAGTTGATGACTGGAACCATCCTCAGAGCTCTTCCCCTTTCATTGAGACAGACTTTCTCAATCAACCCTAGAGCTTGCCTGTTCGGCTAGGTTGACGAGCCAGATTTCTCTGTCTCTAAGTCTATCTTCCACCTTCTGAAGCTGGAATTATAGGGGAGCAGCTGCAGCCACTGAGCACTGTTACGTGAGATCCCAACTGTGGTCCTCCTGCTTCCATGGCAACCCATGGCCTTCCCAGCCCCGCATTCCCATCTTCAGTGGGTGGTCAGAGGAAAACTCAAAGGGCAATAGTCATGATGTGAAGATGATTTAAAATTCACAATTCTAATGGAAGTCAGCCATGTTCTCGAGGGTGCTGTCATCTATGACATTTTCATATCCAAGGGCAGAGCTAAGTCCTTATGACAGAGATGTCTGGCTTGCAAAGCTGAGGGATTTTTTACCTGGCCCTTTACAGGAGGAGTTTACTAACTCAGCTTCTAAACTAAACTGGAGGTGACAAATGGAGCCCCAGAGAAGGACATCTTCAGACCCAGCACACCCTGACTCTTGTGTCTCCTGGGCCCCAAGTTTCCCCATTTTTGAGAAGACTGGGAAAGCATGCAGTAATCAAAGGGGAGGGGGTATCAGAAGAGTCTGGCTCCTCTGTAGACAGCCATCTAGGACCTGCTGCAGGTGTCGGTGTGGGGGGCTCCTGCAGTTGTCTGTCCCTTGGAGGATGTCACAGGGCTCTGTTAACTGCTTCCCTGTCTCTTTTCTTCTAGTTTTGTCCGAACTGCCATCCCTTTCACCCAAGAACCACAACGGGATAAGCCCGCCAATGTCCAGCCTTATTACCTCTATGGATCCAAGGTAAACAGCCCTGTCCCATCTCACCCGTGACAGACAGAGTGGGAAAAGACAAAGGGAAAGGTGTTCCCAGAATCAGGAAAGCCACGGGGTATCTTATTCAAGAGGAACACTGAGAGCCAGGCAGAAACCACTGCAAGTCCATTCAACTTTATTAGTTCACAGCTAGCAGGGATGGGGTAGAACATTCTGGACAGAGGGAGCTGGGCAGGAGCTGAGGTGAGGGGTGAGTAATGTGCTGAGGTGGGTGGGTAACTGGGGACATGGGGAGTCTCCTTGTGGCCTCCCAGTTTCTTCCATTTCTTGGTTGATTTATCATAACATCATCAGGTGATTCTGGGATTCTGGGCTCTGTAAGTTCCAGAGCTTTACAGACAGAGCTTAAAGGCCATTGTAGGTGTCTAGAACTATTTCTGAGAGGAAGGTCTCCTCTACCTCATGTGACTTATTTTGTTTCCTCACATGTGCACATCTTCATTCCAAGTGATTGTCGCCACTGGGTCCATTCTAATTCCTCGGTCCTTCTGCCCATTCACTCAATGGCATTTCTTATATACCCCTTGTAGGCCAGACATGGGTTAGGTTGTCCATGCTCGGTGTCCATCGGGAATGGAGACATGACGTACACCCACCCACACCCTCATTTCCACAGTTGTGGAGGGAATAGTTTCCAACAAGTCCCACCAAGGTCACAATATGTACAATTTAACCCTTACAATAGGGGCTCATGTAGAAGGAATAAAGAAACATGTCTCCCACTGGGGATGGGGGGGGGGGGGCGAGAGACACCAGTGATTTTCTTGCTAATGGAACAAAACCCAGCCACCTTTGATCCCATTTTTAAACTCAGCAGAGATAAGCCGAGATGACTATGGTGGAGTGAGAGCTTTAGAAGTGTGGTGAACCCCAGAGAGGCTCTGGCTGGGGCACCTACTGTGTAGGAGGAGGATGCTAGAGAGGATGGGTGTCTTCTCCAGAGAAGTCAAACTGTTTAAGGTAATTTCTCAAACCTAGAGAGGCTCATCATCCAGGGGTGGTAGCACTCGCCTGTCCTAGCACTGAGGGTCTGAGGCAGCAGGACTGCTCTGAGTTCAAGGACAGTCTGGTCTACGTGGCAAGTTCCAGTTAGCCAAGACTGTTATGGGAGACTGTATCCCCATACACAGAAGAAAACAAAGGAAGGAGGGGAGGGAGGGAGGGAGGAGTGGAGATGTCTTGCAGACGTCATTTCAAGAGGCTTAGAGACATGGGTCACAAACTAAAAATCTGGTTTCCCTTCCCAGTTCTCTTTCAAACCTTAGCTTACATAAAAGAAAGACATTTGTATTGATGTTAATGCTAGTCTCATTTCTTCCAAGTACTGTGCCAGATTCAGGTCTAGCTACTTTCACTGTCCATCACATAGCCATGGTTGATTTTAATACTGAAACAGAGTCTTCCGTTCTTTGCTAGGCCTCCAAATAGACAATACTGAAACAATGCCTTGTTTGCCCCTGATGTACCTTGAGGGTCTGTGTTGTCCAACTTGGGGACCGTTGTCATGTGACATCTATACAGCACTGACATGTGAGAGGACAGAAGTGGGAGGTCTATAGACAAATTTTCACAAATAGGACCAACTATGGAGAGCAATTTAAGCTTTGGAAAACGGGGCATCTCCTTACTGTTGCTCACTCCCTATAGTGAGGCAGTATGGCCGGTTGGTTACCAATCTCTCTAGCTAAGGCCACCACCTCTAAGGCATCCTGGATGGCTTCAGCCTCTGGTTCAGCTTTGGCCCTGGCCCCTGAGTTCTTTCGTGGCAGTTCCTCCAGGGGGAACCCCTGCAGGTCTTCTTCCCTCTGACCAAGAGCTGGGGTCTCCTCGGGCCATCTTACCAACCCATTGGCTTCCTCCATTTGGCCGGCTCTGTAAGACCACCGAGGTTCGTGACAGCGGAGGCACCAGAACTGGAGGCAGATGAAGGCCAGCACAGCAGTGAAGCAGGCCAGCAGGATGGCCATCAGCACCCAAAGAGAAATCTGGGGGTCCACCAGGGAGCCCCCGGCAGCCAGCGGACTCTTATCCAGGGTGTGGAACATGGTACAGTAGTGACTATACGGGAAGGCAGCCTTCTTGCAGCTGATACAGAGGAAGTAGAGAGTGGAAGGAGCGAGGTGTTCCAATGCCACAGAGGTGATGGTTCGAGGCACCTTCTCCTCGTGATGGAAGTTATAGCGCAGGTATCCGGAGAAGATACTGTTCCAGTTGGGCCTGTACATAATATGGTAATAGTCCTCCAAGCAGGGCTCCGAGGGTGACCAGGAGATGATGGCTCCTGTGTGAGACACGTTCCCAACCTCAATGTTCATCCCGGGTCTGGAACCAAATCACAGTGAAGAGTGACATCCTCCCTCCTACATCAGCATTTGACATCATCCTAGCCGCTGCAGACTGAGCGCATGAGATGGCCACAGATACTGACATCGTTAGAGAGACAAAAGAAAATGGACGTCCGGAGGTTAAGCTAGTAAGCCAGTGGTGGAATACAGGTAGGAATGAGGACTGGCTCATGACAAAGCTAGCAGCCCTCAGGCTCAAGATGTACCCACATCATCCCGGCCACAGCCCATCCTGGCTGAGATCCATCACTGACAGTGTCGTTCCCAGCCCTTCCAAACACAGGCAACGTGAAGAGAGCTCTGAGGGCCTACCTTATGCTTCTCAGCTCAGTCCTGACCTCTTGCCTCTGCTGTGAATGCTGTAATGTTACCTAGAACATTCTGCCCAATGGCTTTTTTTTTTTTTTTTGACAAGTTACTTTTCCCATGACTAGTAGAGATTCCCTCTGGCGCCCCCCAGTGGCGATCTACCTCAAAGCTTCTGCAAGTGTTTTGTTTTGTCAAAGCCCAAGGTGCAAGAAATTAGTTTCTCAGATCAAGGTCCTCAGCTCCCAGGATAGCTTAACTTCTAATTGCCCCATAACTTCTAAAAGTAGCAATAGTACTATGACTTTTGTGACTGTCTAACCCACTAGTTCCCAACTTTCCTAATGCTGTAACCCTTTAATACAGTACTTCATGTGATGGTGACCCTCCAACCATAAAATTGCTTTTGTTGCTACTTCATAACTGTAATTTTGCTACCGTCATGACTTGTAATGTAAATGTTTGTGTTTTCCAATGGTCGTTTGGCCCCCAAAGGGGTTGAGAACCACAGCAAATCGGCAGTTGCTGGATCCAGGCTGTGCCAGGTGGCTTCTCCCACAATAACAGACTCCATTCCCATCTTATTAATGAGCGGCCTGGAGTATCAGCTCACAGGAAGAGAGAGAACTTACCCACTTAGCCACTGTATTTCAATGCAGAGCCCCTGAGTTCAGTAATAGATTATTATTGTTGATTATTTATTATTATTATTATTATTATTAAATTATTGGTAAATGAGGTACCCTGGTTGGCTGTATGGCAGATGAGCCCTGTTCAGATTGTAAGCCTTTCAGCTTTGGTAAAGGAGAGGCATCAAGGTTTTTGGGTTTTCTTTCATTCTCTCCGATTGAGAGAAAGCTTTCCTTCTGAATCCCCCCTGATCAAAAATCTAGACAAGCGTTGCCAGGCTCTATATGTTCCGGTCTCCCTCTGCCTTCTTCTCCATTCCCCATCCCCAGCCAGAAGTGCAGATGCTGCGGAAGATTGAAATGGCAAGCGGGCACGTTCAGCCCAAAGTGAATATTAAGCCAAACTGATTTCTGTTTCTGGGCTTGTGTTGTTAGGCTAGGTGAGCCAGGGGAAAACGTAACAGCGTGAAGTAAGTTTTCAGTCCTTGGTTTCCATCTCTAAAGACAGTGACATGCTTGAGAAAGCAGCTTCCTCCTCTCCACGTGGCTGGGAATTTGCACCCAGTAAATGGGAAATACAAAAGATGAGGCAGGGGTGTACAGAGCCTCCCAGAGATGGCTTTCAGAAGGAAACGGACTTACTCTCCCTCGGGTCTCTTGATGTATGCCCACCTCCCCACCCAGGGACCTACATACCCAACAAACACACTTCCAACCTCCGTAAGTGGGCGGAATTCATACCCTGTTAATACACAGGCGCCCTGTAAGGCCCTCCCATCGGGGTGATCGGGCATCCTGTCCTTGTACACATACCTCCCCTTCTGCTTGCCTCCCCCCTGCTGCTGGCCATCTTATAGCCTGGGTTCCCTGCAGCAGACGTTTCTAAGAGCTTCCACCGAGACTGCTTCTACAGCATCTCCAGCTTCCAGGGACAAATCCATCTCTTCGTATTTATTTTTTTTTTTCTCCCCGTCTTCTGTTTTTAAACTCTTCCCATTTTTAGCTATCCAGTCCCCACAGCCTGGCCCCTCTCCAGGCAGAGTGTGAAAGGAAAAGCCATTTTTATTTCCAAGACAGCCATCCATGCCTCTTACCTGATGCTCGCAGTGTGTCTGGTATAGACGTCTCCCCTCTGAGCCGGAGCGGACCGGATCCCAGGTGACGAGCTTCTCCCTCTTCTCCCTCCTCCGCACCAGGCTCTCCTTGATGTTTCTCACTCACCACTGAGTAATCCCACTGTCGCCCCCAACGCTCACATTATTCATTCTTCAGATCAGCATCATTCACCATGGCAACCAGCAGGCATCTACGCACAATGCTTTCAGGGACCAGTCTGAGTAGGCTTTTGCCAGTGAAAGGAGCTTTGGTTCCTTCAGCAAGAAACGAGCAGGTTGAAAAATTTTGCAGGTTGATCCCCAAGATAGCACATTCTTCTAGTGCTTGTGTATTTTCTCTGTAGTTGGCGCTCTCTCTCTCTCTCTCTCTCTCTCTCTCTCTTCAGGTACACATGTTCATGTCATACCTATGTAGAGATCAGAAGGCAGCCCTTAAGTGTCATTTCTCCAGAACCGTCTACTCTCTGTTTGAGACAAAGTCTCTCATGAGCCTGGAATTTGCACCCAGCAGGCTAAGGCCAGCTGGCCAGTGAGCTTTGCAAGCTCTGAGGTACAAAGGCACACCCCCGTGTCTGGCATTTTTATGTGGGTTCTGGGGATTGAACTCAGGTCCTGAGGCTCCTTGAGGTAAGGGGTTTACTGCTGAGCCATCTTGAAGGCTGACCAGTGATCATTGTCTTACTCCATCTCCATCTGTGGATAGTGGTTTCAAATGCAAAGATGCCCTTCGGTTCTGTGGCGAACTTGTCCCCTCCTTTCCTGTCCCACTTCCCCCCTGGAAATTCTCCCCCTCCTTCCTCTCATTTCCTGCAGTGCCTCTACATGATGGTTCTGGGCGAGATTCTTGTATTGCCTGGATCCCAGTTCCTTCAACTCTAAAGCTTCGAACACCTCAGGGGCAAAACACGGGTACCAACATTTCAAATACCCTTGTCAAGATTGCTCAACCATTATCTCCCATGGACTGGTGGTCCCTCAACATGAACTTTAGAGCATGGCTTTAGAAGTAGAGCCTTCATGGGTGTTAATTAGTTAAGGATCGCGAGATGAAATCACCCTTGATCACTTCTATGGAGTCTTTCTAAGAGAATGAACGTTTGAACCCATGGAGACACACACACAAGAGGAGGCCATGTGGAGGCAGAGGCAGGAGTGGAAGCAATGGATCCATGAGCAGCGGGCGGGGATAGGGGATGGGGATGGGGGGACGGGACAGGGGAGCTGTCCTGCAGACGTGCTGATTTCAGGCTTCCTGTCCACAGAACTGTGTGAGAAAGCATCCTGTCACTTATGAGCCACCATGTTTGTGCCAGTCTGTCACAGCATTCTAGGAATACAGCACATCTCCCCTCCTGGCTGAGCTCACACTCAGCCTTGGAGTTCTGAGCACAGACATATGAATGAACGGCTGCTTGCCAGCCAGCCAGCCAGTCAGCCAGTCAGTCAGTCAGTCACCTGGAACTGACGCGAGAAATGGAAGCTGCTTAGTGTTCCTGGGGCAGATGGGACCCAGTCTGCCTTGCCTTTGAGGACTCCTGAATTTTCTGTTTATCCCAACAAATTCCTTCCTGGTCTCCTCAACATTACAAAAATATCTCACTGTCATCTGTCCAAGAGCCTGGACATGTCTGAATGGAGGGTGAGATGAGTTCTAAATTTGTGTGTGTGTGTGTGTGTGTGTGTGTGTAGTGTTCTGGTGTATGTGTGCAGATGGGTGTGACTATGTGTGTGTCCGTGTGGATGCCAGAAGCTGATAGTGGATATCAGATGACTTCTCCAATCACTATGCACCTAATCTATCGAAGCACGGTCTCTTAGTTGAACCTAGAACTCGCTGATTTCACTGTTGTACACTAGCTAGCTAGCTCCTGCCTCACTCGGCCTTCTGGGATTACACACAGACCATGTTTGTCCAGCATTTACTAGATGCTAGAGTTCTAAACCCAGCCCTCTCGACTACATGGTAAATGCTTTACCCTGGGAACCCTGGATTTTACATAATAGACACATACACACACCCCTTCATGCCCTTGTCTTTTAGTGCCTGGCTACGATGGACCTCACATGTACATATATGCTTCCATCTTTATGGAAACTAAAAAGTTAATTTCAAGGAAAAGAACGCAATGGTCACATGAGCCTGGAGAGAGTAGGAGACAGAGGCACAGTAGGAAAGGTGGCATTGAACATGAGGAATAACTCCTAGCGCTCTGTAACACGGCAGGATAGCTATGGTTGACAGCAATCCATCGTTTCAGAGTAACAATAGAGGATTTTGAATGTCCTCAATACATAAATGTCTGAGGTCATGGATATGTCAGGCCTCACTGTGATCTGTATGCGCTGAATGTCACGCCGCTTCCCATAAATACGTACAATGCCTATGCATCAGTTAAAGATAAAATACAGTTTCAAAAGTCAGCTTCCTCCTTGGTTCTTGGACAAAGCATCCAAGACAAGCTATGAAGGTCACTTGATGAGCCAGACGAAGCTGTCTAGTGAGTCACCACTGCTGGGGCAAGGGGCTCCGGAGGCGTGAGGTCCCAGGGTGTACGGTGTTCTTGACCAGCCAGGTGCTCTTGGCCTTCTTGCTCTTGGCATTTACTCTTCCCAGGAGCCTGCCTTAAATCTGTTATAGGCAAGCTCCCAGCAGGTCCCTTCTCAAATGCCAGTGGTGGTACCCTGCAGGGCATCCTCTCTCCACAAAGGGCCAATTCTGCAGTTTGCAGATGTCCTTTCAAAGGTTATTTTGAGGGGAATAAAAATACCAGAGTTAGCCTGAGAAGAGATACGCAAAACTCCATCCTTTCTCCTCAGAGTGGGAGTCTGTTTCTAATGCTCAGAGGTGGCCTCCTCTTCCATAGGCTCTTCATTTGAAGAGCTAAGAGACTCAGAGCACGAGGCCCTGCAGCCCTCTCGTTTCCCAGGTCCCAAAAATAAAGGGATTAGGGACGTAGCTTAACTGGTAGAATGCTTGCCTAGCCTGCTGGGCTCAGTCCCCAGCCCTTCATATACTGTAATCGGCACTCCAGAGGTGGTGGCAAAGAGATCAGAAGTTGCAGGTCCTCCTGGGCTATGCCAGGCAGTCTCAAAAACAGTGAAACCAGATCCCAGGAGAAGACATGGCATTCCTCGGGTTACATGTTTGATAAGTGGCTAGGCTGGAAATAGAGTCCCCGATTCTGGCATTACCGCTTGCCCACAGTGCCTGAACCAGCAAAGCTTTCAGCGAATGAGACAGTTGATCCCATTCTCTCTCCACCAGCAGGCACCACTTTCCACACTAGGTACAACTGTGACCTCTTCAGCCATCCGGCCAGGCGCTTCCCAGTTGATATGTATCAGGAACAAATTCCTCTCAGAGGGAGTCAGCCTTGAAGGAAGGTCCCTGGCTCCTTCTGGTAATGAAGAAATGACCTGAGGAGATGCCTCTGTCCCCAAGCTAGGTTGATCCTTGGGAAAGGTGTGGTAACCAAGCAGCAGGCTTTAGGGCAGTGGTTCTCAACCTCCCTAATGCTGCAACCCTTTAATACAGTTCCTCATGTTGTGGTGACCCCCCAACCACGATATTTTCATTGCTACTTCATAACTGTAATTTTGCTACTGTTATGAACTGTAATATAAGTATCCAATATGCAGGGCAACTGATAATGCACAGCCGGTTACAGCCTACAGGTTGAGCAACGCTGCTTTTGGGTATCCAGCTCAGAGGCAAATTCTGGATGTGCGGCCTTCAACACATTCCCTCACATTCCCTCCCTCTGTCATGCCTTGGTTTACTCAAGGATGCAGCAAGGATGTCCGCACTGCCTGCTTTCTGGTATTGATGAATGCGTCCTTGTCGGTGCCGAGCTGGGATCGGAAACAGTAGTTTGGGCTATTAGAAAAAGGCCACTGGGTCAATACTCTTCTCTGTGTGACTTGCAGCTTTGTCTTGAGGCCCTCAAAAGCCAGGTTCACACCACCAGTTGCATGCACTGCCTCGCTTCTCCCCCTTCAGTCAGCATGGTTGGTTCTAATTTTCTGGCGCGTCACTTGTGGTGCATAAACGAAAGAATATAGAAAGGTTCAAGGTAGCACACAACTCAGAAATAACCCCCTGGGATCACGTGGTACACTCCCTGTTTGCTTCTTTGTATTCACATGACAGCGTGAGTCTTTCCATCACTACCAAACACAGCAGAGATGGAAACTCAGGCTGACTGGACGCTCAGAGAGCCAGCCAGATTACAGGACATCAGTGCTTCAAGCCTCGGCCAGGCGGTCAGAGTCTGGGCTCCTGGCTGGCCCCCCCATAGCCAGTGGCACTGCTTGCATCTGGGTTTCCACCTCACCCCCACCTGCTTTGCCTTGATGTTCTCATCTCTTGAGAGGTAGAGAGACAGGACAAGGCGCAATGGATTTCAGAATGATAACGGACAAGCAAAGACCTGAGAGACCATGCCGAGAACGCACAGCTGCCTGAATGTAACTGAGGAAATTGTGAGAGTCAGCAGCTCACTGGGGGACCCGCCAGCAAGCATTTTCTCTTCCGAACATCCTGTGCTGTCTGGAGTCTCAGTACACCTACCTCAGAACCACCACACAGGAGGATGTCATCAGAGCGAATATATGAACGGATTCTTTCAAACCCTCTTCCCTGAGCTCTACAATATCATAGCGCTGCCTTCGGAATGATACAGATGTCAGCGCAGATCACTCGCTCGTTTAACCACTTCCCAATATTCCAGCTTTTAGAAACTCTTGGCCTTCCCTTTTGTTAGCATGCTCATCACTAGCTACACACGGCTTCTACTTCAGCTATGAACTGATTGATCGTAGGAACTCCATCCAACTCTTCCAATACATCCTCATTAGGTCATGGTCCAGAGGGTCCAAACCTCTCCAGCCAACTGGATCCATCTTCATCAGCCTGGATGTCAATACATCTCACCTTAACCAAGCTAGGCTATTGACACCAACCAGCCCAGGTGAAAAAAACTATCAAAAAGCCTCACAAGGGCACAGTCACCTTCCCTCCCTGGGCTCCACAGCATGGCTTCCTCCATCAAGGCTTTTATGCTTAGAGCTGCACCTGCTTGTTTCCACATGGACTTGGAGTCTTCTATTCTAAATGGAGACGGTGTTGCCTCGCCAGCTGTTGCGGCTAGTAATGGATCCCACAGACAGATGGTCCTTATGCTGGAACTCTTACCGTTTTAGAACAAAGTCTTTGCAGGTGTGATTAATGCGAGAACTTAGGACAGGCAGAGGAACCTGCATTGTCAGGGTGAGCTCTGAAACGTCCCAGGGGGCCTTACAAGAGAATAGCCTAGCAGGAGGTTGTGAGAATCTAGAGAATCTTGAGATGTGGTCACAAAACAGGGGTCCTGGTACCACATAGAAGTGAGTGACAGATTCTCTGCTGGAATCTTTGGGAGGAATGCAGACAAGCTAAATCTCAGTGGGAGACCAGAACTGCTAATTTTGGATTCACGCCACCAAAATGTTTCAAGGTACCGGGTTTTTAGTCATTTCTTATGGTGGCCACGGAAAACCTGCTGGGCAGCATGAAGGAGTTACAAGGTGGAAGATGTAGGTGTATTAATACACACCTTTAACCCCAACAGTCAGGAGGCAGAAGAAGGCTGGTCTGTTGCGATTTTGATGCCAGTGTGGTGTACACAGAGAGTTCAAAGCTAGCCAGGAATCCATAGTGAGACCGTCCTAAAAACAAAAATACCCTAGCCAAGAAGAAGGACACCTCTGTATGTCTTTGTGTTGTCAAAGGTTATAAAGAAAGGGTTTTGGGTCAGGCGTGGCTTTAGTTTCCTCCAGAAATCAACTCTGTCATCTGACATCCCATGTGGTACAGAATAGGTGTGATCTCTTGGAGCTGGGAGATTCTACTCCTTTTGCTCTTTTCCAAAGCACTTAGCTCATGGCTCAAGAGAGAATGGATTGTGGTTTCTTTAGCTTTCTCCAGCAACTCCTTTGGGTTCACCAACCCATGGACAGAGAACACCAGGAGCCCCAGCCCCACAGCTAAACATCAGGAAGTGACAGGCAGGCAAATCAGTGCTTTGCGCAAGCTCTAGCAAGGTATCTGAACCTGCGACTGGGTGGATCTGTCCCATGAAGTATGTTCCTGTCAAAGGTGGTATGGCGTGTTATCCATACATCCTATTATACTGCCCTGCAGTAGTTTTAGGGAACTGAACTACAACTAACTAGCTCTCCAGCCCTAATCAGAGGCCCGTGTTTTTTTGTGGACAGCTGCACCCACAAGAGAAACCACAACACAAACAGAAAGTAAGGATGGGTTTTAACTCCTCTTGGGCTCTTTGAAAACAGTCATAGTGATTCCAGAGAGTAGAGATGCAACAAACTGGGTTAGCAGTACAATAGATCTCACTGTTTGGAGTAGCCGGTGATGCCCACCATGGGTGAGAGATGGAGGTGCAGATGGTCAATGTCAAGTTTGTTTGGGTTGGGTTTGGTTTGGTTTGGACTTTGATAGAGCTCCATTCTCCTGGAGCTTAGACTGGCTTTACACACCCTGCTCTCACCTCGGTCCCCCGAGGTTGTTTTTGTTTGGTTCTGTTTTGTTGTAGAAGTTTTCTGCTAGTGATACTTAAGAGCTCCCTCCACCCCGCCCCGCCTCAGACCAAACTTAGCATTTTTTTTTCTTAAAGTCTTGTGGGTAGGCCATCATGATGACCTAATGGGTGAAGGCCCCTGCTGCGTAACCTTGATGACGTAAGTTCAAAACTGACCTCCACACACTCATCGTGGGCATGTGCTAGCGCATCGTACATATGCATACATAGGATGACACATAAAATGAAGAAAAATGCCATTAAACAAATCTGGCTTCCCATGGGCTGCATGATATCTGGTTAGTCTCCCGTCAGAATTCGGTCTTAGCCTGGGTCAGTCAGTAAGCAGTGAATGGAAACAGTGAGTGGTGAGTTGAGAGATGAATGGCTAATGTCCAGCGTCCCGAGTCACACTGCATTCCTGTTTTTTCTTTGCTGAACGTCAGAAAATGCCCAGGCTCCCCTATTCCCACATATTCTCAATAGGGCCCAGCCTCCTGCTGAGCCGGCAGGTCAGAGGGGTGCCCTTTGGGGGTTTGTGTGTGTGCATGTCCTGTTCTGCATGTGTGCGTTTCCCCGTTGCATGCAGTGGATTTGGGGATGGGGAGGGGAGCTTGCTCACTTAGGAGGTGGAGTGGAAGTCTGCAGATTTCACGTTGGTTCTACTGTGGCGGCATAAACTTCCCGTCTAGCCTGACATAGGGCTGGCACCAGAGACCTCCTAAGTGCACCAAATGGGTTGGGGGAGTGTGTGGCATTTTGTTTAACCCTTGTGTGATACAATAATTTCAAAGTGTTTCTCCTCTGCCTAAAATCGGGAAGACCTGCTGAACAGTCTCCGTATACATGAAAGTCTGTTTTCTTGAGCTGTTAGGAGGAGCTGGGAGGTCCTCGGGGGAGGAAGGAGGCTTGAGAGGTGGCTAAAAAGGACGAGCTCCTAGCCAGAGCCGCGGGGATGACACCTTGGAAGGGAGTGACTGAGCCCCTCTGTCCCAGCCTCCTTCCCTGGGCGAGGGCTGCCCATGTGTCCAGGGCAGTACTTACTTCCTCAATGGTTTGAATGTGGAACAAAATCTGCATTTGAAGGCATGTTCTGTTCGCTGCTTCGAGCTCTGATTTCTGTCCTAACCCCTTGCAGGATACACAGCATGGTATAGGAAATTAGACCTCTCGTATTGAACCTGTCCATATTGAGGGAATTACCACTGTAGCCATAGTTTTTCAAGGGAGAGGGCTGAGCAAGACGCTATCTTTATCAGCTGAAGTAAGATCAATGAGTTTCCACAGATGCGTCCATGGCATCTCACTTACTGGTCTATGTATCTTACCTGTTAAACTTCAAGTGCCATCTTCTGAGGAGAAACCAAGGATCGGAAATAATTTTTTCAAGTCCCTCTAGCTAGCAATTTGGGACCCTGCAGGTGAATATGCTGTAAGTTCAAGGCCAATATGGGCTGCATAGTGAATACCAGGCAAGCCAGAGCTATATACCAAGAGCCTGTCTCACAAAATAGTAATAAACAAGGATCCTGGGATTTAAAATTAGCTGTAATTACACTGTGCTTACCCTAGGGCCCATCAGGAAGTCTCAAGGAATGAAGATAGAGATTCAAATAGAACAAAACAATAAGCTGATTCCATCACCACTACTGTCTGAGTCAGGGTTTCACTGCTGTGAACAGACACCATGACCAATGCAAATCTTATAAAGGACAACATTTAATTGGGGCTGACTTACAGGTTCAGAGGTCCAGTCCATTATCATGATAGTGGGAACATGGCAGCATCCAGGCAGGCATGGTGCAGGAGGAACTGAGAGTTTGACATCTTCGTCTGAAGGCTGCTAGTAGAATACTGGCTTCCAAGCAACTAGGACTAGAGTATTAAAGCCCACACCCACAGTGACACACCTGCTCCAACAAGGCCACCTACTCCAACAGGGTCACACCTTCTAATAGTGCCACTCCTTGGACCAAGCATATACAAACATCACAACTACCCTCCCCGTATCCATCTGAAACACCCCTACTATGCAGAGGCAGAAATTCCTTTCATGGGATCTTTGGAGATTTAGGACTGTGTGTTTTCCTAGGATAATAAGAAAAGCCCAGAATCCCTAGCCTGAGTATGAGTGAGGAGACTCTTGGGATGAGTCGAGAACTCTGTCACGTGTCTCCCTGGCCATGAGCATGCCGAAGCTTTGTCCTCTAGTATTCCCTAGTATCCTAAAGCTGCAGGGGAAAATTCAAAGCATCGGTCTGCATTTTAATCTTTGAAAAGTAAGTAAGTTAGGCTATGGTATAGAAAGTGGGGGTTTTGTTACGTTCATGCAGGGATATAACTCTGTATAGTAAAATGTACTTGGCTTTGTTTGGTCTGTAATAACAAGAATACCATAGACTGAGTGGCCGAAATAACAAGTATGTATTTCTTATGGCTCTTGAGCGTGCGTGGAAAGTCCAAGTTCAGGATCATAGAATCGAGTGCTGGCAGAGCAAGGTCTGGTCTGCAAATGGGCATTCGATTATATGGCATAGAGAGGGAGCAAGCTCACCCGTCTTTTCTCCTGGAGACACTAAGTCCCATGCACCAGGACTCTACCCACCTAAGTCCCCAGCTCTTCATGCCATCACACTTGGGGGGTTAGGAGCTCAGTGTGTACATTGGAAGGGAACACAGCAGTAGGTTCCTCCTTACACAGGTCATGGTTTCCAGAGTCTTAACAACCTTATCAAGCCACCCAGGCAAGATGTGGCGATTCCCTATCTCCCTCGAAAGGTCCCTGCCCCTTTCCAGTCAAGCCTGTTCTGCCACTGCGCTCCTCCACTCTGAAGGAGCCAGAAGAATACAGAATAAGGCCTTGGTGATGGGCCCTGAACCAGATCACACCTCCTAGCACTGTGTGTGTGCCTCACAGCCCCCTCCACATGCTGGTTAACGTTGCCTATTACAAAAGCACTGAGATAGGTTTAGTCTGCACATTACATCACATGACTTAACTCGGGGTTTATGCAGTCACAGTCCACACACATTCAGGAGTCAGCATGACGTCAGTGGACATCATACGCAGAGATTTCCCTCCCAACATAAACCAATCCACACATTTAGAGATGACGTAGGCTATAGGCCCTTTCCTGGGTTTAGGCAGTTTGCTGCAATAGATCCAGATCCTCGGTGCAGAACGCTGGTCTTTCTCTTCTGCATGACTCCCCGTGTGCAGGCATGAGCTCACCAGACAGACCAGTGGGTGTTCCGGTTTAGCTTGCATCCAGGTTACTGATGGGAACACTGGCTGTTCCCCGGCTTCACATATCCCCAATGTGAAAGAATCTAAGAACTGTGATGGTCACTTTATGGAGGTTAGGATAATGCATGTATAAGAAAGGATACTAAACTCAGAGCACAGGCTGAACCTAATTAAATCTTTCCCGATGACTCAGGAGGGAGTGTGTGCCTCCTGCATGCCTCCACATGTGTTCCAGTGGTTGCCATTTAATCGGTGTAGAATTTCTAACTACACCAACTAACAGAGAACATCAGCTAATAGAGTATCGGGTTCAGCCTTCTCATTGGCATGCTATGCACAAGATTTTAATAACAGGTAAGAAAATGAATATCACAGAAAGCTGATTTCAACTCCTAAAACAGGGGGAGAGGCAAGTGCATAGATGTCAGAGTCGGCCATGTCTGCTTCAGGTCTAAGCTTAGCCGTTTAGGGACTGTGTGACCTTGAGCAGGAAGTTGACTAACTACCCCAGAGCCTTAGTTGCCTTCTCTGTTGTGTGCATTGGATAAAAATACACAGCAAGCCCCACAGAGCATGGCATGAGTCTTGCCACGTAGCAGTGTTTTGGAAACACCAGTGTAGGACCTGATGTTTTGGCCACATATTCTCAGACAGACAGGTATCACCTCTGTCTTTACCAACTGTGCCAGGATAGAACCCAGAGCCCCCGTTCATGCTAGGCAAACAGGATTTCACTATGTAGCCCAAGCTGGTCTTGAATTCACAATCCTCCAGTCTCAACTACCTAAGTAATAGGATTACAGATGCATAACAACCACACCTAGCTCTGAAAGGTTTCTTAAACTCTGATTCAGTTAGAGTTTCCCTCAGGGTGGTGGTCCAAGGCCAGAGCTTTTGGTACCCAGCCTGGAGGCTCTACTGTGTGTATTCTGTGAATGGGCACCTGTGACATCTGTCCTGCTGCTCTGAAAGTTTTGACACTGGTAATATAACCCAATACCCATCGTTCACGGAATGGGAAGGCAAGGCTCAAAATGCCTGCTGATTTTCCTGGGTTCTCAGACACAAATCTCCTGACTTCCAGGGCTAGCCATCACCAAAGCTCCTCAGCTCATAGATAGAAATGGCCAAGAGCAGAGAAGGCGGTGGTCAGTCAGCTAGCTAGTCTTTATTATTTAACTCACATCCAATCTCTAGATACCAAATCACCTCCGGGAGAAAGGCAGCGACTTTATCCCAGACTGTGTCTTGATTTAGAGAAGCTTCCGTTTGTCTGGGGACAGTTAGAGGTGGCAGGCTTCCTTGTATTCTTGATATTTACCTGGGACCCCTTATCCTTTCTCCACGGGCAGCAGCTCCTCCAGCATACTGACGTTTGCTCTGTCTCTAGTCGCTGGCCACATCTCACTCCAGGACCAGTGTTTTGCAAAGGTGTTTAAGAGATCTCAGAGAGGGAGCCCTGGTAGCAGCAAAGTGCCTGCAGGACTCCCCTCGAGCATCCATTAGGGCGTCTCTCATTTACATTGTACCAACCTCTGTTCCCAGCCTCTCAACATTGCCTACAGCCACATCTATAGCTCCTACCGGAACTTTGTGGGGCCCCCTCACTTCAAGACCATCTGCAGACTGTTGGGCTACCAGGGCATCGCTGTGGTCATGGAGGAACTGCTGAAAATCGTCAAGAGCTTGGTAAGGAAAGGCTTGGGTGCTGCTGCGGATGTGGAATAGCTGGGCACAGGATTGGCTTTCTGAGCTGAAAACTGAACCTAGCTGCACTGGCTCTGCCAATTGGCATCACCCTGGAGAGTCCTTGGTCCTTATTTCTTGGTGATTCCTATATATCTTCTGGTGTGTTTCTTTATACCTCCTTTAATATAGCTTTTATTTTTATTTATGTATATGTATGTATGACTACCTATATGTATATCACATGCATGCAGTGCCCACAGACACCAGAAGAGGGTGGTAGACCTCCCCCAGAACCAGAGTTCCAAGCATTTGTGAGCCACCGAGTGTGGTTGCTTTAGCAAAAGGAGCAAGTGCTCTTAGCCACTGAAGCATCTCTCCATCCCCTCTTAGCTGCACCTTGATCTGTACCTTTGTCTCCCCGTTTGTGGCTCAGAACTTACTCCTTGTTTTTGCTGCCTACACTGAGAAATCCTGGTTCTGACATTCAGAATCATTCTGCCCAGCTATGCTCTCCTGACTGAGGGTGATGGGCTGGCTGTGTGGCTCATTCGGTATCGTGCTTGCCTGATAGATACAGAGTCCTTGGTTCAGTCCCTGGTATCCCCATAGAGCTGGTTGCTGTGGCGATCGATAACAGCTTGTAATCCCAGCATCCGGGAGGGATGTGTGTTCAAGGTCCTCCTCAGCTACGTAGCAAGTTCAAGGCCATCCTAGACTACATGAGACCCTTCAAAACAACCAATGCTACATTGGCTCTCAGGGGGTTCTGTACCCCTTTACCAACCTTCTGTGCAAACCCCAAGTACGGCCATCTGAACCTTCATTTAATTCCCTGCCGTGCCGCTGAAACGGGGCCCAAACATGAGCTCCTGAAGAGAAATAACTTATAACCAACCGTATACAGAATGAACCAAACTCGCTTACTCTGTCTGGTTCTTGAGAAGCGGCCCTGAGAAGCGATAGCTCATTAAGGACTACCTTGCCAAGTTCAGAGTAAAAGGGGGAAATGCTGTCATAGATTAAAGATGTCTTGGGAATGAGGAAGAGGAATGTGCTGTGATTTTTTTTTCCATGCCTAAATTAGATTACATACATTAATCTCCACAGTTCCCTGCCTACATTACATTTCATATCCTCAGCATCCCCAACCCTGAAAACCATCTCATCCCACATCTGTCATAAAGTCTACTCTGTCTTTTCTATTTTAAAAAAAGGGAATATTCTCCTTCTTTTAAATACTCTGTCCACAAGTCTCAACAGTAACCTGGTACCCCACTGTGCCCTACATTCAGCCCAGAGATACATGGAGTGGCAGTGGGCTAGCCCACGCCAGCTTATCCATCTGCACTCTTACCTTGCAGCTCCAAGGCACCATCCTGCAGTACGTGAAGACGCTCATAGAGGTGATGCCGAAAATCTGTCGTTTGCCTCGGCACGAGTACGGCTCTCCAGGTGGGTGGATGGAAAGGAGTGCTCACCTGAGGTCGGGCAGGGCCCCGCCTCCTCCGGGTTTCAGTCTCTAAATTGCCAGGTAGCTGACATCTCTGGCTGTGCCTGTAATTCCTTTGAGCAGTAGTATCTTCCTGTGTCAAGAAGAGGTAGCGATTCTCTGAGGATGCCCATTGGCCAGCTGAGGTTACACTGTGAGTGTAAAAGCCTTTAAACCAGTGGTTCTCATCTTGTGGGTCACGACGTCTTGTGGGTCAAATGACCTTTGTACAGGGGTCTCCTAAGACCATTGTAAAACACAGATATGTCTTTACATTCCAATTCATAATAGTAGAAAATTACAGTTATGAAGTAGCAACAAACATAATGTGTGATTGGGGGTCACCACAATGTGAAGAACTGTATTAAAGCGTCTCGCCGTTAGGAAGGCTGAGAGCCACTGGTTTAAACAGTGAAGGACAAAATTTACATGTTTGGTCTTCAGCGCCTCTAGCAGGCCTTCCTGTTTTCCTGCTTAGAGGAGGTAGGTACCCCAGGATGGCATAGATAAACTGAGGCTGGAAATGGGTATTTGTCTTAAACACTCAAGATGGGAATAGATAGAAGCTATACATCTGGTGCCTAATATTTTTTTGTTTCCAAAAGTTAAGACATAATTTTCCACTTGATTGTGATTGAGAACAGGAAGAGGGTAAGGCGGGCGAGAGGCTCTGGGGTCCAAGTCTAGCTGCTCCACTTCCTGCCTGTGTGACTATGGGGATGTTACTTACCCACTCTGAGCCTCATCTGGAAAGGATGATAATGTCTAGTTGATAGTATGATGAGTAATAAAAGAGGTATTATAGGTAGAATACCTAACTCCATAGATAAGACCTAAAAATAATAATCTTCCCTTAAAAATTCAGGTCCCTTTAAGGAACAGATGGGCCACAGCTGGTCCATTTAGGATTATGGTTGTGTTTTATTTTGCTCCAAATTTGTGTCAGCCTCCTGAGCTTTGTCTAGTATTGATCCTTCCATGGAACCCCACCCTAACACTGGCATGTTGATGGTTGCTAAGTCTAGGGCTCAGTTGTCACAGCCCGTAAACCTGGCTAACCGGTATCCATGCCCTGATGCCCTCCCCCTCCCCCGTGTGGCTGCCAGGAATCCTGGAGTTCTTCCACCACCAACTGAAGGACATCATCGAGTATGCAGAACTCAAAACAGACGTGTTCCAGAGCCTCCGAGAGGTGGGCAACGCCATCCTGTTCTGCCTCCTCATAGAGCAAGCTCTGGTAAGTCCTGAACCCACAGAAACCATGGTGCGCCCAAGCTGGAGGGACCCCAACACAAACCCAGATGGCAAGGCTTCAGCCCTGACAAGTATGGTTTCGTTCCTGAAATCAGAAGTCCAGAGGGGTCAGAGGTTCTGGAGGCACTCAGACCGGGGCTCCAGGGCTGGCTGTACCCCTCACTGGTCAGACCCAGGCCTCACAGCAGGCAGCCAGGTCTCAGTTATCTGTTCTCTTGCAAAGCACACTGCTAGCCAGCCAGTCAGCACTGCGCTGGGGAGGAGTGGCGGCTGCCAGCTGCTGCCTGCATCCTGTGTGTGCCTGTGCAGGGTGCAGCAGGTTTGGGTCTTGCTGAATGCAGGGGCAAAACAGTCACAACCAAGAGTAGCAAGAGCTTGCTAGCTACAGCAGGCAAGGGGACCATAGGGCTATTTCTCCATGAACAAAGTGTGGGGATTTTATCCAAGGAGTCTATACACATTTATGCACAAATCCTCATATTTAGGAGCATGCCCAGGTAAGGACTGTTCCTGGGCATGTTTAAGGTCATGATTTTAAAAGGTGTGTAAAAGGATTTTTAAAAAGTGAATATTTTACCTACGTGTGTGTGTGTGTGTGTGTGTGTGTGTGTGTGTGCGCGCGCGCGCGCGCGCGCGCCATATGTGTGCAGTACCTTCATAGGCCAGAAGCAGGCATCATATCCCCTGAAACTGGGGTTATAGAAGATTGTAAGCACACTTGTGTATACTGAGAACCAAACCTCGGTCCTCTGCAGGAGCAGCCAGTATGTTTCACTGCTGAGCCTTTTCTCTGGTCCCTAGAAAGGATAATACAAAAATGAATGTGACAGACAGAAATGCCTCTGGGCATGCTCAGTTGCACCGTAAAGTTGTAGCTGAAAATACTTTGAGGGTGTGAGTTCCCAAGGTATCTGCCTGGTTGCCATGGAAACAATAGTGATAATGTCTATGGTGCTGTGAGGGGCAAGCATGGGTTGGTAGGGGGAGGGGGACTAAAAAATTAGCCAGGGGTATGTATGTATGTGTGTGTGTGTGTGTGTATATATAAACTGACATGAACACTCCTTGGTAAGGGAAGGGGAAGGTTTTTATTGTAGATATGAGAGAACAGCCAGAAGCATCTGGAAGAGTCTAGAGCAGAAGGAGGGAGAGAGGGGGGAGGGGGGGCAGACAGAGCCTGCCCAGCAGACTGGACATGGCTAAGAGAGAGTTAGGAGCAGAGCAGGGTGGGGGACATAGAGAAAGGAGGGGTATGGGAAAACAGAGAGGGGGAAGATGGAGGCAGGGAGAGGAAGAGCAAAAGAGGGAGACAGAAAACATCACTGAAATATCAGGATCAGAAGGGGAATGAGTTGGTGGGGGAGGGGAGGGGCGGGAGGGACACCTGTGGGCCTGAGGGAGTTTAGGGTCAGGAGGAGGCTGGAAGAGCCTGGATGCTAAGGCTCTGGAGTGTGTAATAGGTACTGGGTAACTGAGGGAGCTTGGGACCTGGTGGTGTGTGCTTTGGTGTGCTGATGGGCAACAGTACCATCCTAAGAGCTGAAACAAGGATGCCTACCTATGTAGACACATCTCAGGAAGCCTGGGACCAGTCCCGTTTGCTGACTAGTGGGTCGTCTGCCTCCCTGGCCCTGTTCTACGCATGTGACTTACCCAGAGGCTCTCCACGGTCGTTCCCACACGTTTCCCCCGTGGACTGACTGGTGCAGTGGGAGGGAACAGAGTAGTGCTCCACCATGAAGATGGGGGGATGTGGGGTTATGTAACTCTTAGGTCCACTGGAACACTCTGGGCACCTCCTTCACCTACACAGAAAGTGTAGGTTGCTGAGAGCTGACTCGCTGATTGTTTGACTGCCCACTCTGGGGGTTAGATAGCAGCCACAAAGAGGAGTCAGGCATCTTTCTGAAAAGGGACATAAGCAGAGATCTCACGAGAAGGTGACAGCATGAGATGCATATAGGGGGACACTCTCTGTAAGCAATATGAACAGGGTACCAGCAGGGATGGGGAGGAACTATGGGGAGGATATGCTGTTTAAGATGATAGGACTCGCTATCTAGAAGGAGCAGAAAGCATCCAGGCATAGAAAGGCCAAGCAGGAGCTGAGTGCAAGAGACAGCCAAGCAGCAGGCAACCTCTGGCCACAAGACACTGGCGGAAGCTGTTGGGGTCTTGTGAGCAGGAGGGGGAGGGACCTGACTCTTTCAAGGGTATTGTTGGCCACAGGGAGAGAGCAGCAACTGGACAGAGTGAAGGAGAAGGGCATGACTATTGTCAGTCTGGGTCCATGGAAGAGAGAGGTTGGGGGGTGGGGGGGAAGCAGTCACTGTGAGGGCTGAGTGTAGGAGCAGAGAGGATCATTCACAGGTCTGTGTCATCCCAGGTGAGCCTGGCATGTCATGCTGTCCGTCCTTACCCTAATTTGAGGCCCTTGGACCAGCTGCTCTCAGACCCTAGCTGCCCCAGAGGCTCTTAAATGGCACTGTGGAGCATCCTCTGTTGGGAAGTAATTGTATTCTCTTGTAAATGGACTCTGGAGACAGCTAATGGCTCCTCTTCCTGATCACAGGTTCTTTAACACGGATCAGTGGGCCTGGGTTGCTATAGCAACGTAGCCTTCAGAAGTCATAAGGAGAAGCAGCAAAAATTGATCAAGGCCTCGAGAGCACAAGGAGGAGGTAGAAGAGGGGAGAGCAGACATGTGAGCTCCCACATTCAGAAGCGGGGAGAGCCCTCGCTTTAGACAGGAGAGGCTGCTCTCACTGTGGGCTAACTCCAGAGGAACTGTCTTTCCAGATCTGTCGCTAAGGACAAAAGGACAATCTGGCTGGGCAAAGTGGGGTGACACAGACAGGAGTCATGCTCCCCAAGGCGTTCCTACTCTGACAGATGGGGAGATCTCCGACTATTCTGTGCTTGCTGGGTTGACAACAGGGCATGGGGGTCCAGAGCCTTTTGAATATAGAGGGTGGAAGTTAAATATGTAAGTGGTGTATCAATTGTTCCTATTAAAAAGGCAAAGAGAGAAAGGATGGGAGGAGAAGAGGAGAAGAAGGGAAAAGAGTTAGTGTGGGTGTGGGAGGGGATGGGAGGATGGGGAGAGGAAGGAAGACGGAGGGAGGGGAAGGTTAATGACCTCCCCTGAAAGAGCAGCAGAACCGGACCATCCGTTCTTCTGAGACCGACGCCCTTCACAAGAATAAGGTCAAGCAGCCGTTCTCACCTTGAGCACAAGAGAGAGTGTAGAATAAAATAAAAAAGATGCAAGTCTGTAAATGCAACGCGGGGTTACAAGTTGTAAAACAGACAACCTGTAGAATAACCCATTAAGGAATGAACGGGAACTAATCAGACCTAATGATCAGCAGTCAGTTGTCCCTGGATTTCAGGAAGGAGAGGCAGAGGTCAATGGGGCATTTAGCCGCACCAAGAATGGCTTAATACTTGGAATTCGTGTTGGCGCGTTAGCATTGACCTGGACATCGGTTTAAAATGGTAATGATCAGTAGCTGCAGGGGGTTGTGGGCGAATCCTGTTGCCATGTTTCTTGCCAGACTTTCTGCCTTCTAATAGATTTCCAGCTTTCACTTGTCATGGCTGTCATATTGATAAATCAGTTACAGGTAGCTTCTTGTATTACCCGTGACCCACCTTCCCAGTCGATGGCGGTAATTCAGCTTTCATTTCAAAGTATAAAGAATGTGCATTGGAAAGGATGTCTTTTCTTCATTAAGTTACGTGGTATGGGTCTCAAGTTTGAGGCTGAGGTAGGACTGTAAAAGATCATCTACCTGGCTTTCTTCTCTTTGGTGGAGTTGTGTGGGGTCTTTAAGGAACACGTGCAGTCACCTGTGTAAATCTTACGTAAATACCCTTATAAGCACCAAGCCCATGTAACCCCACCACCACCAAGTCTAGAAGCAGGGCAGTCACCATGGGGTAGGCAGTTCTCTCTGCCACCTTACGTACTTTCAAAGCCGCCATGGGTCTGACTTCTGCCCCCAGAGCTTGGTTTTCTCCTCGGAGCTTATCTAAATGAAATTACGTCATGTGTTTCTCCTTTCCTGTCCGATGTCTATCGTCCGATACTTTCTGTGCAGCTTTTATTATAGACGGTTCTCATTGTGTTAGTAGGTGAGTTAAATAGTCTGTTTTAGAGCGACTGGATGCTAGTGGCTAATCGTAACTTGCAGTCTGATTGTGTCTAGAAGCACCTAAGAGGTGAGCAAGGCACACCCTCTAGTTGTGTCTATGAAGGGCATTTCTATAAGACATAACTAGAGGGATGACAGGAAATGACTCATCCTGAATGTAAGTGGCACCATGGTGGGCTGTGGATGTGAGTAGGAAAAATTGGGGCCGTGTATAGAGTTAGAGAAATGGCTCAATAATTAATTACCCATCGCCCACATGAACCAACTGTAACTCTAGTTTTGATGTATCTGGCCCCCTCTTCTGGCCGCTGATGGTACTGCAAGCATGATGTACATACATGTATATGCAGGCAAATACCCATACGCAATAAAGAAAATCTTTTCAAGAGTAAACGTGCGGGTGTGTTCTCTCTCTGCTCTCTGGACGACATGATATAGGCTTCTCTGCCTTGCTGCTCACCTTCCCTGCCATAGTGAACTCAGACCCCCAAAACTGTGGGCCCAAAGAAACCGTTTCTTCCTCACCAACATGGGGCATTTTGTCACTAGCAGTGTGCACATTTGGGGCTGCTGACCATCGGGTACTCTTGTGGATTAGATACGGTGAACACTGGACGTGTCTTAGGTAGGCAGTTGTATTTAATTGCGGCCATTCTGGGCGTGTCCCAGCATCTCAGTGTGGTTTTGATGGGTCTAAGGGCACCAAGCCCTTGCTGTGTGTGGTTGGTCATTTGTACCCCCTCTTAGATAAAATCCTGTTAAGAGTTTTGTGAACTCTTTACTCAGGCTTCCCCATTGGTTTGTAGGTGTTGTTTACATATTATGGCTCTAGGCATAGTAGATAGAGTGTAGCGGGCTTTTGTGGACAAGCTGTTTCTAAGGTTGCTAAGTTCATTTCCCCCCTTTGTGGTTGGTTTAGTCTTTCAAGGTGAAACCAACCACAGAGTGCATTATCTGGAATTCACACTGTGTTTAGAAGAAGACAGAACTCTAATTCTGTTTGGACTTATATTGAAATAATGTCGTCCTTCTAGGTACAGGGCAAATGCTATGGTGACTGTTGACACAGTCTCAGGTCGCAAGCCTGAGGTCCTCCTGTCTCAGCCTCCTGGGTGCTGAGAGCACAGGTGTAGAGCACCATGCCATACTTGACTGTTTACCAAGTATCTGTTGATGACTGGTTGTAGCAGGCTCTGAACAGCTGTTGAGTGGAATCTGTTTCTTTTGCCATTCTCTCAACTTGGTGATTCCTATTTCCCCAGTGATGACTCTGTGGTTCCCACGTTCTTATTACACATCAGCCAGTTTTGTGTCACACACACACACACACACACACACGCATGCACACACAAGCTGTGTGACAAGCATCCCATCTACCTCTGTAGCTGTTGCTTATTTCTGTCTTTGCAGTGCAGTGGACCACAGTCACAACAGCCTGTTGCTGCGAGTGTTATTCCTACAGTGAGTCCAGACTCAGCTTACTGAATCAGACAGAGCAGAGTCTCAGCCTCAGCCCTGCTGCCCCTGAGACCAGATAATCCTTTGTTGGAGTCCTGTTCTGTCCTTACAGAATGCCAAGCAGCAGTCCTTGACTCCATCCACTAGGTGGCAGTAGCGTCTTCAGCAACAACAAGGCTGACTCCAGAGATTGCCTGACCCTATGGAGAGTACCTTATCTAGGGCAACTTCAGGTTATTTTTGCAGATGGTGAAACTAGACAACTCCAGACAATTTCCCAGACTGGTTAATTTTTATTCTCACTCAGACATGTTAGGGAGCTTTGATTCCCTCGCATCTTTGTGAACTGCTACGGCATCTCTTTTCTCTGTGAGCAGACCTTTTGAACAGATGTCTTTTGATAGAACGTTACGATTCTGAGGGTGCCGATGTCCCTGGGATTATAGCTAGCACAGGAGATGGGCCAAGATCCAGGTGTGGTTCAGCGTGCAGAAGCCACCCACTAAGGGACAAGGACATCTGCAGAGCTGAGCTGGTTAAGCTGGTTAAGGAGCTGGTTAAGCTAGTTAAGGAGCTGGTTAAGCTAGTTAAGGAGCTGGTTGCAGGACAGAAGGCTGGGTGGCTGTCGGCTTTACATTCTGCAGTTGAGTGAGCCAGCCCCGAGTGTGACCTTCTGCCTCCGGTTTCTGCCCATGCTCACCTCTCTCTGTTTTCTCTCACTGGGCGATTGAAGTCAATTCCCAGTCGGCAAAACCCAGATAAGCAGAAACTAAACAGAAATCACACTGTTGTGTTAAGATAGTCACTGCTCACTTCCTGAAGAATATTATTCCAGATGCTTGTAGGCCAGCCTTTCTCACCCATAAAACTGGCCGTTCTGTTAACTTTAAAGGTCTGGCGAGCCAAGCATAGAAGACTGGAAGTCTGCGAGGGTGGTAGAGAGAGCAGTGAGAGAGCAGAGGGTTTTCAGCTTCTGCTTTCCATTCTTGATTTTTCCCAGGCATTGCAGCAGTCATGTCTTCCTTAAAAGGAAATGTTTGCACACTTAAATGTATATTATCTGGAGGGCTGGAAAGTTAAAGGTCAGCACAAGTTAGAAAGGTGTCACCACGCAGGCTGGTTCCAACAAAGACTTCACCCCGCAGGTTGTCAAAGGAAAAAATGCTGGTGTTGTACATTGCTTTGTAGGCCACGGTGTCTCGGCTACAGGTCTTTCCCTGTTGATCAGACATAAATCTGAGCCAGGGTGATAATTCTATTATTCCCCTGACAGCCGAGCATATGTGGGGAGGGTAAGAGGTGAGTGTCACCTAGGACATGAGTCAGAAGAGGCAGGGGAGAGAACAGCATCCATGGTGCAGCCTACCCTGGCGAGGAGACACAACAAAATGCAGACTTAGTTTGCCCTGCAGAGAGCTGTTGAGACCCAGAAGCCTGTGCAGCAGCAGGAACGGACATGGTGTGTTCTGGGTGGACTTTTATCCGCAAATAGAGACCCAAATGAGGACTGAAACCACCGCTCATACTTTCACTGCAGAGGGTCGTGGTGGGTGTGGGAAGCCTGATTTCTGGCCTGTTCCACAGGCCCTTCAGGAAACACTCACACTAACAACATGTGTGTCCATATAAGGGAATGTTTAGAGCTGTGCTTGCTGGCTGGCTAGGCCTGGCCCTGAGCCCCCTTCATACCAGAAAGCCAGAGTCCAGATGGGGGTAGTGGGAGGCGCTTAGCCTCATTCGCTGAGTTAGTTCTTCAAGCATACTTGACAAAGACAGCCACCTAATACATGAGTGGAATTTGTCTTTTTATTGCCTTAAGACTTAAAGCCAGATGTTACTTAAGAAAACACTCTTTTGAGATTGGTCTCATGATTCTCTCTAGGAAATCAGCTGAAAATGGTCATTTTCTTTCAACCCAGGAGCAGAGCTTGATAGAGTCAAAGGCCATTTTCCACATAAATCTGACATCATGAGGGTCACAAGGACGTTTTAAATCTAAGCACGGTGGATCTTTGTGATTCGCTTTAGCCAAGAGAAGCCGAGTCCCCTGCCTCAAAGACTCAGCACATTGCAAACATACTGGATTTGGGCATTTGGCAGAAGTCCTTCCGGCCCCTCCGTTTTAAATGAAGTATAAATGGGAAAGAAAATGTTAAAGCAGAGAGCTGCACAGAATTCACCTACAGACCCTTTGAAGACTTTTGATGTGGGTTCCTTACAGTAAATCAGTTTTGGATCCTGACGCCAAATGCCTGTTCACTTTTACTTAATTCTGCTAACAACAAATAGTTGTACAGGAGGCCTGGGTCCGGTTAGCTCTGTAGGCCTCCCTCACCACAGTCCATTAGCGGGCATCCCAGGAATGATGCACTTTAGTGTGATGCTTGGTCCATGCAGATGTCCTGAGAGTGATTGTTAGCTCAGCCCTTAGCTACGTGTGCAGAAGCAGAATGGTCACACTGCAGTCCCCAGATGAGGCGACATTGACTCTTTCTCTTCTGAGACAGGGGTCTTTCTGTATACGCAGGGCTGGCCTCAGACTCCTCTCGTGCCTTCCCAGCTCTGCATTACTGACTTTGGCACCTGCTCTGGTACCAAAGCATTTCTCTTTGTAAAGTCGTTTCTTGCTTTAGAAAACTCATTCTGGGGGCTGAGGAGATGGGTCTGAGAATAAGGTACAAGTGGGAGAAGTATGAAGACCTGAGTTTGGATCCCCAGAGACTGGATGCAGGAGCACACATCAGCCACCCTGGTGGTCCAACATTGATGAGATGGGAGGCAGAGACAGGAGAGTCCCCAGAAGCTTACAGGACTGGCCGGCCTGGTGTGTGCAGCATTCAATAATATCCAGTGGCTAAGGCTAGGAAGTGAAGACCAACATCTGACGTTATCCTCTGACCTCCACACATACATCACACACACACACACACACACACACACACACACACACACACAATTGTACTCTGGCCTCCACACATGTACTGTCTCATGCACAAATACACATGCACACAAAAGACTTTACATCATGGTTAAAAAAAAAAAGCTATAAAAATGAGACTTAAAAAGCTAAATCAAATGAGACTCTGATTATATATTCTATGTTGCTGAGAAGTCTTTTACTTTTAGCTGATCTCAGTGTTTGATGTTGAAGGTAATTATGTAGCAGTGGGACCTGGCTTTTTGTCTATGATTCAGAACAGTCACAGCCATGGTGACAAACTATCCCCTGGGGGTCTTTGCATGGACCTTCTAAGGCTATTCACCCTGTAGCATTGGAGGAGGGGAAAGAAAACCAACCAGGAATCAGAAAAGTTAGGAAAAGAGGTCCTGGGTAGCTACAGTAGTTACAACACAGCAGGAAGATGCAGATGCGAAGTTAGGAAAACTTGTGTTTCTCCCAGCCACCTCCAGCCCATGGGAGGATTCTCGTTGGTAGCCTGTACCTCAGAGCCAGTTCTTTTATCTCATTTGTAAAACTTGGGCCTCAGCTAGTACTGAACTCTGCCCCAGCTATCTGATGCTTGACCAGGAAGTGTCAGCTCAAGAACAAGAAAATTCGAATGAACTGTGAAGTTGTTCAATCCAGATTAGAAAGAGGCCATGTGGGACCTACAGGCAGTCCCAAGAGAACCTTCTGCTGGCCTCTGTTTTCCCGCAGGTCATAGCTAGATGACTTGCCTTTCATTTCAGGGGCTTTCAGGGAAAAACAAACAAACCAATTCTTTCTCGTGGTGCTCAATAGGGGGAAATACCTAAACCTAACTCCTCTGAGGGTTGCCCCTCTTCAGGGCAGAGCTGAGGCAGGGGCATGCTGAAAGGAAGCTTTACTGAGTCTGCCTGGCTTCCATCCTGGCACTCAGTGTGTGGGACCGGATTTTCATCTCCTGGATGGTATTAAATCTTTGCACTTGACATTCTTCTCCCTGACCTCTCATGTCCCATGACATGCCAGCCCCAGACATATGACAACCCCTCTGAGATTCTTTCTTGGTCAGTGATTGCAGGGTCATTGATTGGCTTTGCATCAGAAGCACGGGCTATGGCTGGAGGGTTCATTCTGCAGCTTAGTGTGGGCCCTGCAGAAATGGGAGCAGTCTGCCAGGTTTTGAAATAAAAAATGCAGTGGCGGCTTGGGAAGCCTCTAGAGCTGTGGTTCCCGACCTGCAGGCTATGACCCCTTGGGGTTGGGGTCAGGAGACCCTTTCACAGAGGTTGCCTAAGACATATATTTACATTATGATTCATAACAGGAGCACAATCTCAGTTAGGAAGCAGCAACAGTGTCACCGCCTTCCTCGGGCCCCTGAAACCTGTCACCACCTTCCTCCCGCTCCTGAAGCCTGTGCTCTTGTGTTACCACCGCAGTGTGTTCTTTTTAAGAAAATAATATTTATGTTTTGTTCTGCATCTGTGGCCTGCCCCGGGTGTAGCCTAAAACAAAAGCAAATATTGATTGCAGCACACCTACATAAACACCACTCCTATCTATCGAGAGACCAGAGGCTTTTGATTTTAAAATAGAGAAGAAACTTCCAAGCTTACATAGGAAGTCCCAAACTCCCAAACTCAAGAGAGTCTAATATGTCTCCTGTCTCTCACATGTCTGCACACCTGACTTAAAAAGAAAAAAAGAAAGATAGGGAGACAGGGTTTCCTGTGGTCCAGATTGGCCTCTGACTAGGCATGTAGTCGGGGATGGCCGTCAACCCCTGATCCTCCTGCCTCCACCTCCCAAGCACTAGGACCTAGACAAGCACTGTATCACCTAAGCAATATCCCCAGCCCCTGTATCTTCAGCTGTATCACCTAAGCCCCTGTATCTTCAGCCCCTGTATCTTCAGCTGTATCACCTAAGCCCCTGTATCTTCAGCCCCTGTATCCCCAGCCCCTGTATCTTCAGCTGTATCACCTAAGCCCCTGTATCTTCAGCCGCTGTATCCCCAGCCCCTGTATCTTCAGCTTTATTCTGAGATTATTAATCACTTGGTACATGACCAGCATTGTGCTCATCTTTTTGGTGGTGTAGCAAAAAAATGCAGTCCAATATATAAACGAAGCTTGTCTCTACTTTAGAGAGGTTGGATTCCAGTAAGAGGTAGGTATTCATGAGTCACATGGAATATAAAATACAGACTGAGCTCAAATTCTGAAAGGGGAACAAATATGATTCTTAAAGGATGATTAGTGGCACGGGGGCGAGGGAAGAGAAGGGACTCCCAGAAGTATCCTTCAGGGGTGGCGTTGGAACTGAAAGCTAGAGAAAGAAGACTCACTAAGTAGAGGAGAAAGGAGAGTTCAAGAGCATGGAGAAGAGAGCAAAGCTTCTGTAGTGGACACACAGTGGCCACCGAGCCAGGAACCACAGGTTAAGGACCACTGCGGTGTGGGATTCACAGGCCCGGAAAGGACCTTGTCCAGTGGGGAGTGGCTTGGTAGGCTCAGGATAGATGCTTTGAGATACTGATCAGAGGAGAGAGAAGCCAGCCGTCAGCCCAGGCTCCACAATGGAAGCTTGTTCTGTCTCTCACACAGGCCTTTGTCTGTGCCCACTGGCTGTTTCTATCTGTAGCAATGATCTCAGCTAATGAACAGCAAGCAAGTATCTCCCACACAAGGTGTGTAGCCACCTCGTTATGTAAATGGGTAGTTAACTCCTCCTCTGGGACCTTCCTACTTCTGTCAGAAGGCTAATCCCACACTTGCCTTCTCAACCTCCCTGGCCAAAGAGCACTGCAGAGCAGAAAGCAGGCAAGCAGGATAGCCACATTCCAAGATTCCCTAGGCCTCTGGTTTGCAAGCTTTGGGTAGAGAGGGCTTCAGAGTGGGAAAAGGAAGTACCCTCATCTCCTGGAGAGTCAGAATGTCCCCTGTAAAATGACCCGAGTTTCTGCGTTGTTCATCTCCAGCCTTCTCTTCCTTTCTCTGAGCACTCAGGTGGCTCCTGAGATCAGTTTATCTACGGGAATGGAGCAGAATGTGAGGTTCAGACAGTGGGCAGCCTTCTAGTGACGTCCCTAAGGGCAAAAGACAAGACTGTTATGACAGGGTGATGTGTGCTTGCCATAACTTAAATATCTCCTCTCTATTGAGAATGCAGTCTGCACTTGGCCAATGCCATTGGGCCCCACATGATGTCATTGCTCCCCACCATTTAGGACCAAGTGCAGTGTGTACTGTGAGTCCCACTGTGTCTCTACCCCAGCTTGCTGGTCTCCCACGGCCTTGGCACTAGAATGTGCTTTCCTGAGTCTATGGGGCTAGCTTCTGCCATGTCTACCCTGTGCTTAGCCTTTGCTCCTTCCTGGGGGGGGGGGGGTTCTAAGTGACCCAAATTAACTCTCGCCTCCTTCTCGGTCCCTCTCTTGAGCGATCACTATCTGAAATTTTCTTTGTGTTCACAAGTCTTTACAGGTATTTAAATGGCATGAGAGCAAAGATCTAGTCTAACTTGTCCAACATCATATCTGCATAGCCTAGAACTGTGGCTGGTATTTTATAAATATCTGTTAGGTGAATGGATGGATGGATGGATGGATGATGGTACCCACAAAAGAAAGGAGGAGACACAGTAAAGAGGTCTTCTCCAACTGCTCCCCGACATTGTCCTGAAATCAGCAATCAGAGGCTAGTCCTTAATTAAGTCTGCTAGCCTTGTCTTCCCTTTAGCCATAACCAACTGTGCTCTCCCATCCCTGTGGTACAGGACTCCGTTTATGTGTAAGTGTGCTTTTGTGCATAGCTTGTGTTCATCAAAACCTACGTTCTAGGTTCTCTTCTCTTGCTGGCTGGTGTCTAATGTGATGAAAACTAATCCAGGGACATAGACCTTTGCTCAGAGCCATTCTGGATAACGAACGGCAGGATTGACCAAAATACTTGCATATGCACACACACACACACACACACACACACACACTAATGATCCTCAGACGGCATTCCCCAAGAGCAGTCTACCTTATTTCTGAGATAAGGTGGCTCTCTGAGTGGACTAGGCTAGCTGGCCAGAGAGCCCTCGGCATTGTCTGGTTCCTCCATCCTTCATTTGTCTTAACCCTTCAGCAAAATCCGTACACGGTGATGGTAAAAACGGTTTGGGCTCTCATGAGCTGCGCTATGAGGCTGTGGATGCTCTCGGTCCTCACAAGCCATTGAACCAGAATCCAATCCGTCCTCATTTTGATGAGAAGTAGACCCGGAGGAACCAGTAAGTTCCTAGGGTCACATTGCTGACAAGAATACCCAGAACGTGAGCAGTAGAGCCGGCAGAACTGGACTTGAGATTTTAGGAATGAATTCTGCTTTAATGTGACAGTCATTTTCTCTTCCTCTCCCCGTCTCTGCAGTCTCAGGAGGAAGTCTGTGATTTGCTCCATGCTGCACCCTTCCAAAACATTCTGCCCCGAGTCTACATCAAAGGTAAGAAACCACCAGCGGCAGCGACAGCCTTCTTAGATCTGAATCAATGCCCACTTATATTGGTTTAAGTATAGACATGTGTGCCATGGGATGCACGTGGAAGGTCTCTGTGGTTCGCCACTCCGCATGCCAGGCTAGGTGGCCTGCAAACGTCTAGGAAGTCTCCTGTCTCCACCTCCTATCTTTGCCATAAGAAAGCTGGATTTACAGATGTGTACTGCTTTGTCCAGCTTTTATATGCTTCTGGGGATTCGAACTCAGGTCCTCGCACATTCCCCTATACTAGGCTCACTTCCCAATCCCCATCAACTCAGACTGCAGTCATCCAGGGAGGAACATAATGTTTTGGATGCCTGTGGAATCACTAAGGAATTAGAAATGGCACTCCAACTGCGTACCTTTATCTGATCTCTTTGCCTATTTTTTGAGATAAGGTCTGTCACTGAACCTGGAGCTCGCTGTATTGGTGAGACCGGCTGCCAGCAAGCCCCTGAGATCTCCCCGTCCCCTCCTCTATCCAAGCCTTGTTCCTTCCAGGCTAGCCTTACTGTGTCGCTCAATCTAGCCTTGAACTTCTTGAGTGACAAGGACTTCACCATTTCACTAGACAGACGGTCTGTTATTGATCCAAGCGTATAAGGAGGTAGTCCCTCGTGGTGAATTCTCATCACAGTCTCCAGAACCAAGGAGAAAGTTCTGCACACTCTACCCAGGTTTGGGGACACAGTGAGAGCATCGGGTCCTCTGAGAAGTACCTCCCCACCCCCACCACACACTCATTTTCTCTTCGTTTGCCCCATCCGCAGAGGGGGAGCGCCTGGAAGTCCGGATGAAGCGCCTCGAGGCCAAGTACGCCCCACTTCACCTGGTTCCCCTGATAGAGCGGCTGGGGACGCCTCAGGTACAAACCCTGTATCACGGACCCAGAGGATCCCAAGAAGGAGAGTTTGGGGTCCAACCTCCTCATTTTACAGATAGGGAAACTAAGGCACATAGAAGGGAAAAGTGTGTCCAATACCATAGAGCTGGAGAAGCTGGGATGAGCTTTCCTCTCGAGGTCGTGTCTTTCTTCTCCACCCAGTGCCGTGAGCTCTGCTAAGAAAGAGGGAAGGAAGGCTACTTAAGGCAGTGTCTATCATACCCCGGCCAGGTACCAGGAACTCTGCAACGCTGTCTATCAAAACTATAGCCACACATACTGAGTCTGCACTTTACATCTAGGTATCCTAAGAGACTCAAGGTCAGGAGACTTGGTGGTCATACATTGTCTGTGAGATACTAGTCTGACAGTGTGTGGCATTCCATGTAAGGGCCTTGTGCTTGTAGATTCAGCATTATTAAATACATAATAATGGAAATGAAAAATTAAATCTAAATCTATCATCCCATGTTGCTAGGTTTTAAATTAAAGTTACATTGTCACAGCATTTTCAAGGCCCCCCTGAAAACTTCTGGACTGTTCCAAACCCAATTGTCTTAGTGAGGGTTTCTATTGCTGTGAGAAAAAACCCTTACAAAAACAAGTTCGGGGAGAAAGGTTTACTCAGGTTATACTTCCATATCCTTGTTCATCCTTAAAGGACATCAGGGCTGGAACCTGGAGGCAGGAACTGATGCAGAGGTCATGGAGAGGTGCTGTTTCCTGGCTTGTTCAGCCTGCTTTTCCATAGAACCCAGGACCACCAGCCCAGGGGTGGCACCACCCACAGTGGTCTGGGCCCTCCCTCATCAATCACCAATTAAGAAATGCCAGACAGGCTTGCTTACAGCTCAGTCCTATGCAGGTTCCCTCTCTAACATGACTAGCTTGCGTCAAGTTGACACAAAACCAGCCAGCACACCAGTTCACCATGATGGTAGCCTCTGAAGCAAGGTGGAGCTAGAGACTGGGTAGGGGGATGAAGGATCAAAGATGATTTGAGTTTTTCTATAATGTCCCAATATCTTCAAAGTTGCCTGGGCTCATTGCTGAGTCTGTCAAAGCTAACGTTTTTGTTTTTTCTAAATGGTTACTATGGACACTGAATCGGGTAAGGGAGGATGCCTGCCCTCAGAGCACTCTCAGACGCTGTCAGGAAGCAGGACCGAGGAGAAACAGGGGGAGAGCCACCAAAACGTCTGCTTCTGTTTTCCTTCAAGTTGATTTAAGAGAGCCTCCCATTTGGAGGCAGGCAGGGGATGTGGCAGTACAGGACACTTAGAGATAATCCAGGGGTCACACCGACCACTGTCACGGTACGGGAGTAAAAGCCACCCTTGGACTCAGGTTCAGCAGAGGGTAAGAGGTAGCCTCTCTCCATAAGGCCAAGTCCCATCTGCACAGATGTCATACTGACAAGCCACCACCACCAAGAGGCTCCCACTGTAAACAGTGAGGAACCCGTAGGAGGTGTTTGGGTCTTTGGCTCACAGCAGGGAATTCAGATACCATAAAGAGTCTTCCTACTTTGGGGGCAGCAGAGATTGAACAGAGAAAAATTCTCTAAGATGATTTCCTTTTAGGGAGAAATCCCGCAAGCCAGTGGCGTGCTGGCGTGCCTGTTGCTCTCGGGTGTCATCCTGCAAGCATCCAGCTCTGTGAGCCTGAGGGGCCTGCCCTGTGTTTCCGCTCATGGCTGTGCATTCCTTCCCCGTTCGGCTGAACACCGTTTCCTTTCGACCAATAGAAATTTCACTTTACCCCATGTTGAGTATTTAACAAGACCCTAGTAAGAGAGGACATGCCAGTGTGATAAGTCACCTACTTCTCAAGGAATAGTCGAACACTACAGTCAGGTCAACCTGAAAGTATAATCAGGGGTTACTCAGGAGTGGGGATGGGAAAGACCTTAGAGTGGGACTGAGGTCCACTGTACCCCATTAATGTGTGTAGGTGATTTGTGAAGAAAACTAAATTAAAACATAAACTCGGGGCCAGTGAGATGGCTCTGTAGGTAAAGACACTTGCTGCCAAGCTTACCAGCCCAAGTGTGAGCCCCAGGACACATGTAATGGAAGGAAAGAATGACTGGGTACAAGTTGTCCTCTGAGCTCTACACATATGCCAAACACACATGTGTGCACACACACTGAATGCTCGCACACATCAATAATAATAAATACAATTTCATCGACCCATATACTAAATCAGTAAATAAATGCTAACAAGTTGTAGACACTGAAGCTGGCCAGCTAGGTGTTCTCGTCTGCTGGACCTTGTACGGTGTCTGGGTCAGTGACCAGAAACTGTCGGCCGCAGACTTAATGCAGGGAAGGTTGAAGGAGCGAGCAGTGTGGCCTTTGCCTTTGTTTCTGAGCAAACCAAGGCGACCTGGTTTTCAGCCAGCACCATTGTTCCCAGCTCTCCCCTGAAGTGTCACATAATCTCATAGGAAACTGCCTTCATTTTCCCATCTCTGAAATGGGATGGTAGCTGCTCCACCTCCCGAGCTGGCCTGCCTTTTTAAAGTCAGTATCTTTTCTTTTGAAGTCTGTTATATCATTAACAGCTGGCGAGATAAATCATTTCCAAGATGACAGAGGGTCAAGCCACTGATCAGGGAGGAAAGATCTCTCCTGATGTTCCACTTGGTAAAAATCATTGTGAGCCTTGTTTACTTTTCCAAGTACTCACTGTAGGTATTCATACCTTTTGCATGTTACCAAGGAATCATGGATGTTTGCAGAAAGGCTAGGGAATTTGCACACACACACACACACACACACACACACACACACACACACGCAATGTGGTACGGTCTGCATTTCTTGCCTGTTAATGAATAAACCAGAATTCCTAAAGATGCAAAGGGCCATAGAAAAGAATATTGAGAAGCTATGGGTGGAATCAGGTGTTTCATGTAATCAGAGTTCTCCATGAAAATGGGAGGCCCTTGGGAAAGACCCCCACTGTGTGGAACAGAATGTAGGTCAGAGCTCCTTTAAGCGCTGTCCTTTATACATTAGAACAGACCACAAACTGACCTCATTTGCATCAAGCACTAGATGGCCTCTCTTTCCTGTAAAAAGTAAGTGAGGGCTGGGGTGAGATTCACTGGGTGAAGGGCTTTTCATGGAAACATGAAGACCTGCGTTCAGATCCCTAGCACCCACGTGAAAGCTAGGGGTGGTAACAAACCTGTCACCCTAGCAATAGAGAAGGGGACAGACAGACATCTCAGGGGCTTGCTGGCAGCCAGTCTCAACAGTACAGTGAGCTCCAGGTTCAGTGACTGACCCTATCTTAAAACATAGGCAAAGAGATCAGATAGAGGCACACAAAGTTGACCTCTTGACTTCCATGTGCACACACAGGCAAAGTGCATGTGCATACACATGTATGTGCATGTACATGTATGAAATGAAGTACCAGAAAAGACGATGACAGACTCGCATTCAAATAACAATTATGCCAACAAACAGGAAAAGTTCCACGTTGCTATCAATCTGTGAAGTGGGACCCCCAAAGCCCAGGCAGTTTCGAATCTCTCCATTTGATAAAGACATTTTTCTTCAGAGCACATTGACAGCTGAGAGTATGAAGCATGGCTGTCACCTGGGAAGTTGTCTGGCCACCGTCCTTAAGACAGTCTTGTTATATAGCAAAAAAAAAAAAAAAAAAAAAAAGAGGTTGGTTTTTTTGGTTGGTTGGTTGATTGGTTGTTTTGTTTTGTTTTTTGGGGTTTTTTTTGAGACAGGGTTTCCCAGTGTAGCCTCCTTGGCTGTCCTGGAACAGCCTGTAAACCAGACTGGCCCCGAACTCCCAGAGACTTCCCCCTGCCTCTGTGTTCCGAGTGTTGGGATTAAAGGTATGCTCCACCACCATCCAGCTAGCAAAGCCTTTTAAAGTATTTATATTCCCTGACTCCCAATAAGATTTATCCAGTAACATAACAGGAGACAGTGCTCACAAAATGTCATGTCCACAGGGAACTTCTTTAGAATTGTCCCGAGTAGTGAAGATTCGTGAACAATTTAAAATAACCCACAAGGGTAGAGAACTAAACACGCTTACCATAGTTTTAGCCACCTAAAAACTATAACACTGAATGCATTATGGAAATGAGTTTTTAAATTAGAGATCTATAAAGTAAAAATGTAATAGAGATGAGCTGCTATATGCATGCATATATCCATATTCATAACTGTGAACGATCTACATATATGTTTTTTTTTTTTAAGAAAGCTCTTCTCTGGGTAGTGAGATAAGTGAAATAGTGTCTTTCTTATATGTTATTTAAAGTTTTCTCCAAATTTTACCCAGTAAATGCATATTACTTTTGTGGTTCACAGAAAGAAATAGAAGGGCAAACACTTCTTCAGGGAAAGGGGTCGAGGCCCCTTCTGTTGGCTGTAGTGGACGGAGAACTGGGAGTCAAGCCACAGCTTTTATAAAATCATTTGCCAATGTTTTCAAACCAGGATTCTCAGGTGCTGCCTGGCTCAGAATTAACCAGGAAGACAGCAGATTCATTAGGACACCAGAAGTCCCTTAATTTGCTGATAAGAACATACACGGGTCGTTTATTTACTGGGCGTCCCCACAGAGCCATGTTCTTCACGTGTAGAGAGAGCTGAGCAGAACAGAGCAAACACACCAAAAAAAAACAGTCAAGTACTGAGCTCATGCTATCTTAAGAGCGCCTTATCTGGCTAACTCTGGCAGCTCGAGTGGTCTCCTGTGTCGTGAACTGCCTGCTGTGCAATCGAGTTGATTCTGCACGGATCAGGGTCTTCTCCTGGTTCGTGAGACAGTGGTGTTTCAGACATGTCCGCCAACTCTTCCCCATCTCACCTTCCTCCTTCACTTTATAGTTGTCATGACAACTACACTCAAGGGCCACGATCATCACAATCTCTGCTTTCTGATTTATTTCCTTCCCTGGATTTACTTAGAGGCTGCCCTCTGTGGTTGGGGGAGGGGAAGGTCTCCAAGGAAGAGAGCTTTGAGGGGGAGGTCTGTTGGTCCCTTCAAGCCCCCTACAGAATGGGCCCCTGAGAGCCCTTCCTCCCACTGGGAGCTGATCCCACACGTGTGTCCTGTGGGTCCAGAGTCTCAGAAGCCAGCTTTCTTTAGCTTTGTTCCCAGACAGAAAGACCTGACTTTGACCTTAGTCTGTAATACGTGTTCTGCAGAGGCTTTCGGCACCTTTTGCTCTTAGATGTTTTCACTCAGAGCACAGACCCTTGTGGGAGAGACGGTCCTGTTTGATGTGCCTGTCTGCCTGTCTGATTACTCGAGATGCAGTAGCCAAGACCAGATGAGACGCTTGTTTGAATTACTAATAGAGACCATTTGCCATTGTCAAAGAAGGGTTTCTAACAAGAGGAAATAGTTCTCTGAAGTCAGTGGCAAATTTTAAAACAGTAACATACGTTCCTTCTAGCACATTCCACGGTACAGAACTATTTTAAAAGTGAAAAGCTCACCCATTTCCCGCAGCCCATCTGCACCCACGACGAAGTTCACTCCTCCAAAATGTTTTCTACACGCACAATCCCACGCATGCGCTGTCCATCTGTGGGTTGTGCTGGTGTCTGAGGGCATTGTAGTAAATGTCATTTTCTCCAACTTGCCGAATTCACTTCACGATTTAATTTGTAGAACTAGGCTTCGGGGCTGGAGAGATGGCTCAGCGGTTAAGAGCACTGGCTGCTCTTCCAGAGGTCCCAAGTTCAATTCCCAGCAACCACATGGTGGCTCACAGCCATCTGTAATGGGATCTGATGCCCTCTTCTGGTGTGTCTGAAGAGAGCTATTATGCACTCATACACATAAAATAAATAAGTAAATCCTTCAAACAAATAAACAGACAAACAAAAAGAACCATGCTTCACTGAGCAGGATCCAAGCTCTGTACCTTCCCTCGGCTGCACCTCTGAGCTTCAGCTCCCTCCCTTCTGAGCAGAAATAATAATCTACCCGTAGAGTTGGACAGAGCCACCGCTCATCAGGAGCCTGCTGTGCCACACACTATGGTAGTGTTACATTATAAAACTGATAGGGACACTTCTGACTTCTGTGTATCTAGTTAGCCATCCTGGCCTGCATTACAAGCACGTATATCATGCCTGGCTTATTAATGTGGATTCGGGAGGACAGAATTTGGGTCCTTGTACTTGCAGTGAGCCTATTTCTTTAGCCCCAACCAGCCTCTGAGACCAGTGTGTGCTCAGATGATTTTTTTTTAAATCAGTCTTCCATTGATGGGGCCTGGATTTTACTTGCCATGGGTGACAGTTACCATAAGGCTTCCATGCCCTCAAGTTCTTAGGTTCAGTGCCCTGCTCTGGGGAGAGCATCAGTCCCAGGGAACAAGTTCTAGATGTGGTTGGCACCAGTATTTGGGACTCTCCAGAGGAAGTGGGACAGATGGGATCTCGGATATGGGTGATGCTGTGTTAACATATGCTTCCTGTCTCAGCAAATCGCCATCGCTCGGGAGGGTGACCTGCTGACCAAGGAGCGGCTCTGCTGCGGCCTGTCCATGTTTGAGGTCATCCTGACCCGAATCCGGAGCTACCTGCAGGACCCCATCTGGAGGGGCCCGCCACCCACCAATGGCGTCATGCATGTGGATGAGTGTGTGGAGTTTCACCGGCTGTGGAGTGCCATGCAGTTTGTCTACTGTATCCCTGTGGGGACCAACGAGTTCACAGCTGAGTGAGTGCACCCTCTCCCCTCCCCTCACCCCTGGGATGTGCTAGCCAGAAAGGAGAACCAGGCCCGAAGAGGCTTGAACAGTGATACATATTGGTCACTGTGCCAGCGCTGGACATGGCAACAGTGGACTGTTCTTGGTCTCCAGAGGTTAAAGGGGTCAAACAGAAAACGGAAGTACATATGTCAAGGTGTCCATGGGGCTGATTGGAGACAAGGGGAGGAGGTGGATGCCAGAGAATGGAGCTTGGTTGTCAGACCTGAATTTTCATACTACAACTGATCCTGTAACCGGATCTGGGATGGGGTCTGTGAAGACGAATGAGCAGTCCAGGAAAATCAATAAATGGCTGTCAGCAGAATCGGAGGCCAAGACTGAAAGAAAGCATCCCACGAGTGTTAACCTTTTGGCCCCTGAGCATCTACTCCCACCCCTGCAAAACTCCACTTAGGAAATGAGGAGCCTTTTTGGGTCACCCACAGTCCTGTCAGCAGAGAAAACAGGAGCAGAGCCCCCTCTTCTGCATCCATCTAGCTTCATACTGAGGGTGATGTGGCAGAGGTGACTAACTGGTCCTTTTGGGACTAAAGACAGGGAAAGAAGGGGTGGGGAGGGGAAGAGAAAGACCAACAAGCTGCAGGGACTATATCCTTCCAACCCTGTGACGGGAAGTGGGGGAGCTGCCCGGGGCAGGCTGGGAACAAAGTAAATGACAGAAGAATGGCCCTATAGTCATCAACATGTCTCCTGGTCATTGCGGCCTCCAGTGGGGCTTCTGAGAGGCCAAGGAGCCAACACAGCCTCCTCTGACTGGCCTCAAGACAAGCCATGTGAGTCTCGAAGGCTGATTAGAGTGGAGGAGATGGCTCAGTGCAAGCCTCAAGGACCTGAGTTCTGTCCCCAGGAGCCATGTTTAAAAGCCAGGGGAAGAGCTAGAGAGATGGCTCAGTGGGTAAGAGCACCACACTGCTATTACAGAAGACAAAAGTTCGGATCCGAGCACCCATGTCAGATGTCTCACAATTGCCTGCTAGTCCAGCTGTGGGAGGACTTGCCGCCACTGGCTTCTGCCTCCTGTGGGCATCTGCATTCGTGTGTGCCCATCCATAGAGACACATCATATAACATACACATTTCAAAAAAAGCCAAGTGAGGCAATTGTAGTCCTGAAACTAGCGAGGCTGAGACTGGAGGATGTCTGGAAGCTTGTCAACCAGTTTCACTAGCGATCTAGCCAGTGAGTTGAGCAGTCTCACTGCATTGGCCAAGCCAGATTTAGGGACAGAGACTGAGAAAGCAAGGGAAGGACCAACTGAGGATGATAGCCACCCTCCATCTCGGGCCTGCACATATATGTGTGGGCAGGAGGAGAGACAGAGAGGGAGTCTGATTGTGTTTTCCTTCATGTGTTCTTCTCTTCCTCCAAGCTGACTGTTGTCTCCATGGGGTAGCTGTACTTTGGCAAGGGCATTTTCCCTCAGTCTCATACCGTTTCCTTCCCGACCCTAGGCAGTGCTTCGGTGACGGCTTGAACTGGGCCGGCTGCTCCATCATTGTCTTGCTGGGCCAGCAGCGGCGCTTTGACCTGTTTGACTTCTGTTATCATCTGCTGAAGGTGCAGAGGCAGGACGGGAAGGATGAGATCATTAAGAATGTGGTAAGCAGATGATATGGCTGGCCTGAGACGTGAGGTCTGGCAACAGGGCTGTCTTGAGGAAGGAGTAGGATGAGCTGCTTATGGAGGGCGAGCGATGGCTATGCACAGACACTTCACAAGTTAGAGACATGCTCAGAAAAGGCCTGCCCAGAACATGCTGTGACGGATTGGGTAACCCTGAGAAGCAAGCCTGGACTCCTGACCTCAAAGGTCACTTCCCTGACCCAAGCAGACCCTGTTGGTGCTGGCCACCATTGCCACAGCACACTGGACACTACAGCCATGGCAGGCACTGGGACTGGACACTACAGCCATGGCTGTTGGGTGCTATAAGAAAACAGAGCCCTTAAACTGAACGGCAGTGGTGGGGAGGAAGTCAGAAGTCTTCGTAGAAGTTAGGACTTGGGTTGGATGATGGGCAGTACATGGGGCCAGTGGCCTGGGTGGATTCCAGACACAGGGAGCAGCTGCCACACAGCATGGAGGCTTATAGCTGGGTGGCTAACACAGTGGTCCTCACCCTCTGGGTTGTAACCTCTTTAGAGGGGGGTGGTTGAAGGCCTGTTTCACAGGGGTCACATCAGATATCCTGAACATCAGCTGTTTACATTGCCATTCATAACAGTAGCAAAATTATAGTTAGAAAGTAGGAATGAAATAGTTTTTGTTTTGTTTTTGGTTTTTTGGTTTTTTGGTTTTTTGGGGTTTTGGGTTTTTTTGTTTTGTTTTTATTTCGAGACAGGGTTTCTCTGTGTAGCCCTGGCTGTCCTGGAACTCACTTTGTAGACCAGGCTGGCCTCGAACTCAGAAATCTGCCTGCCTCTGCCTCCCGAGTACTAGAATTAAAGGCATGCGCCACCACGCCCAGCTATGGAATGAAATAGTTTTATGGCTGGGGGGTGGGGGTGTCACAATATGGGAACTGTATTAAAGGGTCACAGCACTAGGAAGGTTGATCTGTCTGGTCTGGCCCAGAGGAGCTGTCCAGGAAGATGTAGGAGCGTCCTTACAAACAACAGGGGGAGGGGTTAAGAGTTGTGGTTATTGTTAGTAACTATTTTCCGGTATCCAGTTCAGTGTTACTTTAAATACCCTCACAGTATCCTGCCACCCTCATCCTCATCCCTGGAGAATTTTCATTTTCTCCTGCTGAAGCTTTGTGTCCATTTAAATGACTCCCCAGTGCCTGGCAGCCATCATTTTTCTTTCTGTCCCCATGAATGTAAGGACTTTGCATACCTTAACAGTAACAACAGTCTCTGTCCTTGTGTGACTGGCCCATCACATTTCATAAGGCCCATCCACCCCACAGCATGTCAGAATCCCATTCTTTTATAGTTCACTAGTACTTTATTGTATGCGAAACACAGCCCACTGATGGACCCTTGTGTTGCATTCACCTTTAGCAACTAAGAATAACAACAGAACTCTGAACTCACACATCTTAGGCAGCTTACTGAGTCTCTCCTTCGGTTCTTTGAAGTATACACTCAGAAGTCTAAGTGCTGGACCATCTGGTAATGTTCTTTAATTCTTTTGAGGAACAGCCAGACTGTCTTCCCTAATGGGTGCACCATTTTATATTCCCACCAGCAACACCCAAGAGTACAGAGTTCCGCATATCATTGGGTCTTTGTGTGTCTTCTGTAGAGAAATGCCTTTGAGTCTTTTCTTTGAATTTTAATTGCTCCTTAAATTTTTCTCATGCTTACTTCCTTTGAGAGCGTGTGTGTGTGTGTGTGTGTGTATGTTTGGAGAGGCCTGTCGCAGCACATGGGTAGGGGTCTGAGGCCAACATAATGAAGTCATTTCTCTTCTCCTGACATGTGAGGTCTGGGATCCAACTGAGATCCTCAGACGTGACAGCACTTTTACCCACTGAGCCACCTTAGTAGCCTTGGATTATAGCATTTATATATATTCAGAACAACAGCTACTTGCCTGTTTTATAAATGCTACCTTTCATTCTGTTGATGATATCTTTTAATGCACACAAGTCTTCATTTCCCTCTGCATTGGCCGTCAAATCTGACATCATGGTGGTTTACTCCTGTGCTTTCTTCTAAGAACTTCATAGTTTGTCTCATGTTGAAGCCTTTTATTCATTTCCTACTTATTCTTGAATAGAGTCTATAATATAAGGTCTAACATTCATCTGCATAGGATTCCAGTTTTCCCAGGATTTGTTGAAAATGTTACCCCTGGCACTCACACATACTTCAGATGTCTTGCCCATCCTGTTCAGAGTCGTTTGGTTCAACATAGTTTGTTTCTAGCCGTACAGTTCTATTTCACTGGTCTTCGTGACAGTACTGCGGAGCTTTGATTATAGTAGCTTTATTATAAGCCTTGAAACTTGCAAAGGTTATCAGCAACCTTTAGCGTTTTATTTGGGAACTGTAGAGAAGATCTTTAACGAAAAGGGAAACGTGACTAATGGAATGTCAGGAATCTGGACTGCAGCCCCCTCTCTGCCTCCCACTTTACCCCAATCCTAACCTCAGCTTCCCCGTTCTTCTCCAGCCTCTGAAGAAGATGGCTGACCGCATCAGGAAGTACCAGATCTTGAACAATGAGGTTTTTGCCATCCTGAACAAGTACATGAAGTCTGTAGAGACAGACAGTTCCACCGTAGAGCATGTGCGCTGCTTCCAGCCCCCAATCCACCAGTCATTGGCCACCACCTGCTAGGTAGAAAACCGTGCAGACCTTCAACCTGGAGGAGGAGGAGGAGGAGGAGAGAACACAGTGACCAGCCTGCAGCAGGTCCAGTTGACAGTGTGTGGACAGGTCTGGAAGGAAAAGAAAACCTCCCCAACACATCTCTACCACTCCCAAGGGCTGGGCTCCCGCATGTTCCTCCCATGATATCTCCATGGTGGATTTTCCATAGTGTAAATGAAAAAAAAAACAACAAAAACACAGGGCAGTGTGTGCTTTCTTTTCTTTTTTTCCACCTTATCTGTATTGAAGAGCTACTGTTTCCACCCTGCAGCTGCCCACTCCATCTGCGATTACTTCCCAAGACCGCCTCCCCAAGTCGTAACCTCCTACCCGCTATCTGTATTTGATCCAGCACTATAGTCTTAGAGACATAGAAGAGAAGAGTGTAGCCATAGCAGAGATATCAGCCTGGCCCATTGGATATCTCAGCTTACTGGCCCATCTTCTGTGGCTTCTCCCTCCAGTTCCCTCACCACAGCACTTCCTGCTCGTGACATTAGGGATTCCACCACCAAAATCTGATCCCTGGTGAACCAGGAAGAGGTTGCTGTTGTCAAGACAACAGATGATGCTGACCAAGATCTTTTACAGCCTCCCTAAGACCCACCCTAGACCTTCCTTACAGAACAGACCTAGAGAGAAGAAAGTAAGGCTTGCAAAACCACACCACACTGGGTGGAACTAGGTGAAGATGACCAGGCCTACTGTGAGGGAGAGAGAGAGTCATCAGCACAGGGCAAAACTCCAGATCCAAAGGATAAATGTTAGGCCTTGTTAACAGCGTGGGAAGATGAGGCACTCCTGGTCCTCAAACAGAGGCTTAGCACTGAGCCACATGGGAATCCACATGGTCCGTCATAGCGCTACACATAGCATTCGTGAGTGACCAAGTCAGTGGCTGCTTAACACAGAACCTAATCCAGGAAAATCCCCCAAGAAAGAAAACCTAAAGGGGTTACCTTAATTGGAGACAGGGTGGCAAGGAGGAAAAATATTTTTGTCAACAAGCTTCCTATCCCCAGACCCCTCCCCTCAAAAGGAAGTCTTCTTTGAGCTAACTGGAATGTTCTCATGTCGGCTACTAAAAGATTCTTGGAATGTTCTTTTGCTCTCAATGTCCTGGTCTCTCCCTTTTGCTCAAGCTCAGTCATGGGGATGTATTAACTTCTATGTTTCAGACTAAAACACCCCTGCACAGTCCCCACAAATAGCACATCTTTTAAAGAGATTGCCCAAGTCTCCATATAGAGCTAGTCATCTGACCTGCAGAGAGGACATAGCCCTGAGCTCCCAAGACACAGGAATAATAGATATTCCTCTACCAGCCTGGGGAGGACAGAAGACAGGAGTAACCATCCCCTGCCCCAGGAAGGTGATTGTTATCCATCACCGTTTTTTTAACCACACAGAGAAGAGAAGAGATGTGCATAATCTGTACTTTGCCAGACAGGGCCATGTACCCCAGGGTGGTCATATAAATTAGAATCCTTAAGGATGGCACACCAGAGTGTTCCTTTCTGGACACTAACTTTGAATCTCTGGGAATAGAGCCAGAAGACCTGCCTCTTCTCAGATATATCACTGCACACCACATACTCAGACCTTGCTGTAGATTGGACAACTCTACTAACTCTGGGTCTCTCTGAGCAAGAGTAGGAGCATTTGTAGTGTAGGGTTGTGGTTTGAAACAGAAACTGTCCAGTCCTCCTGTCTGGCACTGTTAATTCTTAGTCTGATTATTTTTCAATGACCATAGCTGTATCCCAGAGGCAGATTCCACTTTCCAGATCGTCAGCTCTGGCTGGGGATAGAATGTGATAAACAGACTTTCCCCGCTTAGTGTCCCCTCACTGCTCTGTAGAGATTTGGGCTGTTCATAAGGCCGCCTTCCTGGCAGCTCATCCCTTCTACCCTGCACTCCTGACCCCAACAGTTGACCCTCTGGGAAGAGTCACATTCTGCTCAAGATATTTGATCCCAATAAATTGAGGTCCTCGCTTTGAGGACAGAGATTCCATTTTTGCAGCACTTGCCTGCAAACTCTGGACAACTTCAATGCTCTTTCCTCTCTAGTGGTCCTTGCCCCCCACCCCTTTGATTTTTTTTTTAATGTATTTAAAGATCAAGAAAAAAGCTTAGATTTTAAAATGTTTTAAAAAGAATTCTGTTTCAGAAATTGTCAAATGTGTACCATATTTGTATTAAGAGTTGTTGGGGATTTTTTGTACAATGAATTTACATTTATTTATGGTGAACTTATATTTACGCTTGTGATCAAATAATGATGTTAAATTCTTAAATCCTATTTGCTATGCAGCTGAAGATGATATTTTGATTTGTATTTTGGGGGTACCTGTGTTGAGTCGATAAAACATTTTCATCTCCATTAAAACTGCTTCCAAACCAGTTAAACCAGCATCTTCGTCCTGACTTCTTGGCCACTTTCCAGTCTTCATTGTTCTATGGAAGCCACATTAAAACCAATGTCTAGATAAAGTGGAATAAAATGGAAGAAAATTATAAAATACCACATATATTCACCCTAAATTAACAGATTATTTTGTTTTCTACCCAAATGAGTTATAACTTTAAAAAATAAAACTAATAGTGAAGCACGGCTTTAATTCCAGCACTCCAGAGGCAGAGGCAGGAGGATACCTGTGAGTTCGAGGCCAGTCTGGTCTACAGAGTGAGTCCCAGAACAGCCAAGGCTACACAGAGAAACCCTGTCTCGAAAAACCAAAAATTAGGTAGGTAGGCAGGTAGACAGACAGACAGACAGACAGACAGACAATAAAATAAAACTATTTGGGGCTTAGGAGGTTTCTGTGGTTAAAACATTTGCTGAGCCAAGCATGAGGCCTAGCGTTCAGATCCCCAGGAACCCACATAAATACCAGGTGCAGACAGCTCATCATCCATAGCTCCTGCCTCTGAAGGTGGAACAGAGGAACCCCAGAGCAAGGCAGCTAGCGAGTCTACTATGCCACTGAGCTCTGGTGTTGATTAAGGGACTGAAGGCTGGAGAGTCTTCACGATATCAACTCCCAGCCTGCATTTGCACACACTTTTACACGTGAGTGGGACCACAAGCGACGCAGGCATCTACAGATGCACACCACACACAGAAGTAGTTTTGAGAGGAAAGACTGGAAACTAATACGTGAGGATGCTTAATGTATATAGGTGCCATGCTGAATCTAACCATCCTTCTCAGGCATCTGCCGTCACTGTGTGGCACACACTTTACGCGCATTTTTACAGAAGTGTGGGAGACTATTTATGCTCACACAAATACCAAGTAGCAAAGCTGGAATTTGAAGAGAGCTCCGACGCCTGGGCTAATGCTCACCCAGATCCCCCAAACTAGGTTTGAAAGTTTGGTCCCTGGGCTTTCAGGGGGGTCTGGGGCAGTAAGATTGATCAGTCTGGTATCAGGAGGGAACCCAGCACGATGGGTCCCTAGGCTCAAGCAGTGCTAATGTCTGGAAAGTCATTGCTTTTAGAGAAAGCATTGACTATGTAGCAATTAGAAGGATGTGTTTCAACCAGCATCAGGGACTCGGACGCACATTTCACAGTCTCCCCAGCTTTCCTAATGACCACCTATTCCAGCTGCATGCCAGAGCCATGAGTGACCACTCCCAGGACCTTGGTTCTCTACTGAAGCCCCTTCCAGCCATTGTTCTAGATGACTTCCCAGCAGTGTCATTTGAGGGCCCTAGCTACCAAATGCAAAATTCTTCTCTCAACTACCTCTAAAATTTGTCATTTTGCATGGCTGATGCCTGATACTGCCATTCATTTGAACTAACGTGTCTCCATCACAGTTATTTCCAAAGAGATGCTTAAAAGAGGGCTGTTTTCTCAGGCCTGCAGGTCCCAGTGTAAGGATGTGACTCTCAGAAAGTCAACGCCATCCACAAAAGAAACTGATAAAGCTCACACAGTCGACTCAAAGAAAAAGGTCGATATAAAGAATTCTGAAAGTTCAGGGAACTACAGGAATAGACAGACAAAACCTTAAAACAAATGTGTGGAAATACATGAAATGGGGGAAGGGAGGGAGAGAGTGAATGAGAATGTTCAGCAAACATTAGGAAAAAAGAAGGAAAAAAAAAAAAGCCGGGAGTGGTGGTGCACACCTTTAATCCCAGCAGCACTCGAGAGGCAGAGGCAGGCAGATTTTTGAGTTTGAGGCCAGCTTGGTCTACAAAGTGAGTTCCAGGACAGCCAGGGCTACAGAGAAACCCTGTCTCGAAAAACAAAAAAAAAAAAAAAAAAAAAGAAAGAAAGAAAGAAAGAAAGAAAGAAAGAAAGAAAGAAAGACAGAAAAGAGAAAAAAGAAGGGAAGGATCCAAACTTCCCTAATCTGAGACATCAACATAGATTCAAGAACCGTCAATAAGTCAATAAGACAAAAAGACCACCAACAGATTGGGAAAGGATCTTTACCTATCCTAAATCAGATAGGGGACTAATATCCAATATATATAAAGAACTCAAGAAGGTGGACCCCAGAAAATCAAATAACCCCATTAAAAAATGGGGCTCAGAACTGAACAAAGAATTCTCACCTGAGGAATACCGAATGGCAGAGAAGCACTTGAAAAAATGTTCAACATCCTTAATCATCAGGGAAATGCAACTCAAAACAACCCTGAGATTCCACCTCACACCAGTCAGAATGGCTAAGATCAAAAATTCAGGTGACAGCAGATGCTGTCGTGGATGTGGAGAAAGAGGAACACTCCTCCATTGTTGGTGGGATTGCAAGCTTGTACAACCACTCTGGAAATCAGTTTGCCAGTTCCTCAGAAAATTGGACATAATACTACCAGAGGATCCAGCAATACCTCTCCTGGGCATATATCCAGAAGATGTTCCAACCGGTAAGAAGGACACATGCTCCACTATGTTCATAGCAGCCTTATTTATAATAGCCAGAAGCTGGAAAGAACCCAGATGCCCCTCAACAGAGGAATGGATACAGAAAATGTGGTACATTTACACAATGGAGTACTACCCAGCTATTAAAAGGAATGAATTTATGAAATTCCTAGGCAAATGGATGGACCTGGAGGGCATCATCCTGAGTGAGGTAACACAATCACAAAGGAACTCACACAATATGTACTCACTGATAAGTGGATATTAGCCCAAAAACTTAGGATACCCAAGATATAAGATACAATTTGCTAATTGCATGAAACTCAAGAAGAATGAAGACCAAAGTGTGGACACTGTGCCCCTTCTTAGAATTGGGAACAAAACACCCATGGAAAGAGTTACAGAGATAAAGTTTGGAGCTGTGACGAAAGGATGGACCATCTAAAGACTGCCATATCCAGGGATCCATCCCATAATCAGCTTCCAAACGCTGACACCATTGCATACACTAGCAAGATTTTGCTGAAAGGACCCAGATATAGCTGTCTCTTGTGAGACAATGCCGGGGCCTAGCAAACACAGAAGTGGATGCTCACAGTCAGCTATTGGATGGATCACAGGGCCCCCAATGGAGGAGCTAGAGAAAGTACCCAAGGAGCTAAAGGGATCTGCAACCCTATAGGTGGAACAACATTATGAACTAACCAGTACCCCAGAGCTCTTGACTCTAGCTGCATATGTATCAAAAGATGGCCTAGTCGGCCATCACTGGAAAGAGAGGCCCATTGGACTTGTAAACTTTATATGCCCCCAGTACAGGGGAACACCAGGGCCAAAAAGTGGGAGTGGGTGGGTAGGGGAGTGGGGGGGGTGTATTGGGGACTTTTTGGATAGCATTGGAAATGTAAATGAGGAAAATACCTAATTAAAAATATTAATTCTAAAAAAAAAAAAAAAAAAAAAACTATAACGATCCAAACCCAAAAAATAGTTCAGCAAAACCTAGAACATTCTAAGTATTAAAAATCAAAGCCAGGAAGTGGGAGGTGACTTCCTCAGTAAATGTTTGCCTCTCAAGCATGAGGGGTTTTGTTCAAGTCTAAAGCACCCACGTATAAAGCTAAGCATAGCAGCATGTATCTATAATCCCTGCTGGGGAGGAGGGGACTAAAGAGCCTAAGAACTGGCTAATCTAACCAAATCAAGAAGTGCCAGGCTCATTGAGACCCGTTTCAAAAGCTAACGTGGCAAGGCATAGTGGCACACACCTTTAATCCCAGCACTCAGGAGGCAGAGGAAGGTAAATGTTTGAATTCAAGGCCAGCCTGGTCTACTTAGTGAGTTCCAGAACAGCCAGGGCTACACAATGAGAGAACCTCTCAAACCAAATAGGAGAAAAACTTAACAGGTGAAACATGAAGACACCTGATACTGATGTCTGGCCTTCACATACACACACACACATGTGTACACACACACACAGAGTGAGAGAGCGAGAGCGAGAGAGAGATCAATGCCAAAGGGGAAAATATTTGTGAACAGAAAGAGGTAAGAAAACATCACATAAAAAGTCAACACTTTAATTATGAACAGGTTTTCCACCAGAAACTCTGCAGGCCAGAGAGAGAGGGATAATATCTTCAATGTGTTGAAACAAAAATACAATCTTGCTGGCCATAAGTGTTTTATCAATCAAAATTGGCTTTCTAAAATGAGAGAGAACACAAATATGCTTCCAAGCGACTCCTAGGAGGGAGTTTATTACCACTGCAGCCTTATGAAAACTGATAAAGAGATACATTAAGCCCAAACAAAAGCCTGTTAACTCATAAAGTCCACAAAAGCACAAAACAATGACGTGCGTCATTCAGAACCATGTTCAGAATATTATGGGGTATAATGGGAATAGAAAGTCATTCCAGCCCTAGTCTGAAGTTTAAAAGAGGGGAAAAAATAGTAATGACTCAGCTAAAATTTCCAAGGCTGTATACTTCAGAGTGATAGAAATCCTGATATCAAACCCTCCAGTGTGAGAGTGAGGATAGGAGTATCCAGCTGTGGGCAATCAACATCAGGCTCTTAACAGCTTGGAATGATTCTCAAAATATGGTAGCCACAAAGCAGAAATGGAAGAAAAATCAAAAGAATTCAAAGCTACAAAATGCATCTAACCACAAAAGAAAAAAAAAAGTAAAAGATTTACAAAAGAACCAGAAAACAGTTAACAAGGTTTTAGTAGGAAATATTTACCTAGCAATAATTTGTCTTGAATATACAAGGATTAAATTCTCCAATAAAAACACCAAGGAATGGACAGAATCTTCTTTTGTCTTTTGTTTTGAGACAGCATCTCACTATGTTTTCCTAGATCTGGCTACCTCTATAGAGTTGATATTAAGGGTAGGCGTGCACCATCATGCCCAGGCAAAAGATGTATGCATACAAGAGACTCACTTTGCTCTGAAAGATATATTGACAGAAAGTGTGGAGAAACATGCCACACAAATGAGAACCAAAGAGATCAAGGTCACTTTATATGACAAAATGCATGCACACTGTTCAAAGACATGCCTATTGACTTTATATAACCAAAGAGCTAGCTAATCAGGAGGACGTGCCAAATGTAAATATGTATTCATCCAACCTAGCAACCTATAAATATAGTCGACAAATATTAAAGGATCTGAGGGAGAGAGAGATCACAATGTGGTATTAGTAAAGGATTACAATAACCCACTTTGAAACCCACAAGGAAAATGAAGAAGGAAATATGGAAATTAGGCAATGCTTTAAAAACTCCTAACAGATGTTAAGTGTACTCAGCTGAAAAAAAGAAAAGGCAACATCAAGCGGCAGTATGAATCCCCCAAACACATCTTGAAGAAATTCTTGCAGCCTCAGATGCCAGAATTCATGGAATGCCAGCGGGGCCCTGAATGGCTGAGTGTGAGTATGCAAATAAGGTGGAAAATACAACCAATCAAGGAAGAGCTGCCAAACCTGGGAGGGGAGGGGAGGGGAGGGGAGGGGAGGGGAGGGGAGGGGAGGGGAGGGGAGGGGAGGGGAAGAACCCTGAGCTGCTCACAGTTACTAAAAGGTCTAGGTCTCTGTAAAAGTAATGAAACTTGTCAGAGGGGTGGGTCTGTCCAGTTAACATTACCCTTGCAAGCTGACTGCTGCACCCTGCTAGAGGTGGAAGAAGGGGGGGGGGGGCGTGAGAGAAACCCTGTTTCAAAAACAACAAAAACCAACAAAGTACAAAAACAGAAACTAAGAGTTTGAAGGAAACAGCCTTCACCTGTGAGCATTATCTGGCTAATGTTATCAAGGTACCTGTGCAAGCCTGAAGCCTAGGAGCACTTATTTTTGCCCACAGACAGCATCCATCTGGAATTTAATACGACACATGGTCAACTATTGTGCCTCTATCCCTTTTTTGGATTTGGCGGAACAAGAGCCAAAAGACTAAGTATTTTGTGGATCTACTCAAACATTAAACATTTAACCAAACATCAAAGTTTGCTTTCCGACAGCTTTCAGATGCTAAATGCTATTGCTGACAAAATGTCAATGGGATTAAATTTAGACAAGCTAGGAAGTGCAGTGGAAGGATTCAGGAAAACAACAGAACACCCTCAACTACATAGAAAAGAAAGTCAAATGTTGGGTACTGATTACTTGGCATACACATTTTCTTACTATTGATATTACAAAAAACAAGGGCATCTACATTTATCAAATTTACTTTGAAGGGATTTAAACACTTTTTATATATACATTTTAGAAAACAAGTGTGGAATTTACAGAAAAGGTATACATGTGGGGATAATCCATATTGCAGTGAAATAATAAACAGATTAAGAGAGCGAGATTAAAAAAAATGTTTTGCAGCAAGGGGTGGTGGCGCACGCCTTTAATCCCAGCACTCGGGAGGCAGAGGCAGACGGATTTCTGAGTTCGAGACCAGCCTGGTCTACAAAGTGAGTTCCAGGACAGCCAGAGCTAGACAGAGAAACCCTGTCTCGAAAAACCAAAAATTAAAATTAAAATTTAAAAAAATGTTTTGCACAACCAAGATTCCCCTTTGGTTCATGCTGCTATTCAGACTAGCCTTGGCAGATTGTAAACCAAAACTTGCATGGCTAAAAGTGGTGAGAAAACCCGTTGAGCCCATTGTGCTTCCCAGGACACATTATAATATCCCAGAAATAACCATTTAAAAGAAGGTGTCGGGGAAATACATGTTCCTGTTGTAGCAATAGTCCCATATGTCGGGGAAATACATGTTCCTGTTGTAGCAATAGTCCCATATGACCTTGTCACTGCAGTCAAACGTCACATGTCATGTGCATGATTGACTTGTGACGCTGAGCATTGTTTTAAAACTCTTACTGGAAAGTGTCCCATGTCAGAGCAGCTTCTTCACACTGAAATTAGGTTTTTAGAAGACATCCAAGGGCTACCAAGACACAAGGTTAACCATAGACTATGTTTAAAATCCTAACTATGATAATATTCAGTGCTGGCACACACCTTTAATTACAGCACTCCAGAGGCTGAAGCAGGTGGATCTCTGAGTTCCTGGCCAGCCTGGTCTACAGAGTGAGTTCCAGGACAGCCAGGAAACCTGGTGTCAAAAAAAAAAAGAAGAAGAAGAAGAAGAAGAAAGAGAGAGAGAGAGAGAGAGAGAGAGAGGAAGAAGAAGAAGAAGAAGAGGAGGAGGAGGAGGAGGAGGAGGAGGAGGAGGAGGAGGAGGAAAGAAAAAAAGAAAAAAAAAAGAAAAGAAAAGAAAAGAAAAGAAAAGAAAAGAAGCCGGACAGAGAATATTATAGGGCTAGAGAGATGGCTCCACAGCAGTTAAGAGCATTTGTTCTTTCAACAGACCCAAGTTCTGTTCCTAGCACCCATATCAATAACTGACAACCTCCCATAACTGCAGCTCCAAGGGATCTGACACCGGCTTCTGGTCTCCAAAAGGCATTCACACACACAATACCATATACACAAAATGCACAAACATACACCTACACTTAGACACACACACACACACACACACACACACACACATTACTGTTGTTAACATTAAGAAAGGAAATACGCAGGGCTGGAGAGATGGCTCAGCAGTTAAGAGCACTGAATGCTCTTCCAGAGGTCTTGAGTTCAATTCCCAGTAACCACATGGTGGCTCACAACCATCTGTAATGGGATCTCATCCCCTCTTCCAGTGTGTCTGAAGACAGTGACAGTGTACTCATATAAATAAAAATAAATAAATAAATCCAAAAAAAAGGAAAGAAAAGAAAAGAAAGGAAACACGGAGTGTATAGGAGAATCTAGAGTACATATTTTGAATCCAGCCACTCAGAAATATCTAAGGACTATTGTGTTTAATTAAATTGGATTTTTGCCTATACTGTCATATTGAAATCCTGATTTTACATCTACTTTACTTAATGTAATGAAGTGTCAAGTCTCAATGACAGCATATTTTATAAGTTTATTAGTTACTTAGAACATTTAATTACTTAGAGACATATGGTATATGCTACCTTTGCCCCCAGACACTGCCACATTAAACAGGATAGAGCCTACGGTGGGAAAGAGATGAAGACACTCACTTGATCCGTGGAGGAGGCAAGTCACCAACTCCCACAGCCAGCCCCCACTTCCATATGGTTTGGTTTATTCTGATTTCCCCGCCTAAGCTTCCTCCTGTGTGATTCCCACTGGGTTCCAGATGCTCTGCTGTCTAGCTGCTCCAGGCTTCCTGCAGACAAGGGGAAAGATGGTGAGATTTCCCTGGGAAAACATGCTGCCTGGTGCTATCAGAACAAAAACCAGGCTGCCTGTGAACTCCACCCTCATTAGTTTGAATAAAACCCAGGCGTTTCTGCCTTGTGGGGTTTCCAAAGGGCAGGAAAAGGAGAAATCAAAGAGAGCCAGCTGTATAGGTCTTAAAACACGTTCTGGTAGGGAGCCAAGACTTCGGGTGAGCTCAAGAAAGTGAAGCAGGTTCAATGGTGGCTACTACAAGGGTAGGGTTGACTGGGTAAGACGGAGTGCAGCTACCCCCTACCAAATATTCTCATTGACTCTCCTCCCTACAAATGCCAGTGTCATCACTCCATTTTATGCTCGAGGACCCAAATGCAAAACACAATAGAAGCCTGGCAGGTTCATCACTGGCTTTTCTCAGTTCTTCTGGGGGGTCCAGGATTCCTCCTTGCTCCCTGGGCCCTCATAACTGCCTCAGTCTACCAGAAATGTTACCTCACCCCTCCTTGTCTGGAGAGATTGAGGACTTCTGTTAACCTTCCATAACTTTCTTCTGCTGTCCAAGGAAGGAGTATCTCCAACCTCTCTGTCCTTGGTCTTATTCAGCGAGAACTTTCAACCATTTAATCAATACAATTCACAAAAGCACCATCTATCTCTGTCTTCAGCACCATCATCATGCCCAGGCCTTGGACACTGGGTAGCATAGCATAAATGTTCCTCTTCTACTCACCTCTGATCAAAGGCTTGTCTTGTACTTGATAGCAACAGGGAACCTACCTAGAACAGCAGTAGGCATCAAAGAGAAGAGCAGAGAGGGGTAGATAGCTGGTATAGACTATGGGATGCAGGAAGCAGAGTCTGTGGAGAAGAAGATGGAGAAAGGATGGACAGAACCAAACAAGAAAGGAAAAGATTCAGGTGTGGAATCACATGCCTTTTAGTCCTAGCACTTGGGGGCCAAAGGCAAGTGATGTCCATAGTTGGTTATAAGCCAGCCAAGGCTTCATAGTGACACCCTGCCTCAAAGATAGATAGATAGATAGATAGATAGATAGATAGATAGATAGATAGATAGGCAGGCAGATGGATAGGCAGGCAGATGGATAGATAGATAGATAGATAGATAGATAGATAGATAGATAGATAGATAGATAGATAGATAGGCAGGCAGATGGATAGATAGATAGATAGATAGATAGATAGATAGATAGATAGGCAGGCAGATGGATAGATAGATAGATAGATAGATAGATAGATAGATAGATAGATAGATAGATAGATAGATAGAAAAAAACAAGTAAATAAATAAATGGGGGGAACATAGTGAGGGCAATACTGATGTTCATATTTCTTTCTCTTGGGGATACATCTCAGCCAAGAATACAAGCAATAGAGAGCAACAATCTAGGTTGTTAGAAATTAGTAAGAGTTTTAAATCAGAAAACATTTTTATATATTTTGATAATATTTTTTCCACTCCCTCAGCACCTCCCAGATCTTCCCCACACCTCTCTACCCACCCAACTTCATGTTCTTTCTACAACAATAACTACAACTAGAACCAAAAGCCAAAACAAGCAAACAATAAAATGAAAACTTTCAAGACAAAAAGAGAATCCATTTTGCGATGGCCTCCTGGGAAGGAGACCTACCCTGGAGTGTGTTTGATATCCCCAGTGACACTCCATTTAATTTTTTCTTAAAAAATTTAAAGATGATTTTCTCTTTGCCAAAGGCTATCTTGCAAATAGTTTCTTGGTTAGGGGTGGAAACCCATGTCCATCTCCCCTTCTCAGTGCTGGGATCCCATCTGACTTGAACTTGTGTGTGCTGCCACAGTCTCTGTATGCGTGTCAGTTCTACTGTGTCTTGAAGACACAATTTCCTTGGCATTATCCATCAACACTGGCCTTTATTCTACCAACTCTTCTACATAGATCTCTGAGCCTTGAGGTTAAGAGCTTCGAGGACTTCCCATTTAGGACTGAGGACTCATAGTTTCTCACCCTCTGCACATTGTCCTGGTCACTGTTTTAATTCCCACCTACACCAAGAAAAAGCTTCTCTAATAAGGACTGAGGAAAGGCCCTAGTCCATTTGGTATAGCAGTATGTCATTAGGAGTCATTTATTGCTATGTTACTTTAACATACTTAACAGTATTGGGTTTTCCTCCAAGGCCCATGACCTTCCCAGTCCCAGGTTCTTGACCACTTTTGCAGTGACAGGTATGGGTTTCATTTCATAGAGTGAGCCTTAAATCCAATCAAAATTAGCTAGTCATTCCCTTAATGTTTATGCCAATATTACACCAGTGCCTCTTCCAGGAAAGTCACTGTTACAGATTGCAGGGCTTGTTGCTGGGTGATATTTCTCGTCATGGTAACATGTAGATACTTACCAGCATCATGAAGGATGGTCAGTAGGGGGTGAGGCGTCTAGCTGGGCACAAGCTTATCTTCTTTAGGAGTAAGTGTTGTCTTCAGCGACAAGGCGTTACCATCAGGTTGTGGAGAGCGATCAATAGCCTTGGCAGTAGAGTGTAATATTTAGTGGGGTCCATGGGTCCTCTTTGGCCAAAGACTGAACAGGTGTGACCATTCTTGGCACTGGAGGTTTTATTTGTGGGCTAGGATGTCTAGGTGGGTCACTGTCTCCCTCACTGTATGGGGTCTCCATTTTGTAGATGTATATACTTAAAAAAAAACTTGTACAGTAGAGGTTTTCCATGTGTATGTGTGTGTGTGTGTGTGTGTGTGTGTGTGTGTGTGTGTGCATTGAAGTTCTTTAGTGTTAGTTGTCCCTCGCCCTTGCCTTGCCTCTTCTCAACTTTCCACTCTCCAGTCCCCCTCCCCCTTTTACCCTCCCCCATTTTCGTCTAGATTCTCCTTCATCTCTCCCTAACACTATATTCTATTTCACCTTCCTTGGGAGATCCTTTCTTTCCTCCTGGTCTCTTACAAAGAATCTATTTAACCTCTGTGGCTTTCAGATTGTAGCACACCTATGGAAAACTTAAAAGCTAACAGAAAGCATAATTAGCGGGTTCTTAATCCCAGAGAACATCTATTTTCTTATCAACAAAGATGGCTCTGCCAGAGCCTGACAAATACAGAGGAGGATGCTCACAGACAACCATTGGATGGAGCATGGGGACTCCTGATGGAGGAGTTGGAGAAGGGACTGAAGGAGCTGAGGGGGTTTGCAGCCCCATGGGGCAGGGGTGGGGGCAGCAACAGTGTCAACAGACCAGACACTCTGGAGCTCCCAGGGACTGGACCACCAACCAAAGAGTACACATGGAGGGACCCATGGCTCTGGCCACATATGTGGCAAAGGATGGTCTTGTTGGACATCAGTGGGAGCAGTGGCCCTTGAACCTGAGGGGGTTCGATGCTCCAGTATAGGGGAATCCCAGGGTGGGAAGGCAGGAGTGGGTAGGTAGGTGGGTGTGGGGGGGAGTACCCTCATAAAGGCAGGGGAGTGGGATGGGATGGGGGTTCTGGAAGGGAGACCTGGAAAGGGGATAACATTTGAAATGTAAATAAAGAAAATACCCAATAAAAGAAAGAAAGAAAAGAAGAAGAATGGCAAAGTGGTGGCACCTACCTTGTGAGTTACTGCAGGACTTCAATGGCACAGGTATCATGAAGACAGAGAGCCTCTTGAAATTCTTCTTTACTTCACAGCCAGATCGTGATGGTCTGTCTCCTCTTCAGAATTTCCACTCTGGACAGCCCAGGGAAGGTTAAATTTTATCTCTGATGTTCTCACTCACTTCTAGATTCTAATTGATCTGAAACTTTCCTGATAGATTCAAAGACCTACCAAAAGGAAATTAGTTGGGGAGGAACATGGCTGACCCCAGGAGACAGAGCCTCTGAGAGGACTGTTCCCAAAAGATAGAGGGGAAGTTTCCTCATCCCAGCCTCTCCTTAGCAAGCACTCTAGCCAACAAAAAGAGCCCACGGTTTGTTCTTGGGATCCAAGGCCACTATTCCTTGTTGGGACCTCCTGAGAATACATTCTCTGACGAACAGGGAAGGCAAGGCCAAGCAAAGCCTTTACTCCCTGGGGGTGTGGATGAGTTGTTAAGAAAAATGGGCCGGGCAGTGGTGGCGCACGCCTTTAATCCCAGCACTTGGGAGGCAGAGGCAGGTGGATTTCTGAGTTTGAGGCCAGCCTGGTCTACAGAGTGAGTTCCAGGACAGCCAGAGCTACACAGAGAAATCCTGTCTGGAAAAAAACAAAAAACAAACAAACAAAAATAAAACAAAACAAAACACAAGAAAAATGGACTCACTGTGTCTTGAAGCATTTCCCAAACCCCAGCTTAACCCAGGCCTGGCTTTCCCACCCTCCCTGTCCTCAGAGGAGAGTGTCCAGAGTCAGGGGATTCTACTCCTAGCTTCCTTATCTCGAGCTTCACTTTCTTCATCCTCCAAATTCGACTGATGCCCCAGATGCTCTCTGGGGATTTCTCTCCCAGACAGTATAAGATTTTCCGAGGTCAGACAGACTGTGTATGCCCTGAGGGATGTTGTGAGAAATCCTGAAGGAAATCTCTCACCTCAGGAGGGCCCAAGCTAACTTCCAATATCCATGGACATTCAGAAATAGTACATCAACATCTTCTTCACACGGTCACAGACAGCCTCCGATTCTCCGAGGGGATGGCTGGAGTGCTTCGAAGACTCAGGAAAAGAGCATCCACGCCTTCTCAGGAAAAAGGAAATGAGAGAAGGCACAATACTATATTAATCCCCTGCAACTGATTTATCGGGTTCCTTCAAATGGAGTCTCTTGAAGCAACACAAATTTATGTATAGAGATCAAAAAAAAATAAAAAATAAAAAATAAAACCGCATCATTTGGCCCAATCAATGGGCTAACATGAGGATGTGAGAAAGCCTGCATTCCTCTGGGCACATCAGGGCAAAATGTGTATCTGGTTTACTCAAGCTTGTAGAGGCTGCTTGGCTGTGGCCACATGACTTCAGTGAAGGATTGTACCCTCCCTGACATTCTTTGGCTCTAACCTTTCTGAATCCTTCTTTCCAAGGCCCATGTGATTATGTTAGGGCCACCTGGGAAACCAAGGCTACTGGTCCATCTTGAGATACTCAGTGTATGTCTTACAAGCTTGGCTGCTTAAATATGACCTTAGTAAGGATGACACCATGAGGCATGTTAACATGGAACAGGGAAGCTCACAATGTCTCAGCAGCAGACAAAACTACACATAGGTAAGAAATGCTGAGAATGGGAGAAACAGCCTTCCGACTGGAAGAGCTCATCAATTGGCTACCTGCTACCAAGTGGTCAGCCCTCAAGCCATACACACGCAAGCAAGCAACACTGTACAGACTGAGAAGGTTGTATTTATATATTTAGGAATGTGAAAACTCACACAAATATATACGTAACATGCACATATAAATATAACAACAATATTTTTTAAAGGGTCATGAATTCCAGGGAGAAAAGGATGAGGAGGAAAAATAAGGGGAAGGGGAAAATGACCTAATTATATTACAGTATCAAATAATAAAATATGTATTTTAAAGATACTCAACACAGCCATGCAAATGTTTTCCTGGTGTAAGGTAACAGGCTCCATCAATTAAGATTTGGACACAGTGAGGGGAATGCTGACATTCAGCGGAACCATACGCCCTTTGGCAAGAATCCACTTTAGAGAGTCCGAGCTTTCAGCCTAGCAATTCCACTTCTAGGATGTATCCTACAGATATATATAACTGTAGATGTATATAAAGATACACTACCTGGAGGCTGGAGAGATGGCTCAGTAGATACAATACTTGTTGAGCAACCACGAGGATCAGAGTTCAGATTCCTGCACGCGATTGCGTGTGTGCACGTGCACACAAACACACACACACACACACACACACACACACAGGGGGAGAGGGGTGGTTACTGGCCTGCTGTAACAGCAGCCATCTGAAGGCCAAGGCAGGGATCCCTGGCTAGCTTGTCTAGGAGGACTAGTCTTCTCCTAGAGATTCAGTCCTACATTTTTGTCCTGCCTCAGCTCCTGTTTCCTGCTAATGAAAGAGGATAGTATTCTGTGGCTTCCGGAACTCTGTGGTCACACATAACTGCAATTATCTCCTAGGCCCATCAGTGACCTTGATCCCCATCTGGGATCTTGGATGAGGCTCTTACTTCCAGTAAACAAAAAACAAGTCGGTGAAACTGCAACTTACTTATAGTTACAATGTGCACATGATGGTTAAAATGATACCAGTACCAGCACAAGGATTACTACACAATGAATGACTGGGTCCTTGTTATTAATAGTATCTTTGCAGAGAAGCTGAAGGATCCAGAGGTGGTCCTTGAGTTAAGCTCACCGTACACACCTCTTATTGAGTGTCTGGTATTTGAGTAAGCAGTGTTGGTACCTCTTGCTCTTGGTACCTGTGTTAATAATGCAAGAATGATGAGACTAGGTGGTGGTGGGCACGTCTTTAATCCCAGTACTTGGGAGACAGAGGCAGGCAGATCTCTGAGAGTTTGAGGGCAGCCTAGTCTACAGAGGTAGGTCCAGGACAGCCAGAACTACACAAAGAAACCCTGACTCAAAAAACACATTATATATGTTTTTAAATTTTAAGTTTTATATAAGAATTTTAATTTATATACATACATATATATGCTCACACACATGCATGTGTGTGTGTGTGTGTGTGTGTGTGTGTGTGTGTCTGTTTGTGTGTGTGTATGAATTTCTAAGTATATGACCTTTCTACGGTTGGAGAAAAAAAACACAAAAATAAGTCAAAATATTTTTTGCATATGTGGGTTGTTGTTGATATTGAAGGAATTTTCATGCCTTGCTAAAATTTCTAGTGGGTTATTGCGGTGCACACCTGCAATTGCAACATTTAGGAGGTGGAATCAGGAGGATCAGGAGTTCCCGGTCATCTGATGGCTTAAGCAAAAATGAGACCATGTCTCAAATGAACAAATGGAAGAGATCCAATGTTCTTTAGGTAGTATGAGGACTGGCAGGGAATATTACCTGCTGAGTAGTTACAGCCTGCACACCTCTGAAAGCCCACCTGTCACTGTGGTCTGTGGAGTTCTGCCTCCAAAAATGTACAATTACATATATTAGATACATCTCCCTTTGTCCAAAAGCCAAAGAGGTTGAATAAGCCCTGTCTCCCTGGGGCAAAGCAATGTTTGTATCCTTTCAGAGCCGTGGTGGTGATTTCTGTCAGATCTGGGGCCTTCAAAATGTTTGATGGTAACAGTGTGACCTTCCCCCAAGTGAAGACCTTGTGTCACTGGCTGTACCAGGGTTTGACTAAAGATCAACCGCTTCATGGAACAGGGGGTCTGAAGGTGGAAGGCAGTAGACACGGAAGCACTAATATTTAATGGGGCAGTAACAAATAAACAGCTACATTTTTGAAGAGCAAATGTAGATAATTATCATTAGTTGAGTTTAACTGGACTGGGTGGGTGGGTGGGTGGGGAATGGTGTTTTCTGATTGGTCCACAGCTTTGGTCTCCAGCCAACCCTGAGGCAGAAGGCTCTGTGCCTCTGCTCCTGTAGGGGAACTCTGGGGTCCTGGCATCTGTGATGGGAGGAGGCAGGTTCTGGACTTTAAAGGGGATGCTTACACCCCACTGCCTCACTTGTTAGCCCTGAGGAAACCTCAACCCACGCTCTGGATTCCTACAGGGTTTCTCACGCAGGTCTGGCATGCAAACCTGAATTACCAGTGTGACAGTGACGGCAGAGTTAGCCAGCAGTCAGTCAGCCTGGGGTTCTCCCCACCATGGAGCTGCCCCACGGGTGTCTCTGTCTCCATGGAACCCAGAAGAAGGAGAGACCTGGAGAGGGCTGCATCTGGAAAGGCAATCAGACCAAAGCGTCATCATGACCGAGGATGCTTTCCAGAGATCTGAATATTCAGCCTCTCTCTGGCCACGTCTTAGTTTCTTTATGCCCCACTGTTACATTCTGTTTTGTTTTCTCTCCATTTCTCTGCTTGTTGGTGTGGTACTCCTCCCCCTTCTAGAATGTAAGATCCATGAGAACAAGTTCCTTCCCTGTGGTGACATGAATTTGCCCCTGGTCACTAGACTAGAGCCCATAAGACACTGAGTGAATGCTAACTAAATATTAGCTAATGTTCCTTTGCATGTCCCAGCAGGCTTCAGAAGTAGAATTGCCTTCATTCAGAAGCTACGATGCCCTTTGTGTAACAAATGAGAAACACAGACTGAGAGGAGCTATGTGACTGCATCAGAATCGGGCACTTTGGAAGAGGTGTGGCCTGAGTTTGACGCCAGAGCCCTCTGGTTCAAAAGCAAATACCCTTGTATTGTGCAGTCGTGCCTACACCTCCACGTCTCTCTAGTTTTCTAAAATGACAACTTCAGCATAGATTCCTCTGTGCTTAGATGAGGTGTTCCCATCTGAGTCCATTGGTCACCAAACAGGCCTCGCCAGAGCTGCCTTCCAGGCTCTGGCCTCCCTCCAGCAAGGCTCTAGTGGGCCTTGCAACCAAACAGTAGCCCTCATCTCCAGTGGCATGGACATGCAGGTCAACTACATTTTATTCAAAACCCCAGGAGGCATGGTGGCCATTAATCTGTTACTTGGTGCCTGGTGCTATTGGACATATTTTATTTTATCAGTTGCTTAATCACAAGAGCTTCACTAGGTGTATACCATGTTATCTGCATATGTCTAATGAGCCAAGGGAGGCCGGAGGACATTAAAGAAACTTCTCCGGAGTCCACGGCTACAGAAACTGGATAGGAAGAACATGAGTGGAGGCTGCTGACTCCGGCTTTCAATGCCCTACAGCTCAGTGAAGAATCTGGGACTTGCTGACAAGAGTAGGCGCCACCAGGAGGCAAGATAACTTTGGGCAATTCATGTAAAGTTTCTGGGTGTGGATGGCCTCACATGCATAAAGGGACAGGAATCAACTTCCTCTCCACTGTGTTCTGAAGAACAGGCTGTGAATACCATGTGGTGACAGGATGGGATTTCATGACCAATTGGATTTGATATAGTTAAACTAAATTAACCAGGATTCTTAGAGCAGGCCAGTTCAGTGCCTTTAACACACTGCTGTGCACTGGGCGTAAGACAGGGGAGGACGGTGTAGCATTCTTCAAACTTTTACGAACACAGAAAGATGTCCTGTTCCTGTTTGTGAAACCCAGAGTGGGAGGCATGCATTAGAGGCACTTGGCTGGGGATGTAGCTCAGCTGTCTAGCAGCTCCGCAAAGTCCTAGCTTCTACCAAAGTTTCCGCATTGAGAAATTCCTGTTGCTACAATTCTGTCCCTTGCGGAAAACAGAATATCTCATCTCTTTTAAGGTCTCCACAACAAAGCAAGAATCAGTACAACCAAAGTTTACTCTAGGAACCAATAATGAGTTTACTAGGCTTAGCTTCAGAGTAATGACCTTAAAACCACCACACTGGACAGTCTGTAGCAGGTATAGATAAGGAATCTTCATGCCTTTATAGATGGAGTCCCTTCCACCTCATCCTTCCCCCACCTGTATCCTCCAGTTTTCGAAGAGAGGAAGACATCACATACAATTAGGGAAGTATTGCTTACAGCTGCTTGGGAGGGCTGGCTGGACATTCAGGTGCAGGCTCCCTGGCCTTCCCACCCCCTTCTTCCATCAGGGAATGTCAACAGTCAACAAGCCCAGCTGTGGTGCTCTTTGGCAAGCAAGCCTAACCAAACTCCTGAAGATGGCGACAGTTTAGCTTTGGACCATGGTCCTATACAATAGTCACATACATTGAGCATGATAGCACTCAGGAGGCAAAGGGTGGGGAAGTAGATGTTCTTGGCTACAAGGGAGTTCAATATCAGCCTTGGCTATATGAGACCCTGTCTTCCCCACCCCTGGAAATGAGACTCTCTCTCTCTCTCTCTCCCCCTCTCTCTCCTTCCCTCTTTCCCTCCCTCCATCCCCTTCTCTCTCTCTCTCTCTCTCTCTCTCTCTCTCCCTCTCTTTCTTTTTTCTTCCTTCCTTTCTTCCTTTCTTTCTCTCTCCTTCCTTCTTTCTTTCTCTCTCCTTCCTTTCTTTCTTCCTTTCTTTCTCTCTCTGTTTTTACCTGCAGGCAATCGGGTACAACTCCTTAGCTCCTTCAGGCCTATTAAAGCCCTCTGGTGCCTTTAGCATGGAGAGAAGGAAGGAGAGCCCACAGCTACTCATGTGTGCGCATATGATTTTGGTTGTCTTTAATTATCTCTCAAGAATCCCAATCCAGCCTTTGAATCAGTTTTTACTATAAGAGATCTCTGTAATGTTGCAGATGAAATGGAGCCAAATAACCATCGTGACTTGCCATCTGATGGCTACAGCTTTGGGAACGTGCACCTGTTGCCTAACTGCTCCGTGCCTCAGTTTCCCCATTTGTTAGGTTGATAACATAGCACCAACCTCATAGGTTGTGGTTAGTGCAAGAGAAACACAAAGAATCTACATGTCACTAATATTCAATAAAAGACAATTTTATGATTATTAAAATTACTATTATTAAATCATTACCATCATCCTCAATGTACAGATAAAACCAAGTCTAGAAAGGCTAGTGATTCACTTACGGTTGTATAGCTATTGTTAGCCACTAACTGAGGGAAGCCCCTTTAGAAGAAAACTGCTGTACAAAGCATCTCCAAAGGGTCACTTTCCTTCCCGTTAAAACTTTTAGAGGAAAGCTATGCTCAGAAGTGTTTCTGTCTGTTATCTCTGTCCTGCACAGTGAGTGCCCCAGGGTGTTCTTCTCCATCCTTTATCCTTTGGAACTTGTGCTCTCTGACCCCCAAATGTGTCTGCCATCTTTCTTTCTTTCTTAAACTGAGCATGCTCGGGAGTACACTCACGGGCTGGTGAAATGGCTCAGTGGTAAGAGCACCCAACTGCTCTTCTGAAGGTCCAGAGTTCAAATCCCAGCAACCACATGGTGGCTCACAACCATCTGTAACGAGATCTGACGCCCTCTTGTGGTGTGTCTGAAGACAACTACAGTGTACTTACATGTAATAAATAAATAAATCTTTAAAAAAAAAGAGTACGCTCACCCACAAGTGACTTAAGCTTTTATATATATATATATATATACATATACATATATATATATATATGTATATATATATACACATACATACATACATATACACACATGTCTATATACATATGTGTGTATATGTATATATACATATATATGTGTGTATATACATATATGTATATATGTGTGTATATATATGTGTGTGTATATATACATATATATGTGTGTGTGTATATATATATATATATATATATATATATATATATATATAAAGAGAGAGAGAAAGAGGCTCTCAAATAAACCCTCCAAGCTTCTTCTCCTCAGAGTGGGCACTGCTTTAGAAATGACTCCCGTGCAGTCTTTACTCCCTATAGGCAATAATTCTCCACTCTCTTCTTTTTTGGCCGAGGTTGTTTAGGGCTTTGTATTCTGTAAGATGGACACCTGAGTACTTTCTGTTTACGTTATGAGTGGTTGAGGTGAGAGCCACACACGCGCACAAGGTTGCTCTCCTCCAAACGTCTGAAGTTGCTTGTACTTGCACTAAAACCTTTTTCTGACATCAGACCTCGCCTCACATGCCACTCCAGAATGAGTAGGGAGTCTCCTGGGACTCAGACTCTCAACACTCAGACAGGAGTATTCAGACCAGCTTAGTAACATGCTGGTGTCCCAGGGCCCTCACAAATGGACCGGGAGAACCAAGAAGGTCCAGAGCCTAGACGTACATTTTTAACAAGCCTTTCCATGTAGGAAGACACTTGACCATTCTTCCAAACCCAGATCTGAGAGTATCCCACAAGGTCAGTGGCCCATGGTGTATGCCCAGCAGAGCACACTAGCTTCAATATGTTAATCTGGGAGCTTCGAGCTTCCAAGCCCTAGCATGGATAGGGTGTCCAGTCACTGCTGGGGGGTGGGGGGCAGTAGAAAGACAACGTGGAAACACAAAGCTTCAGGGTCTTTTTACGAAACAACAACAAAAGAAAGGCTGACTTTGAAGGTCTGTTTGTTGTCTGTCCACATGACTCTCTATTTAGGGGGGAAAGGTTTGCCATCTATTCTAATCTCTGATTTGACTAAAAGTAAAAGGGAGGCTCTTAGTTCTTCATCCTCTGTACATATGTGGGAAGCCAAGACACCTTGAGAAGACATTGCCTTAAGTCCCAAGTGTTAGTGGCCGAATAGAGAAGAAAAGTCATGTCCCTGTCCTCTTTCCCATCCACCTCTCAGGCTGCAGAGTCTCCAACGAGCTGATTAAGAACATGGTTGGAAGATAAAACCACTAAGCGCGGGAAAGTAAGAGCTGAAATCCAATTTACAGTTGTCGGACGTTTGTTTCTGCTTGGTTCTCTTTGGTTCTTACCTTTTCAAGAAAATTGCCAAGCTTACTTTCTGTTTATCTAATAAACTGTTTGTTCCCCTGAAACAGAAAGGGGGAGGAAGCAAAGCCGAGGTCGGTTTGTCTTTCTTTGTCAAGCTGGTTTCCCACCGTGGAGTCCTTCTTCCCCAGTCTCTGCTAAGAGCTCTCTGGGTTCAACAACATGACAAGCCCAGCCAGTCCCAACATGGAGTGCTCTTACCAATTCCCACCACTGGCTACCCTGAAGTTTCAGGTGACTCAGAAGCAAATGGCAGGGAAGAGAAAAATACAGGCACCCAGAGAGTCTGCCAAACTATGGCTTAACTACCTAGTGTCCGTGCCCACTTGAGCAAGTCTCACTACCATCGGTGGTAAAACTACAGATATCGTCATCCTACAATAGCCTGGTAAGATGGCTTAGTGGGTAGAGACAAGTGCCAAGCCCAATATCCTGAGTTCAAATTCCCAGCGCCCATATGGTGAAAGGAGAACCAGCTCCTGGCCTCCACACCTGCATGTGCACCTAACCCCTACAAAGTCAAATAAATGCATGGAACTTTTAAAAGTCATATACCACGGGCTCACTGCGAAGTTTGCATGCAGTGATGTTACCCCAATGTGGGATTGGATGAATATTAATGCACACACAAGAATCCAGTAACACACCAGTCATGCAACAATAACACACATTAGGGACTGTAACGTAGCTGCTTTCCCATAAGGTCTGATAATAATCTTACCATCTTAAGCGCATTAGACTCTCTGCACACCCACGCCAAGGCCAAGCAATGCCAAACTTCCAGCTGCATGCCTCCGAGTGAGCCCTGCCCTCCTCGGTGATGTCAAACCCTTCCACATATAGCCAGATGTTGCTCCGCCTGAGAAGAGTGACCGGGAAACATGTTCTAGAACCAGTCTGCTGGGTTTCCTCAGTCACTATGTCACTGAAGAGAAGTTACTTAACTTCATGAGCCTCGGTTTTCCCATTTTTTAAGCCGACACTAATAACAGTGCCTGGTGCCTACGCCTATAACAATTAAATGGGAACATGGAAGTGAAAACTTAATATGCTAACTCATCCTTGGAAAATGATCCCAAAATTTTAACTCACAATTTACCCTCAGATCAGCCAAAAAGAAAGACTAGAGGGAAGCAAGAGTGACCCGGGTGGCTTTCAAGTGTAGATTGTTACCAGTTACCTAAGCAAGGTTGATCATGGTCTTGCCTTACTCTATGCCTCAGTTTCTCTATTTGCAAAACAAAGAGGCTGGAGTTGGTGAGCCCTTCCAGGCACCAAATAAGGTTTGGTGAGAAGGCATAGATGCCCTTTCAATGGTTTCTGTGTGGACCCTGTCTCCCCAGCCATCCAGAGAAGTGGACCTGGAAGGAGCTGGAAAAGAAGGCGCTAGCCTCATCAAACCAGAGCCTTAACTAAGAGAACTACAGTAAGAGAGATTCCAGTCCTATCCATTACTGTGCAACCTGGGAAAATCAATCCACATCTCTGAGTTTTTTCTAAATGTCTGCTTGTCATAGCCACATGAGTAATATCAGTCAAGGGCTGAGTCCACAGGCAAAGCCTTCAGTATTGGTTACCAGTTGTATGTAGACCCTGTTGTTTGATATAGTCCTTCTTATAGCTGGACCATGCATGTGTGTGACCATTCCAGGCAGTATTTACAACAACAATAAAGTTCTTTAGGAGAGTAGCAGCCATGCCATGGGCTGAAAAACTGCAGGCCAGCCTCTCCGTTACAATGGTCTACATCCCCATGGTTCCTAATCATCCCAAAGAAGTTGACACCAGCCCTTGACGTGAAGACCAGCTTTGCAGAGCTGGAAAAGACTGAAGACTATTTCTTATCCAGGATAGTATCTAGGATGGTGAAGGGGCCTTCCCATATTTCATGTATTGTCCCTGGACCTAGAGCTTTAAGGCACTATGCATCGGATTGAAGATCTACATTTGAGTCTTGGCGCCACAATTCATGAGCTGAGTTTCCTAGGTGAACCTCCATCCCCTAACCTGGAAAATGGAGCTAAACACAGAGCCCTTTCCCCAAGGCCATTGCAAAGATTAAAGGAGTGCACACATAACATATAGCAAGCATATAGATAGCACTAACTGTACTCTTCCTCCAGAGGTGGTATTTGACCACACGACACTGAAAACACCCCAACAAAGGACATTTAGAAATGTCCCAGTGACATGTGTGGAGTAGTAGAGGCAGTCTGGAGTGCTTGTCTGGAAATGACTTACTCCCTGGCTCTCTCTCTGGCTCTCTGTGACCTCCCACTGGTCACTTTCCCTCTGTGGCCCAGAGTTTTCTCATCTACACCAGCCCTGTCCAAGAGAAACACAGGTAAGCTGCTGAAGCAACTTAAACAGGTGTCGTTTTTTTTATAAAAAAAAAAATCATGTTATCTCTCATTTGTTCTTTGAGATTGTAGTGGTTCTTGCAAGATCTGGCAGTTTATCTGGAGTTGTTTGGGGATCATTAAAACCAAGGGCAGAAGGAGGATATGTGTGCATATTCTTGGTAACCTGAAAGGAAAGATCAGGTCTTGCTAAACAACTTACAGCGCACAGGAAAGACCCCTACATCAAAGGAGTGTTTGGTCCAAAAGTTTAACAGAAGCCGCTTGATGCTTGTAACAAACCCTTGCTTGGATTGGCTGCTTGTCAAGGGCTCGTTAGGCACATGTGGCCGGCGGCTGACACCTCTGTCTGTGTACATCTTTAGTACCAACCCTTGGACATGTGCTTAGAAAACTCAAGGTTTTAGAAGGTATGGCTTTAACATATTTGTTTCCTCCTCATCCTTAAATAACTGGCCAAAAGATTTATTGCTGGTTTACCAGTCCCTGGTTGCCTACAGACAGAGCGTATCTGTCCCTAGCTGGTCAGACTCTTTCAAAGCCTCCACCCGCCCCAGGGGGACCAAGGCTGTGTCAAACAGTGAGCCCTGTTGTTCTTGATGGGGGAAGACAATGCTGCAGGCCCTGCTACCTGCCTGACAGAGCCATTGTGGCTTGAGCAGAAAAGGGCTTTGTCAGGATGGCAGCCGAGGAGCCTGCAGTTCAATAGGGCCCTTTATGTGTGTCCTGATAAGATTGCCCTGATGCCAGCCTTAAGCAGCCCTGCCCCCTCCTGGAGCAGATGGGGAGCCTGAGGCCCCACAGGGTATGGAAAGCCCTCCATGGGTCTCAGTCCTCTCTCCAGCTTAAAACACATCTTTACCAGAGACTGGGAAGGCCCATTGCAGCTCAGGACAAACTCATTGCTGAGCTCCATTCTAGGCAAAAGGACACCTACCCAGGACCCTCAAACATTGTAGTTCCTCAACTGAAAAATCCATATAAAACTAAATGTATTACAGAACACACGTGTCTATCTCTCTCTCTCTTCACATCTGGGTACATCCACAGCAAAAATAATTTAAATATACTTGTGTTTTTTAAAAGGTTACTAAGAGCCGGGCATGGTGGCGCCACCACGCCTTTAATCCCAGCACTCAGGAGGCAGAGGCAGGTGGATTTCTGAGTTCGAGGCCAGCCTGGTCTACAGAGTGAGTTCCAGGATAGCCAGGGCTACACAGAGAAACCCTGTCTCAAAAACAAACAAAACAAAACAAAACAAAAAACCCAAAAAAAACAAAAACAAAAAAAGGTTACTAAGAAAAGCCAATAGATCTATGTGTTCTTAATACAAACATTTTCCCAACACACACACACACACAGCAAGATGGAGTGGATATATTAATTAGCTTGATTGTGGTAATCTTTCACAATGTGTGCATGTATCAAATCATTACATTGCATTCCTTAAATATATGCGAGTTGGGAGGGCGGAGCTGTCTGGGTGGGTGAAGGGCTTGTTCTGCATGCATGAGCACTTGAGTTTGGATCCTCAGCACCCACAGTCATGTGTGGCAGTGCTTGCCTATAAGCCTGGCACTGGAGGGAGGAGGGAAGAGCAGAGATGGAAGGATTGACGGGAGTCTGCTGGCTAGTCAGATCAACAGACGCAGCAAGCTCCAGGTTCAGGGAGAGACTCTGGCTAAAAAAAAATTAAGGGGGTGCACTGATTGAGAAAGACATAACCGAGAGCACCCACACATGAATGTACACACACATGCATGTTCATACACATGTGCACACACATGAATGCTCATCACACATGTGTATACACGTGAAGATTTATTTGTCAATCATACATCAACACAAATGGAAGAAATTTCAATGTCTAACCGGAGGGAAACCATGTGTGTGTGCTTGTCTCTGTCCTTGGAACACAAGTGATTGAGTCTGAACATGAGGAGGGTTGCGGGTTGGGCCAGGACCAGTGTTCCAGCCTGTTTGTACTGCAGAAATGCTGAAGTACGAGAAAAGAAAAGTTCTTGTGTCGACTCTTCCATCTGGGGTAGCACGATCAGATGGAGTGATAGTCTCCCACCCAGGCCAGTCATTCCAGTTTCTTGCACAGTGTTCTGATTCATGTTGATCTTAAAGATACTCAGCCCCGTTAGGGCTCTGGCTTCACACACATTCAGAGGGAGGCAGCACACGGGACCCACAGCCTTCCAAGTGCTGCTCTTTCCACAATGCCTGTGACTGCCCCTTCTCCTCCATCCACTGCCTGTCCACCCCAGCCCCATGTCCCATGACAGTTCACATTCAGAGAACGGACAAACAAGAAGCTGGGTTACTGACCAGCAAGGGGACTGATCTTTAAAGAAAGCAAGGGCTAACCCAAAATGTCAGAGGAGGCCATATGTTCTGTGACCAGACAGTAAACCACGAGCAAGATGGACTCGGGTAGGGTGCCGCTAAGGACTCAGACTTGGGAGCCCAGCAGGCTCTGGCCTCATTTCACTCCTCACATGGACTAGAAAGAGTGCCTATCTCATAGGAAGCTAGATGAGATAAAACCCATGGACATTGCATGTCCAAAGATGTCCTCGCTGCCAGAGCTGACCTTTCAGCTCTGACCTTTCATCATGCCTTTCATCCTGGTGCTGTCTCTTAATTAACTAACTAATTAATTAATTTATATCCTGACTGCAGTTTCCCTTCCTCCTCTTCCCGGTCCGTCACTCCCACCCTCCCTGCCCCATCCACCCCTCCTCCTCGTCTCCTCAGAAAAGGGGAGGGAGGCCTCCATGAATACCAACTATCCTTGGCATATCAAGTAGCAGTAGGACTAGGTGCAGCTTCTCCTATTGAGGCTAGAAGAGGCAGCCCAGTAGGAGAAAGGGTCCCAAAGGCAGGCAACAGGATCAGAGACAGCTTCTGCACCCGCTGTTAGGAGTCCCACATGAAGACAAAGATGTACAACCATTACATATGTGCAGAGGTCAGTCCCGTGCAGGCTCCTCGGTTGGCGGTTCAATCTCTGTGACCCTTTGTGGGCTCCATCTGGGTTCTTCTCGTTCCCAGCTGAGATTCAGGACAAGTTACCTGTTCGCTATGCTTAGTGTGCTCTCTGGTGATAATAAAGGTATGTACCCAGTATGGTAGACATGGGGGTTAAACAAACCGGATTTGGTCAGGACTTGGAACACTGCCTGGCTAATGGCAAGCACTTCACAGTATTTCCGTGGCTCAGGCAGTCAGGGTCCTTCTGACTCAGTTTTACCGTCATCCGAAGAGTCAATACCTTTCTTGATTTTGTTATTATCACCACCATCACTACAATTATTGTTATAACCGTGTTGAGGTATTTTTTTTTGACAAATAAAAATTGCAGGGCTGGTGAGAAGGCTCTGTGGGTAACAGCACAAGCCTGCTAACCTGGGTTGAGACCCTAGGGACACGGTGGAAAGGGAGTTGTCCTCTGACTTTCTCATGAGTGCCGTGGCTTGCACACTCACACGCATATGCACACACAAATATGTGTAAGAAAGCTGCGTGTATTTAAGGTATACAATGTGATGACTTTATATGTATATATATATTATGAAATGAGTACCATAAAGAAGCTAACTAATATACCCAATACATCCCACATACTAGCACATACAGAGTCCATCACTACACACACATACACACACACACACATATATATGTGTGTGTGTGTGTATGCCATCACTTTTGCACATAAACATTCAATCACAACTCTTATTATATAAACAGGTATGCTTATATAATTTTATTATATATGTATAAAATTTATGAACGGTGATTTTGGAAAATATCTGCTTCTAAATGATTGGTCTTAGTTCGCTTCTCCCAGAACTATGTAAGAACAGAATTCATTTGGACTGCCAATCACTTCATTTCCTTCTTCCATTCAGCCTACCAGTCCCCTGCCATCATCCATTCATGAGACACAAATATTCACTGAACATTTAAGGGCTCCCGTCATCCACAGTGCCCAGCACAGATCAGACCTCTAAGTAAGGCAGTGATGAGTAGACCAGGAGGATAAAAGAAGAAGGGGAGGAACTAAGTTCTCAGACCTTTCTTTGATACTTCCATCTCCCAAAGTGGCTTCCTCTGTGCCATCCGGAGTGTATCAACTCTGCTACATGTGGGTGCTGGCATCCCGGAAAGGCGGGCCCGGGGAACCCGCCCCCTCTCTCTTGCCCCTGGCACGGGCGGATGACTCGGTGGCTGGCACCCAGCTGCGGTCGCACCCCAGAAGGGCATGAGCCCCTGCCCCAGAGTTGATTCCCCATCGCCCGGTGTTGCCCAAGGCACAGGGTGACTCCTCCCCGAGGACCCTCCCCTTCGGGGCGCGCGTCACTCTCCCCACCCCTGGGTTCGGACCCTGGCGGCTTCCCGTGCCGTGCCTGCCGGAGCCACGTTGGGACAAGTCACGGCAACCTGCCCAGGAACCGCGGACCTCGGGCGCTGTCAGCCCAGGTCCCCATGGAGCTGCGGGTCGCCAACGCCAATGGCAGCTGCGAGAACGGTGCGTGCGGCTGTGAGGGAGACTTGGGCGGGTGCTGCGCTTCTCACCTTGTCCCCACCATCCTCGCCATCTCCTCCTCACCTGCTGGGGCCGCAAAGCTGGGAACAGGGGAGGTTAGCAACTTATTCCCACTCGGCTCCCAAACTGTCCTGAAGTTCCGGGTCTGGCGGAGATGTCACCTCCCCAGTGGCAGCTGCCGGGAGCTGAAGCAACAGAAAGAAGAAAAACAGAGCGCACTGGGGCAGGTGGCCTGTGAAAGGGGTGGGATAGAAAACTCAGGAGTAGTGTTGGCTTGCTGCAGGCTAACTAGATAACCTGTTGACATCTTTCCATCATCTAAACCAGAGAGTAGAGGAACAGAGAGGCTCCCTAGTCCAAAATTACACAACACATTTTGAAAAGGGAGAGAAAGGACCTCAGACAGTGCTTAGGAAATACCCTCGATTTTCTGGAATATTCCTTAACTATGTAGACCTTGGTCCTTCCCTGAACTATATTCCATTTAGTCCCAGAAACAAACTCTAATATGATATGCAGGCAGTTGTTTTATCTTTTTTTGTTGTTGTTATTGTTGTATTTAGACAAAGACTTGCTAAATTGTCCAGAATAGCTTAAAATGTGTGATTCTCCTGCCTCCGTTCCTCTCAGCCAGGAAATGCGAGCCTAAGTCACTGGGCTTTGATTTTATTTTTAAATTTACTTATTACTAGTGTGCATATGTCTATGTGCATATTACACACTCTCTCTCTCTCTCTCTCTCTCATGTGTGATAAATGATATATATTTATAGGCACAAGTGCCATCCTGAGGTGATGGAAGTGAGAGGACAAGTTGGAGAAGTGAGTTCGCTGCTTTTACATAAGTTCCAGGGCCAGAACTTGGGAGCAGGAGACTTTACCCAAGGAGCCATCTCCTCAGCCTTCAGCCTAGGTTTTAAAACATTTTGTTGTTGTTGTTGTTGTTTTCTATTCTTTTCATTTGTGTTCTTTTTTCTTTTTCTTTTCGTTTTTGCAGTGATGGAAACTGAACCCAGCCAGGGCCTCGTGTGTGTTAGGAAAGTATACTAACAATGGCCTTCGTCCCCAGGACACAGAGTTGTAATTTCACTATGCCCATTCTCCATTCGTCCCCAGGACACAGAGTTGTAATTTCACTATGCCCATTCTAGAGATGTAGAAACAGAGGCTGCAGCAGCAGGTCTAATCATTTGTGGCAGCTACCACGGTGGGGAATATGAACCACCTCCTGGATTCAGACTCCTGGACCTATGTGGCTGCTGTTCTCTGTTCCATCTGGAACTTTCTCTACTTTCGTCCTGTCTTGGAAGGACAGCCTGTGTGATGCTCTGAGTCCCTAACTTCTGCCCTTCTTCAGCGAAGAGCTTGAAGCCTGCTCTTAGGTGTTGGCTGAACCTCAGTCTCCTAAGCAACCAGGCGGGACTTTCCAGCCTCACCCCGTATCCCAAGGCAGCAGACATCTCCGGTCCTAGAACATTTTAGAGAAAAAGACAAGGAATCCATTTTTCCCATGTGCACTCCGTCTGAATTGGGTTCCCTAGGCCACCAGCTCTCTCTGGTTATAACTTCACTGTACTGGGAGAACTTGACTTCCATGGATGTGCTCAGGGGAACTGATTGGCTGGGGTGAGTCCTCTGGCTCCGCCCACTAGCAGTGAGATTGGGGAAAGCAGGGGAAAGGTGAGGGTACAGACATTACTGCCTGCATTTCCTGGGCTCAGGGAACTCCCCAGATGAGGCTCATGGGCAAGGATGCCCTGAGCTGGTGGAACAAGAGTGAGCTATGCAGAACCAGTCTGATTACGCGTAGATGACTTCTTGTCTCACAGCAAAGCACACACACATTTCCTGGGATTTCGGTCCCAGCTTCTGTTTTCTTTATGGGACTTCAATTCCCATAGCAGAACATAGGAGGGTCAGATGGGCTGTTTTGTTTTGTTTTTATTTTCCACTTTATCGCTTAAAAAAAAACATACAGAATGGAGGGTCTTGCTATGATAACTCCATACACATAAATAATTGTGCCTTGCTCACATTTGCTCCCCTTCTGCTTTCCGCCACCCTTTTTACCTCTCACTGTTTTTTAATGAATGCCTCCTTTTCCCTGTTCTGGTACCTGGTGTGGAACCTACGGCATTGCTCATCCCAGGCTAGTGTGCTACCATTAAGATACATCTGCTACTGAGCTACATCCAAGACCAGCTGGGTTTTCTAAAGGGCTCCTATACCTGTTCTCCACAATTCTGGGGCACATTCAAAAGTCAACTTTGGCTTTATTCTGTTCCACGAAAGATGCTATTCTGATGCAGATGTGCCACATCTCAAGCTCCGTGGTCTTGGCTTTGAGATCCATCCAGGCCCAGAGTAGGAACTCCAGCATGGTCTGAAAACTCTAGGCTTAGGGGCTGGAAATGGCAGTCACTGAATGGCTGTTAAGAGTCCTCGAGGTAAACTCTAGAACAGGGGCCATGTGCATGGTAGCTGGTAGAGTCTTGGTTAGGCCTTCTTATGTTTCACAGGATGTGTATAGCTTTGTGTGTCACTAAGGGTCGGCCCTTTGTTCCCAAGACTGCCCTTGATGTCTGTGCCAGTGAGACAAGAGGGAGGCTGGCTCTGGGACTTGAAGCAAGAATCAGACAAGAAGAGCAACATGGCAAGACAGATCTGTATGGGACTTTGGGAACACTAATACAGTTGTGCCCTGAAAGAGTCCATAACTGCTGGCCCAGAAATAAGTCCTGGAATGGAGAGGTCCCGACCTCGGGAAGCTCACTCGTCAGCAGGTGGACCAGGGTCTGGGTGGACTCTCTGCGGGGTGACAGTCCCACTCCAACTAGAGCTGCATGAAGGTGAAGAAGCCCCTGAGTGAGCTTATGAGGTTACAGGAGAGCAGAAGCCCGGATGTCGAGAGAGGACCCCTGTGGGTGTGACAATGGCTGAGAGCTTAGCTGGGTCCCTACCTGGTGTGGGAGGCTTCAGTACCACGGGTTGGAATTTTTAAGCCAGACAACCTGTGCATTAGTCAAGGTTTCCTAGAGCAACTGTGCCTATAGGATGAATATATGTTAAAATTATGTTTGAAATGAGCTTATGTAGCGGTGAGAACAACAGTTATATTACTCCTCTGAGGTTAAGAACTGGGTAGTTACCTGGTCCCTGAGGCTTGGGGCCGCAGAAGTCAGAGGACTTCCACACTGACTGTCTTACCCTGCAGAGCCTAAGAACCTGCTGTTGCTCTGTCCATTGAGATTGGGTGACTCAGCTGTTCCAATCTGCTGCTCAAAACCTGGAGGGTCCTTCAGTGTGTGTGAAAATCTCAGAAATGCTGGACCTGTCTTCTAGGCAGGAATCTGCCCTAGGAGAAACAGGGAAAATTAGCGCTAAACAAGAGGGAAGGCAGAGTGAGTGGGCAAAAGGCCTGTAATCCTTCTACTCTCTTTTTAACCCGGGCTGCCACCTGAAGGTGCTGCCCACTTTGGGGGTGGAATTCCCACATCAGTTAAGACAATAGGACAAGTCCTCAGGTGATTCCTGACCTCCTCCCCCCACCCCCAGGGAATTCACTGAAAGCTGACATTAAAACCAGCCATAATCTTCCTGTCCTTGAGCAAGTAGACACACGGGCTCCACTTCTTTGTCTGTGGAATGGGGATTTTTAAAAGTCACCTATTTAGCTGGGCGGTGAGGGCCCATGATTTTAGTCTCAGCACTTGGGAGGCAGACGCAAACAGATTAGTGAGTTCGAGGCCAGCGTGGCCTACAGAGTGAGTTCCAGGACAGCCAGGGCTACACAGAGAAACCCTGTCTTGAAAAACAAAACAAAAAAACAAAAACCAAACAAACAAACAAAAGAGAGAGAGAGAGAGAGAGAGAGAGAGAAAAGAAAAGAAAAAAGAAGTCACCTATTTGACAAGAGGTCCTAATATCTGCTAAGTCCATGCAAATGATGTCCTTGGTGAGAAAACGGCTAACAACACAGAGAATTGGAAATACACTTTTTTTTTCATTCCGGTCTGTGTCTGGGTGGAGGCCGGGAGCAGTGGAAACGTGAGGTCCAAGTCAGAGGTCAGTTCTACGCCATGCCCACATCCTCAGTGTGGCTCTTTTTATGCTTCCCCTCCAGGCTCCATAGTCAGCCTCTACTGCTCCTCTCAGGAGGTCCTCTGTCAGATCGTGAGAGGCATCAGTCCTGAAGAGCCCTACAATGCCACCTTGATCACCTGGCAAGAGAGGGTCAGGAAGAAGTATGGCTTCTACATCGGTGTGGGCCTCGCCTTCCTCTCCTGCTTCCTCATCGGCACCAGTGTCATCCTTAAGAAGAAAGGCCTCATTCGGCTTGTGGCCACAGGGGCCACAAGGGCAGGTAGGCTCCTCAGGCTGGAATGGATGGGCGAGGGGCATCCGTGGTAGATGATTCCTTTTACAGGGATCCAGGCTACAATCTGAGGATGGGGCCCCATGTGGGCACTGGGGGCTCATTGTCAACCCTGCTGAGAATCCCCAATAGCTGGAAGTCTTCCTTTACAATCCAGTATTTCCTGAGACTTCCATGACGTATGCGTCAGGATCAGACAGGAAAACCAGACACTCCCGGCTTAACCTTAGCTTGGATTCCTACCAGCCAGCCTGACTGGAAAGTCACACCTCCTGTGGAATGGGATCACAAATGCCCCAGCCCACATCAGGTCAGACTCTCAGGGACCCTCGCACATCCAGCCATACTGCAGCACAAGCGCCAAGTCTTGCTCATTTGGAAGACTGGGTGTGATTGCCTGAAATAATCCTCAGGAAAGGAAATCACACATAAAGGAATTCATGCCATTTGTTGAACTCATATCATTTATTGCTTACCTACTGTGTACCAGGGTGCAGTGACCTGGGTACACGGAGTCCTGCAGTACATCTGATCAAGTGAGACAGCCGACAGGAAATCATCCTGTGGTGTGCTGAGTACCTTAATGGAGGTGGGGAGAGATGCAGGTTGCTATGGGCAGACTTTGGAATATGTAAAGCTCAGATCTGGGTGCAGAAGGGAAGTTTTCTATAAAAGTTGATTCTTAACACTAAGACCTGTATGATGTTGAGCCAGCAGGGAAACGGGACAGGGGACGAATCAAGAGTTTGCGTCTCGTTTGAAATGGGAACACATTGGAACAGATCACATTCATGATTTGCAAAGGGTTCCTGGATGCTCGGTAGAGACTGGATTAGCATCCTGGAGTAGAAGATGTGGGAGGGTATTACCATGGGTGAGAGGATGGAAGTAGGGCAGTGGGGCTGGAGATGCACTCAGATTCCAGACATAGTTTGGGGAGGTGGAACTCACCTGCTTTGTTGTTCCCTGCCTCCCAGGGGAGGGTAGAAGGATGTGACTCAGGTTTCTGACTTGAGCAACCGGGAGATGATGGAGCACGGTATTTTATAATGATTACAGAGGGAGAAACAGGTTTGGGGAAGATGACCTGTTCTTGTTTGGACCTGTTCATCGCCTGACTCTTTCCCATGAGACACGGTGCTTTATAGATGCAGGCTGTTCCAATTACAATTCTGCTTTCTTGATTGCTGTTAGTGGGGTCTTAGGCAAGAAATGTGGCTTTTTTTAATTAGGTATTTTCTTCATTTACATTTCAAATGCTATCCCGAAAGTCCCCTATACCCTCCCCCCGCCCTGCTCCCCAACCCACCCACTCCGGTTTCCTAGCCCTGACATTTCCCTGTATTGGGGCATATAATCTTCGCAAGACCAAGGGCCTCTCCTCCCAATGATGTGTTTTTATATACCCCAATTTCCTCATCTATAAAATAGACAACGAACAGCACTAGTTTGGCAGGCATGGTATCTATCCTATCCATGCACCTATCCTAGCTTGCACTTTATTGCTGTGATAAAAACACACTATGAGCAAAAGCAACTTGCGGGAGGAAACAACCCATCCCAAAAGGAAGCCGGGCAGGAACTGAAGCAGAGGCTATAGAACAGGCTACTTAACTGGCTCATGGTTAGCTCAGTGTGCTTTTTTTCAGACACCACAGGGACTACCTTCCCAGGGATGGTATCAGCTGGACTCCCATATCAAACATTAATCAAGAAATGTTCCACAGACTTGCCTACAGACCAATTTATTTGAGGCAGGGACCACTACTGAAGGTCCCTGTTCCCAGATTGCTTAAAACACTAACCAGCATAGTACCATCCCAGCAGAGATGGAGCAGCAAGGATCATGAGGTCAAAGCCAGCCTATACTACATAGTGAGTTTGTACATATGATCTCTCTAAGCTACTATCAAGGTTGTCTAGAGTCATGGAACTTATGGAATGTTCTCTATATTAAGGGAATTTATTGGAATGACTTAAAGTTTGCAGTCCAACTAGCCCAACAAAGGGCAGCTGTGGATGGGAAGACCAAGAACTTAGTAGTTTCTCAGTCCCACAAGGCTAGGTGTCTCAGCTGGCCTTCTGTATAAGCTGGAATCCTGAGGAAGCAGGTTCCAACAGATGTGCTGGCCAGGAAGTGCAAGCAGGTGAAGAAGAGAGAGCCCTTTCTTTTCCCAATGTCCTTATGGAGGCCTCCAGCAGAAGGTATGGCCCAGATTAAAAGTGTGTACCACCACGGCTGGACTTGGAACTTGCTCTGTCCCAGGATGGCCTTGAACTCAGAGATGTGCTTGCCTCTGTCTTCTGGGATTAAAGGTGTGTACTAACTTGCTTGGGCCTAAATGTTTCCTGGCCACTATGCCTCAAGATCTGGATCAAAAGCGTGAGTCATTTCCATGTCAAGATCCTGATCAAAAACCTGTGTCTTCAGCCTCAAGTTCTAGATCACAGGTGTGCCCTTCATCTCTGGATTGGAGTTCATTCCAGATGTAGTCAAGTTGGCAACCAGGAATAGCCATCACATCTACATAGTTACCTACCTTCCCTGTTAAAAAAAGAGGGGGAAAGAGGGGCTCAGCAGTTCAGTGGGCGAATGCTTGTTTAGTGTGTGCAAGGTTCCTGGTTGGATCATCACCCTTGATAAATAAAGAGGAAGGACATGAATAGTGTCTGAATAGTTATTCAGACACCGCGTACAAGGTGCGCGTGTCTTACATAAAATGCTCAGAAACAAAAGTGTTGGGGTTAAGATTTGTTATTCATGAGCAAGCCAGGGGAAGCAAGCCAGTAAAGAACATCCCTCCATAGCCTCTGCATCAGCTCCTGCTTCCTGACCTGCTTGAGTTCCAGTCCTAACTTCCTTGGTGATGACCAGCAGTATGGAAGTGTAAGCTGAATAAACCCTTTCCTCAAAAAAATAAAAAATAAAAAAAGATTTGTTATTCATATTTAGGAGTATTTTGCATATGCATGAGATATCTTGAGGATGGGACTCAAATCTGAAAGTAAAACTCCTTATGTCCCCTGTATACCTTTCACAAAGAGCTGAAGGTGATTTTACATCGCTGGCTAATAACCTTGTGCATGAAAATGAATTTAATGCAATGGGATTTTCTATCTCAGGTGTTATGTTAGCATTCAAACGGATTGGGATTTTTGAGGCATTTTACTTTAGGGGATTTTAGACCAGGGATGCTCAGGTGAGCTGTAACATTTCTAGAAAGAGCCATGTCCTTAGCTCTAGTACCCAGATCAGTATTACCTAAATTAGCTGGTGGGTCAAGCTGGGCCCATCATGTATTCCAGCATGAACAACTGGACTGGAGCTATAACTCAGTTGGCAGAGTGATAACCTGGCTTGTACAAGGCCCCGGGTACCACCTCAGCATCACATAAAACCAGGCATGGTACCTGCCTGTGATCTAAGTACTTGAGAGGTAGAAGCAGGAGAATCAGAAATTCAGGGTTATCCTTGGCTACATATGGAGATCTAGGCCAGCCTGGACACAAGAGACTGTGTCTCAAGGAGGAAAAGAAGAAAATAAGAAATCCAGGAGGTGCAGGGATACAGTTGGGGCAAGGGTCATTACTGCCCTTCGTTCATTCTACACGAGTGTTTGACAGACCAGTGACCTTGAGGAAAAAAAAAATGTCTGCTTACATTTGCTTGCTCGTTGGATAACAGAGCAAGTGTGCTTGACCAATCATTCAGAAAGATAGCTTCCCTAGGGCCTGCCCTGCTCCAATCTACTGTCTCACAGTCTTCTGAGCATACAGCTCCTAGGATAAAATGCATTTAACATGGCTGGGGAATAAACCTTTTAAGGACCTGGTAAGAGCAAAAGAACTTGTGTTTAGAAAAATCAGCGTTCTAAAAACGGCAACTTCTTTCACAGAATGGTCTCAGGTCTTTCCATGGCCATCATCATCATTGTGGGGGCTAATGCTGTTAAGCACTGGCTAAGCTGTGCACTCTGAACAAAGCACACACAGTTCTTGATGCTTCTATTGCAACTAGGGAAAACAGCAGAAGATAAGCAGATGAGCTGCAATTTTAAGTGATAAGAAGGAGAATGGTCACCTCAAGGAGAAACAATGGAAATTAGAGGCCAGACTGGCACCTCTGGGAAGCAGTGGAGACCTCCAGGGTGGGTGTGAATCCAGGCAAACACAAGAGGGAGACACAGGCAAAGAGCTTGGAGCAGGAAAGCACTAATCATTCTTGAATACAAAGAGTATAGCAGGAGTGTTTGAGGAGGTGGACAGGACAAAGCCTCTGCTTGTCTCCATAAGGATTAGGCCTTTATCTTATGAGTAAGTAGAAGACACTGAGCAGCTATACAGAGAAAAGTGGGTACAATTTGCACCTTTCTTTTCTTTTCTTTTCTTTTCTTTTTTTGGAGGGGGTGGGGTACAGGATTTCTCTGTGAAGCCCTGGCTGTCCCGGAACTCACTCTGTAGACTAGGCTGGCCTTGAACTCAGAAGTCCACCTGCCTCTGCCTCCCAAGTGCTGGGATTAAAGGCGTGCGCCACCACAGCCCAGTGCAATCTGCACTTTTCAAAACCACTGGCTGCTATGCAAGAATCAAGCTACTACCGGAATAAGTATAGAGTCACAGTAACTTGTAACAAAGCCATTGCTTCTCCTGAACAGACGTGATGGAGTAGGAGGTGGCAGTGCTGTGCTTTTTGGTGACAGAATGAGCCATACAGACTAGATGCAAAGGAGGGGTGAGAAGGGCCTCTGGTTTCTCCACGTGTCATTTACTGAGATTCATTTAGCGAGTAGCAGAGGTATGATGCGTTGTGTTTAGGGCAGAGACTTGGGTATCTGTAAAAGATGCGACAGATGCTGAGTGAGTAGTTAGACACACAGCTGGATTCAAAGGACAAATCCAAGCCGCAGGACACTGGATGTAGATATAAGAAGCAAATTCTGGGGGACAGTTAAGGGAGTCAAGGCATAAACCCCACAAACTGTCACCAACTTCTAACTTTGTATCTGTTCCCTTCTACAGTGAATGGAGGCTACGGCTACCTGAAGGACCCAATGTGGTGGGCTGGAATGGCTACCAGTAAGTGGCTTCTTCACGACTAAGAACAGTGATCTACTGATAGCTGGGATGGAGATGAAGGGGAGGGCAAGATGAAAGGGTTCTGTCTCTGTTATAGACACTGGGAGCCAAGGTCAACTTCCTTGGGAAAATCTTGCCTCTGCAGACATCTTACTCTGTGCAATCACTTTTCTCAGCTCTAAAGGAGGCCCCTTCCATGAAGATAACGATACAGGTGCAGAGGCTTGGGGTGTAGCTCAGGTGGGAGAGCATTTGCCTAGCACACACAAAGCCCTCAGTTCAATCCTAAGTGCTACATAAAACAAGCGCAGTGAACGTGCCTGTCATCCCAGCACTCCAGAGGCGGAGGCGAAGGGGCAGAAGTTCTAAGTCACCCTCAGTTACGTAGCAAATTCTACACATGTATTCTTTCAGCTACTACTGAAATACAGGGCACTGGTAACACCTTCTCTTGGACACAGTCATGGGTCTCCATCTGTAGACTTTGGGAACCTAAAGTAACTTCCCTATTCCATGCAATTAAGAGCTCGGCCCACTTTGAGCATGGATGCCCCGCTACTTTGTCTAGACTTGTACACTTTCACATCACTCCTGCTCTCCACATGCTCTTTCTGGCTATCAAAGCCCAATTATTTTAAAAAATAATTTTTGATGATGGTGGTGGTAGTGGTGGTGGTGGTGGGGTGTGTGTGTGTGTGTGCGCGTGCGCACTCGCTCGCGTGATGCATGCATATAGTGGGGAGAGGATGTTCCTGCCCACCCATATACATGCAAAGACCAGAGGAAGATGTCAGGTGTCTTCCCCTAGTGCTTTCCACTTTAATTTTTGAAACAGGGTTTCTCACTAAACATGAGGTTCCCCATTGATGCTAGGCTGGCCGGCCAATAAGTTCTGTCTCCACCCTACCATGCTGGAGCTACAGGCACACTCAGCCATGACTGGGATTTACATGGGTACTGAGGACTTGAACTCAGGTCTTCTTGCTTACACAGCAAGCGACCTTAACCGCTGAGACATCTTCTTAGCCCCCAAAGCCCAATTCTTCTAGGTAGAAAATAACATCAATACTCATCCAAATAGGGTTTTAATCCTTACCTTGGGCAGAGCTATCCCACTCACCATCTCCCCGCACACAGGAGACATGGAAAAGGTTCTGTAGGCAAGGGCAGACCAGAGGCTCAGATAAATGGAAAGTATTCTTGGCTCTTTGGTGGTTCAGCCATCTCTAAGCCTCCTGTCTTAGACTATTGCCTTAGTTTGGTTCTTCTTGCTGTGATAGAACACTGACCCAGAGCAACTCCAGGAGGCGAGGGTTTGGTTGACTTACAGGCTTCTGTAAAGCTACCCTAGGTCTGTCCCTCACTGAGGGAAGCCAAGGCAAGAACTCAGAAACTGAGAGGCCACAGAAGAGTGTTCCCTCCTGGTGTACTTCTCTTAGCTCACTCACCTCGTGTTCTTATAAATCCCAGGGCCACTTGCTAAGATGTGCAATCGGGACAATGTCCTCACAGACTTGCCTTCAGGCCAGCCTGGTGGGGTGCTTTCCTTCTCAGATGAGAGTAGCTTATGCCCAATTGATGAAAACAGTAACAACAACCACAGCAACAACAACAACAACGACAACAAAACAACTAATCAGCACAACTGTCCACAGTTCCCCTAGTAAAGAATAGTTGATGGACCAAGTGGTACTCAAAGAATCCAAAGTTTATTTAATAACTGATTTTCTAGAACTTATTTTAAAGATAGACATGAAGGCATGTCAGCCTGTGATACACACTTTACAGAGTATGTACTGAAAGTTAAAGGACATCCAAAACATGGCAGCTTTTCAGGTCACTGTGAGCTTAGGACTTGGGCCTTGCCACCTTTATAGTACAGTGGGAGAACACAGAGTCTGGGTCTGACCTTGTCTCCAAGGAGACAGCATCCGGATGGGATCTGAGGGAGTGCTGGTCTTGGGTTTTAGTTTGCAGTTGAACTGACCGACGCCATCTCTGCCCAGATTCATCTGGAATGGACGTGGTGCCTTGGAGTTACACTGGCCTCTTTTCCCCTCTAATTTCCTAGTGTCTGCTGGAGAAGTTGCCAACTTCGGGGCCTATGCATTTGCACCTGCGACGGTTGTCACACCGCTGGGAGCACTGAGCGTCCTCATAAGGTCACTGTCCCCTCTTTTGACACCTCTTTCCTGTTTTCAATTTGTTGAGACCTGAATTTACCAAAGTGGGAGCATCAACCCCAAACTGGTCCAGGCCTGGGAAGAAGGACCATGCTATTCAGAGCTCCAGGCCCTAAGACTGATGGCTGCCATGGGCCTCAGTATCCCCTCAATGAACTAAGAACATGAGCCCTAGTGTTCTTTTGTTTATAGTGTACATGTAGTACATGTATACGGGAATACGTGTGCATACAGTTGCACGTGCATCTGTTTACACTTCTGTGTAAGCTGACTGTGGGGGGCAGAGGGCAGAGTTCATTGTCTTCCTTAGTTTCTACCTTAGTTTTTCACAATGTCTCTCACTGCCTGGACCTCACCAATTGGCTAGTCTGGAGCTCACCAATTAATTGGTTAGGCTGACTGGCCAATCAGCTCAGGAATCCTCTGGTCTCTGCCTCACCAGCACAAGGATTATAGGCACAAGCCAGCACACCTAGTTTTTAGGTGTGTCCTGGGGATTTGAACTCAGGTCCTCATGCTTGCCATTTTCCCAGGCCCAAGTACTAATCCATACCTAAACCTTAGCAGTTATGGATTCAAAAGTCTCGCAGTCAAGCCTTAATTCATTCATATGCAAAATAGAATGCTAATGATACACACCCAGACTGCTAAATGGGGCTACAACATAGTGAATGGATTTAGAAAAAAAAAAAAAAACTAGCTCCAAGCAGCTGCGGCTACAATTTACAGAGGAAAACTACCCATTAGATCGTCTGAGTGTAACCCGTGTAGTAACTAACTTAATCCTTCCATTTGTTCCCAAGACCCAGAGGGTTTAAGTGCTTTGGCCAAAGTAACTCTCTAGCAAGTTCTACTTGACCTATTTCTTTTCCTTGGGTGGTAGAGCAACCCCTTTTCTACTTGCGTATGGCAATATGAAGACTCTGCTACCAGGCCAGGCTCCACCCTATGCGGGATAATTCCCCGCCAGATGTGAGCAGCTGTGCTATATACTATGTTGCCTCTCGTGAAAGACTTAGCAAACAACAATTTTAAAACTAAAAGATGGTAGAGCTGGTGATATAGGAGTGTTCACCTAGTATGCCCGGGTTTGACTGCTAACACCCCCAAACAACCCAAACAATAAAATAATTACGCCTAAGCATTTGTGCCTCTCATCACCCCATTTCTCTCAAGCTATGGACGTAGGTACTTCTGTGGGGGTCCTTAAGCCACATCGGAAGGGTACTCTCATTTAGGAGCTACCTCTGGAGCTCTGGTAAACCGCAGCCAACCACACCTGGCACCCATAATATCTTCTGTGTTGTTTCACTTGGTGATAATTTCACAACATTTACAATTGTGAAGCAAGTAGATTTCCGACTCTTCAGTGCACAACTGGCCTGACTGGTGTCTCTGCTCAGTAGAGGTGCTTCCCAAATCCCATTCCTGGGATGTGCCTGTGTGAAATAGTTGGGGCTTGCTTTGAGAGGCATGGGATTTTTTTTAAGATTTTGTTTATTTATTATATATAGGTACACTGTCGCTGTCTTCAGACACTCCAGAAGAGGGAGTCAGATTTTGTTACGGATGGTTGTGAGCCACCATGTGGTTGCTGGGATTTGAACTCCGGACCTTCGGAAGAGCAATCGGGTGCTCTAACCCACTGAGCCATCTCACCAGCCCCCTGAGGCATGGGATTCTTAACTGCTTGGTGCCTGTGTGAAATAGTTGGGGCTTGCTTCTCCAGCCTTGCCTAATTTGCATATAGCCCTAGGACCACCTACCCAGGGATGGCACCGCCCACAGGGAACTGAGTGGTCCGAATCACATCAATCATCAATCAAGAAAATGTCCCACAGGCTTGCTTACAAGCCAAGACTTTTTGATGTTACCTAGGTCCCAGGACAACCAATACATTTTTAGTGTGAACTAATGCTGCCTTCATAATGCAAGTGAGCTCATGGCTCATTCCCAGCCTGCCCAGTCCCCCTTTTTCTTCCCTTACCTAGACAATCAGAAAGAACAGAAATGATATCACCAAGGAGCTAGAAGGATTTTACTCAGGAAAGATTCTAGAAAGCATAAAAGTTCTCTTTAACATAGAGGAAAACTCACTAGCTTTGTAATAAGATCAAAGTATTGCTCAAAACCTGCCTTTGCCACTTACCAGTCAAAGGACTTTGCCGAATCATTTAAACTTCTATGAGCTCAGTTTTCTTATCTGTAAAGTGGGAGCAGTATATGTTAATTCACAGAGTTGCCAGATTGACTCTAACACAGAACTTATTAAGAAATTCATGGCCCCAAACATAGTGTTTGTTATTATTGTTGTGGTGATTTATATTGCCATATGCAAGTGAAAGAGAAGTAGATTCATATTCTATGACCCAAGGAACAGGAATGGAACAAGGAACAGAAATTGACAGAAAACGTATGTGGGGTACATAGTGTGAACCCGCAATGTACGCATTTGGCTTGCTTCATGCAACCAGATGCATACAAGCCATGGTTGAAAAACATCTCCTGGCAATACTGCCGAACAATAGGTTCAGTCAATGGGGAGTCAGACAAGAGTACTTTGAAAGGCTCTTTCAACTTGTCTTTGTTTGCTTTTTATTGCTATGATGAGACATCATTATCAAAGGTAACTTGGAGAGGAAGGGATTTATTGGGCTTACATATTGCATCATGGAGGAAAGCCAAGAACTTTGAGGCAGAAACTAAAGTAGAAGCCATATAGGAGCTTGCTCCTCTTGGCTTGTAAAATTTGCTTTCTTATACACCCCAGGACTATCCAGGGATGGTACTGCCCACAGTTCATCCATATCAATCAAGAAAATGCCCTCCATTGCTTGTCTACAGGCCAATCTGATGGGGGCATTTGCTGAACTGAGGTCACCTCTTCTCAGATTACTTTAGCTGTGTCAACTTGACAATAGACCAACCAAGGAGATCTATGTGTATTTCTGCTTGTCCAGCACACATTACAATCCCCTAGAAGTGTGTTTCTACTTTTGAAAGGTTTGGGGTTAGACAGAGGGAATCTAGGAAGCCTTCTACAGAGAGAAGTGAGTTCTGGACTGTTGTTCTCCATAAGTATTCACTCAACCCCCAGTGTGTCTTTTGTAGGTCTGGGATAGGCACCCCCTTCAATCCCTCTCTCCCATCCCCCTATACAGTGCCATCTTTTCCTCCTACTGCCTGGGAGAGAGCCTGAATCTACTGGGGAAACTGGGCTGTGTGATCTGTATGGCTGGCAGCACAGTGATGGTCATACATGCCCCCAAAGAGGAGAAGGTCACCACTGTTGCAGAGATGGCTTCCAAGATGAAAGACACAGGTAGGTTTCAAGCACTGGGTTTGCAGAAAACACAAGGGGATGAATTGTGTATAGAGTAATTGGGCTCTGGCCATCTTCAGGCTGCCCCCTTGAGGAAAAGATGAACAGCAGAGAGGAAGCTGGATGGTACCTGCTTGCAAGGCTTCCCGGATTGATGTAAATACGTAGTATTTATAATTTATCATGTGCCAGGCATGTCTCTAAATACACATTATTTTTATTATAAAACATTTTATGCAAGACGATGCATCAGCTCATAGAACAGCTCTTCAAGATAAAAGGAATCCCATTGTTTTGTTCTTTTTTTTTTTTTAACAAATGGGGAAACTAAGGTCTAAAGAGTTTAGTAACTTGCATAAGTTACTAAAAAGGGTTACTATAAGGTCTGAGGCTGGGACTAGAACCCACCTCTGTTGGGCTATAAGTCTGGGGCCCTAGATACCCTTGAGTCCTTTGCTGAATAACTTTTACCCATCCTTCCTGAAGGGTTCATCGTCTTTGCTGTCCTTCTGGTGGTGTCTTGCCTCATCCTCATCTTCATTGTTGCCCCACGTTACGGGCAAAGGAATATCCTCATTTACATCATCATCTGCTCCGTGATCGGATCCTTCTCCGTGACTGCCGTCAAGGGGCTTGGTGTCACCATTAGGAACTTCTTCCAGGGCTTACCAGTTGTGCGGCACCCTCTCCCTTACATCCTGTCCCTCATCCTGGGTCTTTCTATCATCATCCAGGTCAACTTCCTCAACAGGGCACTGGATATTTTCAACACCTCATTGGTCTTCCCCATCTACTACGTTTTCTTCACCACGGTGGTGGTGGCCTCCTCCATCGTCCTCTTCAAGGAGTGGTATACCATGTCTGCTGTGGACATTGTGGGCACCCTGTCTGGCTTCGTCACCATCATCCTGGGTGTTTTTATGCTTCACGCTTTCAAGGATTTGGACATCAACCAAATCAGCTTGCCCCACACGCACAAAAACCCAACTCCAGCTCCCGCCCCAGAGCCCACAGTCATTAAACTAGAAGACAAGAATGTCCTTGTAGATAACATAGAACTTGCCAGCACACCATCACCCCAACAGAAGCCCAAAGTATTTATGACCGATTCTTAAAGCCTGGAATGCATGAGTAAGAGGAGGCAGCCAATGGTCCAGCCTGACCTCTCAAGTTCACAACTACCTGGTTACTTTCAGCACATCTGTTGCCAAGGGCTAGTTTCTTTTTTTGAGATATTCATTTATACCTCACTGCTGTTCCTAGACGAAGAAGAAAAATCCCTACCCAGTAAGGTAGGGGCAGGACTTCCTGGAGATACAGCCTTGGTGACTAAATCCACAAGTCTCTGTTAGAACCAGCAAGTCCCCAGAGCCTCTCCCCTCTGGGTCCCTCAACACCACCATGTTGTTGGTAGAATTTGACCTGCTGAATGTAGCCCAGCTCAAGAACTTCCCTCAGCTATCGGTCATCGGGAACTCCTTCACACCAATTAGCCTGTCAGGCTGGACTTCTCAGTCCTTAGCCCGGGAATGGAGCTTGTGGGGGAGTGCAGAGCAATCTGCATGCCTCGTCATGCCAAGGTGTGTAGCACATACTAAGTAGCCTGGTGTTTCTTGTAGACAGAAGCAAGACCCCAGCTGACCTTCTTACTGTGAATACCACCTGATGTCTCAGGGAAGTTTCAACTGGCCCATTCTCCAAGCACTTGAGGTCACATCTTGTTGTCTGTGCCTCCAGTGGCAGGCACTACTATCCTTCCCTCTCTGCCCATCCCAAGATACCAGTCACTGACACGTGTAGGCTGTAGCCTTAGAACCAACAGCAGGGGATGCCTCCTAGTCCAGCTCCGCTGTTCAAACCCATGTTCACCTAGCAGCCTCTGGGAAGAGAACAGCACTGTGCTGTCATGCTGGAATTTAGCAGAATGCAATTTCTTTGCATCAAGAAATTGACTATGATATGACTTGGGGAAGAGGGGGAGAGTATAAGACACAATGTCATGGTTGTCTGAATGGAGTCATGGGCTCTATGGAAACCTGGACATAATGTTTGGCCTGACTCAGATTCGAGCAAGGACCAGACCTCTGGGGAAATTTCCTAGCTGTATCTAGTGGAATTGGATTAGAATCCCAATAATCAAATGGGAGTGCAGGCTTGACACAGCCTTGTTGGCCCAACTGGAACTGAGTTTATCTCCATTGACAACCTAGCTGCCCACACTGGAAACAGCATGCCATGAGTCCTCCACCATCACCTGCTCTTAGGGTCACTTTTGGTGACCTTACATTTGGCCAGAAGCAGTCAGAGAATAGCAGCTGGAGAGAGAGAGAGAGAGAGAGAGAGAGAGAGAGAGAGAGAGAGAGAGAGAGAGAGAGCCTTTTCTTCCAGTTCTTACAGCTGTGAAAGTGTAGACTTGACACAAGGAGCATAAGAGAGTGAAGTTAGGAGCCAGTTTGTGGGGAAGGGGAAACTTGATCTTCAGTGTACGTAGCACTGTCAAAATACGATCCTGTGTTCGAATCTGATCCCCTAAGTACAACCACACCCAGGTCAAACTGTTTCTGGCCTTGGACAAGCTCTTAGGGCAGATCAACACTCTGGGCCCTATACCTTCCCAATCCCCAGTATTTTCATGAATGTGGATTTCTGACTGTGACTGAAATCAATGCAACACACTGGATCTTGGGGGGGGGGTTAGTAAACTGAAGGTTCTGAGAACGTGGGCTCTGGGGTCAGTAATAAAGACTTCAGGGTGTGTTTACTTGACAAATGTCCTGACCTTCCATGTACACGGAGCAAATTCACTCCACTGGTTCCTCTCACATACTGGGATGCCAGTCCCTGATCTCCAAAGCAAAGCCCTCCTGTGTCTTCCAAGATCTGCCCTCACTCAAACAGGGAAGGTTGCTGTATTTCTTAGTACCATTCATGTAGAGGTGATGACCTTACTAGGAGCCAGGCATATGGCAAAAAGCATATGAAATACGAAGGATGATGCTTTCTTAGCATTTACATGAGGGTTCAATGAGATGACTATCTTAGGGTTTTATTGCTGTGAAGAGACACCATGACCATGGCAACTTTTATAAAGGAAAACATTTCATTGGAGCTGGCTTACAGTTCAGAGGTCTACTCTATTATCGTCATGGAGGGAAGCATGGCAGCACACAGGCAGGCCTGGTGCTAGAGAGGTATCTCAGGGTTCTACATCTGGACCCCCAAGCATCAGGAAGAGACACTGAGTCTGGCTTGAGCTTCTGAAACCTTAAAGCCCGCCCCCAGTGACACACTTGCTCTAACAAGGCCACATCCACTCCAACAAGGCCACACCTCCATTAATGCCTCTCCTTATGATTCTATGGGGGCCATTTTCATTCAGACCTACACAGTAAAACTCCTGTGGTTATTAATAATCTTAGAAAACCTCAAAACAGAGGCTGGGAGGAAATGGGTAAAAGTTGGTGAGAGACCAGCAGTCTCCACACAGACCTGGGAAATCTTAAGTGCACACAAGCTGGCCTCCCTGCACCTACCCACTCAGCCCGGGACCCACACTAAGTCTCTCCTCTTCATTAAAGCACACCCCCTAGTGAAGAGAGTTGGTCACAGAGTATCTCAGCTGTCTTCTAAAGTTAATAGTGTAGAAGAATGTTCTAGAATCTAAAAGATTATGAAAGCCTTTGGTAATCCAAGATTTAATGAAACCAGACTATCTTGAGCACAGGTACAAAGCAGGCAGCCCTGACTACTGGCCATGGGAAACCCCGGGGCATCACTGTGGCACAGGTCATGGCCGACTGGAAGGCTGTTGGTCTGTATGAGTCCTCTGAGACGTTCACATCACATGTCTTAAGTGGTCCTGGCAGTGGGATTACCGAAACAGTTCACACACAAAAGAGCCATCCAAACAGAGAACATTTCCTCATGACAATTTGTTTTAATTAAATACAAACAAGGAGAAAAAAATAACAACAACAACAAAAAACAAGGCACCATGGCCCATTCAAGTATTTTGCATAGATGTACAAATATTGTAAACAATCAATAGGAGGACATGAGAGGGGAGGACTACTTCCTGTGAACAATCTCCCAAATCAAAAGAAAATTCACATTTGCCCTGGATCCCAGACATAGACATATACAGTCATACAAGAGGATACTGGGTGCATGACTTTGGGGTGCTAGGCTCGGATTCTACAGAACCTCTCCCTAGCAGGCTTCCCTGGGACGGGGTACCTTTCCAGTTGGTGTTCCCTGGCTTGTGTGTGGAGGATTCCTTCGGGTCTGTTCATTACATGCATTTGACAAAATAACTAGCCTCCAATTTTAAGAATACAAGTCTCACCTCCACTTTGTCAAATAAGGAAGTGAATTGAGCCCAGGGGAGACACTGAAGGATTATTGCAGTGTTGCAGGGGGGCTATTGCAACAGAAGGAACTGTCGCGTTACAGAGAACACTCCGACACTAGCATCTACAGTGTCTTGGAGCAGGGGTAGAGAGGGGGTATTCTCTTCCTGGTGGAAGTCACCAAGGCTAGAAGGAACAGAAAGCAAGCAAGGAGTTGTAACTTGGACGGTATTAGCCCAGGCTATACCTCTTATAGAGATGGAGAGCTGAGGTTTACAGGTCAGGAATGGCTTTGCAGTTCTAAGGTTGGCAGGCAGCTAATCTAGCTCCAAAAAACATTTACAGCCTAGGCTGGAGGATGTAGCTCAGTTGTAGAGTGTTTGGCTATATACATATGAAGGGCTGTGTTTGAACCCAGGGCCACATAAAGCATGGTAGCACACACCCGCAGTCTGTACTCAGGAGTTCAAAGATCATCCTTGGTAAAGTGACTTAAAGGCCAATCTACGATACATGAGATCCTGTCTTCATTTTTGTTTTTCTAGAGGGTTTTTTTTTTCCTCTGTGTGGCCCTGGCAGTCTTGGAACTTCCTTTTTAGACCAGGCTAGCTTCAAACTCGAGATTCACCTGCCTATGCTGGGACTAAAGATGTATACCACTAAACGCAGCTACAAACCTTCCCTCAGCCCACCAGAGCCTTGGCTTTGACCTATTCTAACATCTTCTGACGTCTCTCTTCAGTGGCTGGGAACAGAGGTGCCTTAAACAGTTCTTGTTCTTGCTCACATTGTATGCATAAGAAAAGCGCTTTCATTCAGTCTTGGATGCCCTCACAGACTTGGTGTAGGAAGACCAAAGTGTTCTGTTGCAACTGCCCCTCCTCCTCATGTGGTAATATTCTTTCATCTCCTAAGTGACAATCCTGTGAGACAAACCCTGTCCTTGAAGTCTAGATACACCTGTATGGGACCCTTCACAAAGCAGATGGGAAGGGATTCCTGCCTGTGACAGCCTAGCTGGCCTCTGGAAACAAAGCCTTGAGTGAAGTTGTGTGTAGAGCAGCTGCCGACATTTCTACCAAGTTTAAAAAAACCCCGTCCTCTTACACTTCACAGTATAATGTCATGGGATGGAGGTGGTAGCAAAGTAATGAAAAAGAAAAAAACAGAAGTGATTACCAAAGAGCAAGGAAATGGGTCTTTTTCTGATATGGTTCAAGGGACAGAAAGTGGAGGGTTTCTAACTTTGTGGTGAGAATCGGGGTGGCCTGTAGTCACCGGCCACTTGGTAAAGCACACAAAAGAGAAACTGATATAGGACATGGACTGAGGCCTCAGAGAGTGTGAAGAGCACGGTCACCCTGAAAAGGAGAAAGGTGCTTTCCTGAGATCTTTCTACCCCAGGCCACGTCTGTCATAGCTCCCACATGTCTACAATCCCAAAGCTTACTCTGGGAAGAGATATAAGGAGGCCTCAGGTGGTAAAGGGGAAGTCAAACGCTTGCCTCTTCCTCTGGAGGGTTCCAAGAGCTAACAACTGCTTGCTGTTGGGGCGGGGAGGCCCCTAGAGAGCCCTCTGCAGTGCCATTAGCACCTTTCTGGGGGTGGAAGATGGCCTCTCAGAGGCCAGGCCCAGCAAATGTGTAAGAACTGTTCCAAATAGCGGAGCACCAAGCAAGAGAAGGTCCACCCCATCCCATTCCCACCTTCTCAGCATTTTCCATGACGATCACCTCGGGGCAGCAACCAGGAGAGACCCGATGAGGTGCGTGATAAAACTCTGGTTGAATAGAGTTTGGGGAACCCTGCCCAGATCTGGTTCACCATGGCTGTTGACATCGATCTGTTCAGAGTCACCAGTCCCCCCTCAGAGCTGACCACTAGGGCGGGGCTGGTGGCCCTGTGTATACAATACTATAGCCAGGATGCCAAACATGTCAGCCCCCCTCAGTACAACTGTGGCTGTCCTGGGGAACCTTACTTAGATATGAGTCAGAAATAAGGAGGAGGTCCCTTATTCTGCTTGAGGCCGTAAAACACAAGTACATGCAGAGCTGTCGGCCTGCCTGCATGTCTGTCTCTCTCATTGCCTCTGTCTCTTTCACACACACACACACACACACACACACACACACACACACACACACACACACATACACGCCCACTCGGCTCAACGCTCTTGAGATCCAGTGCAGAAAGTCCAGTGGCGACCCCATATGGCAGGATCCCGATTTGTAGGTCACCAGCATATGGTCATCAGCAAGTCAGGACTGCCATAGTTCACCACCAAAGCACCATAGGATAGGGATGCTGGAAAAGGAGAAGGTGACACATGGAACACTGGGGATGGATGAATGGATGGATGGATGGATGGATGGATGGATGGATGGGGATTCTAAATGTCCTTAGTGACCTTTGGCATAACGGCTCAGAGGGGACACAGGTTGACCACCCCACCCCCCTGCTGTCTATGCTACTTACAAATAGTACCTGTCTGAGTCAGAGTGACCCGTGTAAATATGGGAGTGGGAATGTGAAGAAAGGCAGGGGAGGGGAGCATGGCTTATCACATGCAGCCAGAGAGCCAGGAACAGGCACCTTGACCAAGCCCCTTGGGGTAGGGATGTAGCAGTAGCTTCCTCAGCAGCCTGGGATCCCAGAAGGAGGCCAATCAGTGACACTCGCGTGTGTTCCTGCCAGCATAGGACCAGGATGGGTACCTTCTCCAAGCTCCGCAGAGGAGGACCCCAGCTCAAGCCTTCCCTGAGCATCGCTGGTAGCTCTTGGCTAGTGGGCTGAGGGAGAACCTTTCCCACCCTCCTCGCCGTGCTTCCCTTCCCTCCCTGGGCTGTATATTGCACAGGACAAACACTTAGGAGCCATTGGATATGAGTCCCCCTGGGCCTCGGAGGAAGCAGGAGGCACTCGGGTAAGAAGGGAGATTCTGGGGATGAGGGACGTTCCAGAAGGCTGCCAAAGCTTCAGGATGGGTGAGAAGGCGTCTTTCTTCTGGACCTTCCATGGCATCCGGAGTCTTCCATCGGAACAAGAAACTTCTCGACACTTCTAGATCTTGGAGCTAATTATTGCTCCAACCCTCTGTGATCGGTACTCGGGTAGCTGGAAAGGAAAAAAAAAAAACAAAAACAAAAAACGATGTGACCTCAGTGCTGGTCAGTGGGACTGTGGGCAAGTGTCCTCTTGCTCAGAAGTCTGTCCCCGCGGCTGCATTCCAGGGCCATTGGCCCTTGTAGTGAGAGCAATTGTGTGGCCACCCCCAAAGCTGGAAACTTAGCCCCTCCCCTCTTCCATCAAGTTTCAGTACATCTAGTTCCCTAGTGCTTCAGGGGATACGGGCTGGCAACCAGCTTTCTTGCCTCACCCCTTCTGACCCAACTCCCCAGACTAAGCCGAGGACATGGCAGGCAGAGAGAAGCGTTAAGGAAAGGGACATATGTTGACAGGCTTGTATAAACTAATGGCCTTCAGAGCAATGTCATGGAGCTGGTCCCTGCTGCTTCTCTGGCCTTTTTAAAAATTACCTTGAACCACCTTGCCGGCCAATCTTAAGCCTTCTTATCAAGAGATAAGGATTTACTCAAGGTGGCCTATCTGTTCAGGTGCCATCAAAGCCACCAGAGCTTAGGCTTCTGTGTGACGCTTTCATTCTCAAGGAAATTCAAACCTCCCTTTGCTCATGTAAGGTACAGCCAAATAGACCTCCAAGCGAGGCTACGTGTTCATTTCTGCTTCTGTTCTAGAACCTAGCGTGGGGCACGGGACTGCCTTCTCAGCCACACACTTCCTCTCTGGTCCTTCTGGGTCCTTCTGTGGACTCACCTTTGGAACAGGCACTGCTGGAGGCCTGGGGGGCTGAGGACCAGAAGTAGGGGGCTGAAGCAGGGAGGTGCCTCCTGACCTGGGACCGGTCCTTTGGCCTGGCACCGGATTGGCTGGGAGTGCCTTCTGAGGTGGTCGAGGCCTGGAGAAGTCCTGGAGGAAGCAAGAAGTCTGACTTGAGGGTCTCCCTTCAAAAGAAAGTATGCCTAGTATCTTCTGGGTCACAGCCAAAATAACTTACGTACCGGATTGTTCCATTTCTAAAGGACTCTCCTATGCGGGGGTCTACTTTATAATGTAGTCACATGCTAAGAAAAAAATAAGACCTTTTTGGAAAACAAGTTGGCTGTCTATTAAAATTAGAGCTATGGGCATGGCATGATAAGGCACACTTTTAATTCCAGCCCTCAGGAGGTAGAAGCAGGTGGGTCTGTGAATTCAAAACCCTGTCCCAAAATTTAACCAAAAAAAAAAAAAAAAAAAAAAAGAAGAAGAAAATGTCTTTTCCTGGTGTGAAAAATCCCACTTCTGTTTGACCATGTTAGAGAGCTGCAGAAGGCTGGTTTGCAAGGATGTCCCTATGTACACATGATTTATAATACCAGAGAACTCAGAAACTTCCAAAATAGCCACGGTGGGAGAAAAGTATAACTTACCCAGTGATGTGGGCTACAGTGTGTGTAAAGAGTAAAGTAGGGCATCTGGGCTAATGAGGACAGTCAGCTGCGAGACAAGCTGACATGGCCCCGACAGAGGAGCGTGTATGCAAAGCAGACCACCACATCCCTGCCTATAGCCAATGGCGATGAACAGACGTGGGTGGACATGAACCAGGAAGACGGAATGAGTGGTGTGTGTGTGTGTGTGTGTGTGTGTGTGTGCGTGTGTGTGCGTGTGTGTGTGTGAAAGAGAGAGAGAGAGAGAGAGAATGTGTATGTATGTGTGTGGTGTGTCCATGTGCATGCACATGTGTGTGTATGTATGTACATGTGGCTCCCCTAAGCCTAATTTTTAATTAGTTTATTTCTCATCATATCTTTTATCCCTATTAACATAAATAATTTACCAGGCTTTTATTTCCAGCCGGGGTGGGGCACCTTTTCTGTCTGATTCATGGAGACATTGCAGGCTTTGGGGAGCACTAAGACTCAGGAAGAAGGTAACTCAACACTAGGAACATAAACAAAGAGCTAATCAAACTTCTCAGAACAGACACACACTTCTGTACTACTTAAATATTTTAGTATAAAGAATTATTGCTGCTGTTTTGAGTCAGGGTTTTTCTACATAGCCTTGGCTATCTTGTAACTCTTCATGTAGATCAGGTTGGCCTTGAATTTACAGCAATCCATCTGTGTTGGCCTCCCAAGTGCTGGGATCAACAGCATGTACCACCACACTTGGCTAATCGTATTATTTTTAATTATGTACATGTGTGAGTTTATACCCTGCATGTTCAGGAGAACATGATGAGGATCTGCTAAACCACGCCCCTCCAAAGGCAGCAAGGCCAACTCTATCCAGTGAGTACATTCACATTTGTTAGATGTACCTTCCCTGAGCATGCGCAGTTTAAGGTCATCGTTTACAAAGATAGTAAGAGCTGGCCCATTTCGGGGCATGCATGGCTCAATGTCATGGAACAGGGTTTAAAGTGGTTAAGCGGGAGTGATCTGGGTATGCTGAGCTTGTACCGGAACATATCAGATGCAGTCGATCCCTCCCCCTCTGCGTGGATTTGTATGTCTCATCCTGGCCCCACACACAGGCACTTGCGAAGGGGCTGCTTCACAGCACAGAACCCAACCCAATACCCTCACTGTCCTCACGCCCTAGGGTCTGAAGCTGACCATGGGGTGGTTGTGAGCAGAGAAACTCGGCCCTGGGAAAGCCTTTGGGCCATACCAAGACAAAGCAGACACAATCAGTTTTAGAGGCCACTGCCCAAGAGATGTCCATGTCTTCACTGGGGAACCTATACCAGAGTACACACGCTAAGCGAACAGGCCACTCTGTCACAGCTCCAAGTTGTGAGTACCAGCTACACAGAAGGGGACAGTCCAGACCCATCACCTCCCAGAGACTCCCTCAGGCAAGCGAGGCATCGTGGTGCACCCTTCAGTAAGACCCTTGGTGAGTGGAAGCTAACTAGTAGATACACTTTGTGGGGCTGAATACGATGGGAGAAGCACAGGGCACTAAGATCAGCCTTACTAGGTGAGAGAAACCCCTCAGGAGGAGTGTTATCTAAAGTCACAATTGACGGTGAATAGGAACAGGCCAGGCAGAGGCAGGGGTGTGTGTGTGTGTGTGTGTGTGTGTGTGTGGTGTGTTTGGGGAAAAACAGCATCTGCATTGACCTGAAGAGGACCAGCTCTCGGGGAACCGAAAGAAGTTAATTTGGGGTACAAAGTGTGTGGAAATCAAATAGGAGAAAAGCATCACTTTAGTGGCTTAGGGATGATGGTGATGATGGTGGTGATGATGATGATGGTGATGATGAACAGTAGCAGCAGCAGCAGCAGCAATAAAAGTATTTTGGTTTTTCAAGATAGGGTTTCTTTGTGTAGCCTTAGCTGTCCTGGAACTAGCTGTGTAGAATATGCTGGCCTTGAATGTAGAGATTTGCCTGCCTCTACTCCTGAATGCTGGGATTAAAGGTGTGTACTGCTACCACCTGGCTGGGAAGGTTTATTGCTAAACCTCTGGAAGCCCATTGGATTTACCAGAACAAAGAAAGGATGATCAGATCCAATCAGTGCATCACATCAACGCCCCCTCATTGCTGATGGCCTGCTATGGGCGATGTCCCCAGCCTAGGGTTGGCGAGAATCCACTTACCTGGGACAGTAGGCAGTTAGGTGCAGGGGGCATGGGTCGGCTTGGGGGAGGCCTCCTGGCTGACTCCTTTCTTTCTATTCGAGCCCCAGCTTCTGGGGAGCTCCCAGCAGCCCTGTTCAGATGTGCCGGCAATGGTGCAGGTGGCGATTCAACGCGCAGGTAGTCTGGAGGGGGCCGGGGAGGGGGGTGGGACGGCTTCCGGAGGGATTCAGGGGTGTTAGTCACCTATATGAAGGAGACACAGAGCAGCTGAGATAAGGAATCCTCCCTAAGTGTGTGTCTCAATGAGGTGACTTTCAGACATGCTGACCTTTGGATTCCAGGCTTCAGAACCAACTTCAAGCCCCAAAGATAGCTTTCATTACCAACCCCGTGGGCACACATAAGTACCGAAGAAAGCCGAACAGGGATCTCAAGGGAACTCAGTCAAGTTCAATGGTGCAAAGCCCTTACCTTTCGCTTGCCCTGGGGGGTCTGCAACTTGAAAGTTGGGTTGGCATGGCCAGTTCCACCACTCTGAGATACCCTGAAGGGACAACTGGAAACAAGGAAGAGGGGACATGGGGGAAGGAGTGTTCAGTGGTGTGTGTGGACTAAGCAAATCCGACCCAGGCCAGCGGACAAATCTAACCCTCCTCTGAAGAAAGCGGGATAATCCTCTAAAACCCATCTCCTGAATAATAGATAAGCGCACACACGGCCAGTGGAGAAGCCCAAGGGAGGGCTTCTGCCTTGCACAAGCAGACCCCTCCATCCCAATTAGGAGACAGAATATCACTAACCACCATGTACCCCGACCCCCACTGGCATGGATAACAGAAGGATGCGGGATCCCCATGCAAGTACATTTAACAAACTCTAGAGAGCATGCTCCATCAATATCTCAATGAATTAATCATTCGTCTTCTTGGGCTAATGTCTAGTTATCTCTGTGACTGATTGAGCTTGTCATCCCTCTCTGTCGCCCCAGCTTCCTGCACTTTAAAAACAAGATAAGTTAATCAGGTAGGGGACGGTAAATAGATTTTATGTCATACCCCAGTTTGAACCGGCTAAGGGCTTTCTATTGGGAAGAATTCAAGTTAATGGCCAGGCTCAGTAGAAATCACTTACAGTCATTATCTACTAATGTCTGTCATGGTGACTGAGAGGACAGAAGGGTTGAGGGTGGCATGTTCCCTGCCTTCATCATCCCAGAATTAGACCCATAACCACCAACCTTTCCACAAGGGCTAGGCACAGCACCCTGTCCCACCTGAACTGATGCCGCAGCTTGAAAGGGAGAGCCGAGGGTTTGCCCAGTTTGTGGCTCTGTCTGTAGCAGTGACACAGTAGCACCAGAACTGCCAACACGAAGAGAGCTGAAAACACCCCAGCGATCACGGGACCCACACCTGCCGGAAGTCAGCACAAGTGAGAGAATTAGAGGCTGATCAGGCTACAGTAAAATGACAGAGCCTTTGTTCCGCTCCAGGTATTTGATTCCCGCCGACTTAGTTTAAACAAGCACAAATACATGCAACGCACATCATACTCTATTGGTGTCCTAATACTAGCTGAAAGAGCCAGGCCCACCCATGGGCTTTTAAAGACAGTCCCCATGTCCAGCTGCCTCAGAGATTCTTCCCAAAGCAGTTCATGGACTTTCATAAAGTCAGCCAGCACCACGATTTTCCTGGACACAGAGCAATGGCCAGAAAATACTGGTTGAGACATTTTAGGACTAGAACTCTCACCCTGGGCCCTCAGCCTCACGGTTGGGTCCAAAGCCCATCTCAACAGTTCCCGAGTCATAAATGTAAATGCACACAGTGTGCCTGCATCACTGAAGCTCCTCTTGCTCTGTTCATGGTCATTGCATAGTCAGGCTCTTCCTTCTTGTCTGTTTTCATTTTGTTACAGCCCAGACTGGCCTCAAAGTTGCAGCAGCAATTCTCCTGCCTCAGCCTCCTAAATGCTGGGATTACAGGTAGGAACTACCACACCCAGTTTTTAGCCTTTTTTTTTTAAAGTACTTTTGCCATTATTCAAAGACACAATCTGGAAACCACAGGGGTCAAGTCCCCGAGACCACCCCTAAGAACTGTAAAACTTGCCTGTTTTCCCATTTCTTAACCTTATTTAACAAAAGGTAAAATAACCAATACAATGCACCCCAAGATTGTAATTATTTCAAGTGTCCCTAAAAGGACTAATTACTAGTTACTACCTCCAAATAATTGTGACTATCCAGTGGCCTCAGTCTCCCTTAATATCTACCCCTGCCCCTCTCTCCTCTAGTAAAAGGACAGGAAGGTGACTAAGCCCAGGCCCCATAGGAAGACCTGGCATCCTCCCACTCAGCGTCTTTATCTTGGCTCCCTCCCTGTAGAATCTGGAGAGTGAAGCCAGCTTACCTTGGACTTTCTGCAACGGGCAAACCCAGCCTATGGCCCACAATCCCCATGAATAGCTATGAATGCAGCCCAACAGGTTTGTAGACAACGATGCCATATTGCAAAGTCAAAAGACTAGAGGCTCCTGCCAACCTACCCCTTATCCCCACGGTCTCCTCCTCCTCTCTCACAAAGCAGAACACTTACTCTTAGGGGGCAAAGGACCACTGTCGACGCTGCCACCATCTCCCGGGGTGTTACAGAAAGGTGGAGACCAGCCAGGGAAGCAATGACAGTTCTTGTTGTTGTTGCAGACCTAGAGTGAGGGGCCGCAGACGCATCAGCACCCAGGAGAGCTGTGACCTCCCACAGGGCAACACCCAGGAACCCAGACCTCTGCATACACACACGTACCCCGTGGCCATTGCACTTTTTCCCACAGCCTTCCGTCTCAAAGAAGGAGGTGTTCCTGCACTGCCCCTCGAAGCAAATCTGCAACATAGAAGGGCAGCCATCAGCGGGACACAGGGGCATGGGGGAGGCTTAGGGTGTGGGAGGTTTGTCCTTAGGATGAATGGGAACCCCAAAACATAGCTGGGGGCTATATATCTAGTGAGAAATGCAAAAGGCCTCAAAAAAGATTCAGTGGGTAACTGAACTCTGCTGTTGTCTTTGTGATTAGGGAAGGAGCAGCAAACATTACTGAAATGGTACATTCAACAACTAGGACACGTTTATAGTCTAGCGTCATGCTGACTATATTCCATCCAGCAATGAATATGGACTAAGTTTAGGATGATGCCTAAAAATCATGATTGTGGCAGGAGCTTACTTTCAGCTGGGCATCGTACCATAGGTTTCCTCTGTGTTTATAATTTAACACAATTTAAAGCATGGGGTTGGTGGCGTTATTTTCCTTGGGTCTCCCTGAAATCTTAGACCTTTCCTTTCTTTCTTTCTTTCTTTCTTTCTTTCTTTCTTTCTTTCTTTCTTTCTTTCTTTCTTTCTTTCTTTCTTCTCCTCCTCCTCCTCCTCCTCCTTCTCCTCTTCCTTTTTTTCTTTTTTTGAGACAGGGTTTCTCTGTGTAGCCCTGGCTGTCCTGGAACTCACTCTGTAGACCAGGCTGGCCTCGAACTCAGAAATTCGCCTGCCTCTGCCTCCCAAGTGCTAGGATTAAAGGTGTGCGCCACCACGCCCAGCCTTAGACCATTTCTATGAGGATAGTAAATGACATGCATGACAGTGATGCCTGCGTTTACATGACTAGGTCCATAGTCATAGGTGGGATGCTGTTATTCTGAGAGCTGGGCATCACTCCTCCGGAGCCCACACTTCTCAGTCTCTGCCTCTGCCTCTGCCTCTTGGTTTCTGAGTGAGGTTAGGGAGGGACTCACATGGTTGTGGCCACACTTGGTTCCAGTCATCACCAGCCCTGGGTCCAGCATGTCACCTTCCCCTTCCTCCTCCTCAGGACCCCGGTAGACGTGGGTGCCCCGACAGTGGATCCGCCTCCCGTTCAAGGTGATGGTGGTGTCAATAGATACTGCGTTGGATTCCAGGGGCCGGGCCTGGGTGCTCTGGCACTGAATCTTCCCACACTTGGCATCCCTGGGCCAGGAAAGAAGACAGGATCAGAGACTGGGGAAGAGCGGGGACATTGGAGAGCTTCAGTCTGAGCCAAGTCAGTAGGCTTCGGTGGAGCAGGGCAAAGGACCAGAGAGTGGGCTGGAACCCGGCAGTAGAGACCAAAGGTAGACTCAGACCCAGAAAAGGGGCAGGTTCCTTGTGTCTCAGCAGACCTAAGCCAAGAGCTCAACTTAGGATGTCCTAACCACAAGGACACCTGAATGACATGAATAATTGGTCATCTTTGTCCCAAATCCATTCCCCAGGCACTCCAAACTAGGAGCTAGGTCTCCCTCTGCCTCCCCATTCTTCATTGTTCCCAAGTTTGAGCATTTTCAATCCCTGTCAATCTTCCCTCCTACACAGCTTCCCTGACTTACATTCTTATCCCCCCTTTTTAAAAAGACTTATTTATAATTATATGTAAGTACACTGTAACTGTCTTTAGACACATCAGAAGAGGGCATCAGATCTCATTACAGATGGTTGTGAGCCACCATGTGGTTGCTGGGATTTAACTTCAAAAGAGCAGTTAGTGCTCTTATCTGCTGAGCCATCTCACCAGCCCGTGTGTGTGAGTGTGTGTGTGTGTGTGTGTGTGTGTGTGTGTGTGTGTGTATGTATGTATGTATGTATGTATGAATGTGTGTGTATGTATATATATTACATATACATATACATATACATATATATATATTACTCCCTTTCTATCCTGGCCTATAAGACACAGAGCCCCCTCACTGCAGCATCCATGGGAGGGGTCCAGATCATCCAGAGATGCCTTTATATCTCTCAGGATCTAGTTCCTGCTTTCCTCTGCCCAGGCTCATTTTTCTTGCCACCCCCGCCCATGTCTTCCCACAAATTGTAGCTTGCTCTCTATCAGTTCGTCAATTGCTCCTTTTTCTCTAATATCTCAGCCTAAAACACTGTTTTACACACTAGTGCAACTCCTCCCCCATTCATTTAGATGGCTGCTCTAGAACTCAGCTAGAGAACACCTTGGGAAGATGCTCCAGGCCGTTAACTGTTACACCAGTTAACCACATTGCTCTAGACACTCAATTCAGCACCTTGCATGTGGTGAATCTGAAACAGTAGTGGGCAGAGGAGTGAGTGGGTGGCTGGAATGAATGAATCAGAGATGGCTCTCAGGAGCAGGCATAACTTTAGCACTCTGCAAAAATGGTCCAAAAAAGAGCCGTCTGGGATCCACAACATTTAGATGCTGGAACATTGTCATCTCAGATCAGTCATCTCCTGCCTCACTTTAAAAAGAAAAAAGACAGGATTTCTCTAAGTAACAGTCCTGGCTATTCTGACACTTGCTTTGTAGACCAGGCTGGTCTCAAACTGACCGAGATCCGCATGATCACCTGCCTCTGACTCCCCGGTGCCGGGATAAAGGCATGTCCAACTACCTTGTCCTGCACTTATAGGCCAGAGACTCCAAAGCAGCCTTGATCAGCTTCCTAGGAAGCAATGCTGCCCACTCCTCTTTTTCACTTCCTTAGAGCCAACCAAACAGTGAGTGCATCACCAAGCAATAGGTAGAGAACAGAGAGAGGCTTAAACTGGTGTGTTTAAAAGCCAATAGTAGGCTATCCACACCAAGTCAGGTGGGAATGAAGAGGTCAGAGCAGGGATCGATTGGCCACTCTTCCTCCCACCGGGTCAGAGCTGTGGTCCTCACCTGGGACTGCACTTCCTGTATTGGCCATTCAAGCCCTTGCCACAGTTTCCATAGGTGTCACCAGCAGCATTCACCCTCTCAAAGCAAAGATCGAGGGCAGGCCGGGCTCCTAGGTATGCAAGAAACATTTGTCAGTGCATAAGCCCGCCAGCGGCTCCCCGTGACAGAGCCAGCTAGGCTTGGGCAACGGCATGCATGACACTTCCACCATCCATCAAGGCCAATTCAGAGAAAATATTTTTAGCCTGGTTTTTAACCCTTCATTGAAGATTTGTATCTATGGCAGCTGCATGCTAAGCCTGCTAGCTAATGAAGAAGAGCTATCCTATTTCTGGACCGTAAAAGATTAGTAATTCATGCCCCAAACATTAAAAGAGCTAAAATAGATCTTTGGAGTTTTTCCTTCACATCCACCTTGTTTTCCCTCTTATATCATGGAAAAGCAACAATCTTTAGCAGTGTGTCTTTTAGAGAAGAAAATGTCTTCTCTACCTTTTGCATCCCTTAGATTTGATCTTGGGGCATCTTCTTGAAAGAACGCAGTGAAGGACGGAAGCATCGTCTCTTCTCTTTCTGCTCTGCCCTTTGGGGTTTTAGTTTGTCGGATACAGAATTCAGCCTCAGGGCATTCAGTTGTCTGACTTAAGGATGCTGCCGCTACAATTTGCAACAGTGTAACAACATCTTACAAAGCATCTTTACATCCATAAGCAAATACAACCCGAGGTTGTTTCTAAGTAGTGTACTGCCCAGCTTCTGAAAACGGAGGCAGATAGAATCCCACACCTGAATGGGGATGGAGCTCAAAAAAAAACTGGCAACACTAAAGAGATTCTAAATGTGCAATGACCCAAAACTAACTGAAAACAGAATGTGTCATGAATTCAGAGTTCACCCATGCCAAGTGTCACGTGACTTTACTACAGCTTGGCTTTCAACACAGATGCACACAACAAATGAATGCTACTGAGACAAGCTCAGACTTGAGGCTACTTTATATTATGACTGGTTATATTTTTGTTGTATGTATGTTGTCTCTTATGCAATGGATTCATTAAAGAAAACAAAAAATGTTTTCCCTACTGTCATTCCTCAGCAGATAAACTTCAGATTAATGTTAATATTATGTTAGAAAGTTTGATTTATAAAATTGCTGTTTGCGTTCCTGACTTCAGTTCCATTAAAACAAACAAAACAACAACAACAACAACAAAACACTAGCTGAGTGTGGTGCCTGCCTTTAATCCTAGCACTAGAGAGGAAGAGGCAGGTAGATCTCTAGGAGTTGCAAGCCAGCCTGGATTACGTAGTAAGTTTCAGGCAAGCAGGCCACACACACTGTCTCAAAAAATAAAGTCCCTGTCCCTGTCCCTGTCTCAAAAAAATAAAGATAAAAGTCACTGAACGAATCATGATTTGGTGTCAGATTAGAATTTCCAACCATTTCTGGTAAGGCCCTAAACATACTTCTATCACTTTTACACCACATATCGATGTGGGTTGGTGTTCCCATCCCTGACAACTATAAAATCAGCCAACTCTGAAAACTGTTTCAGACCCTCTATGTCCTGCACTTTCAACCATTTAGCCAAGACTTAATTCTCTATGTAAAAAAAAAAAAAAAAAAAAAACCAAACAAACACACCGATTTGTCAAAGTATACATTTGCTTTGGTAAAATTATATATGAAAGATTATTTTAAAATAAATTTCCTTGTGATTTATTATCAATAAATGTTTGCTGTATATACCTACTTTTATATACTCACAAATTGTTCCATGCCATGTAAAAACTTCTCAGAAAAAAAAAAAGGGTAAGTGGAAAACAATTTAAGCCTAATGTAATTAATGGAACTGGTAAATACATTAAAATTTTTGCTATCTCTAAAATGCTTTCTACATTGGTCTTTCCATACTGGCTGGTTTTGTGTGTCAAAACCACATGCTGGAGTTATCACAGAGAAAGGAGCCTCCCTTGAGGAAATGCCTCCATGAGATCCAGCTGTAAGACATTTTCTCAAGTAATGATCAAGGATGGGAGGGCCCATTGTGGGTGGTGCCATCCCTGGGCTGGTGGTCCTGGGTTCTATAAGGAAGCAGGCTGAGCAAGCCAGGGGAAGCAAGTCAGTAAGAAATATCCCTCCATGGCCTCTGTATCAGCTCCTGCCTCCAGGTTCCTGCCCTGTGTGAGTTCACGTCCTGACTTCCTTTGGTGATGAACAGCAGTATGGAAGTGTAAGCTGAATAAACCCTTTCCTCCCCAACTTTCTTCTTGGTCATGATGTTTTGTGCAGTAATACAAACCCTGACTAAGACATACCCTCCATGCTAATATATTAGGATGGTTGTTGTTATTACTATATCACTGCTGTCTTTGAGATCTGATCCATGAAAAAACCCCACTTGATGGTAGTTTCAATTTGCTTTCTCTCAATATGACTGAAGCTAAACATTTTTTGTAGCTTAAGGGTCTTTTTCATTTTCTTTTATTCTCCATTTCTGCTTCATTGGTGTGTTGGGGAGGGAGTACTATTAACTGTCTGTCCAGTGTTAGAACTAAAAGCTTCAAGGGAATATGAGAAATACTGTCACTCTTGAGCTAAGAGCATGAGATGTGGTATTTGAAGGTGTTCTAGGCCAAGCTAAAGGGCCAGCGGGGAGACAGGCTCAGAGGTGGTGGGCGGAAGAGACCATGCTCTCCATCCAGGAGGGCTCTTACCAGGTCCCCACAGCTGCTGGCACTGTTCCTGGTAAGTGAGGCACATGCCGTTGTAGCAGTAGGCCTGGCCACCCTCGCAGGGGGTGCCATCCATCTGATAATAGTTGGTGGGGCAGTGGGGAGACTTGCCGGTGCAGAACTCGGGGAGGTCACATTGCCGAACCTGCTCCCGACACTGGGTTCCAGGAGCCACCAGCTAGGTAGAGGAATGAGAAGAGAAGAGTAGTCATTTCTTCCCTGCCCCCAACCCTTTCAGCCAAGAGCTCATGAACATCCTATCTGTGGAAAACAGTTTTGACGACCTTGTTATCACCGCACTTATCACACGACTTCAATGAGCTCAAGCCATCGTCGGCCTTCGCATAAACAGTGACTGAGTTCCTTCAAACTTGTACCCACATGGACCAACTCAACGCAATTCCTTCCCACAGCAGTTGAGAAATAATGTTTCTCTAACAATCTATAGTTTTCTCTCTGCCATTACAACCATCTTTCACTTAAGTGTCACTACGACTTTATTAGTTTGCATTATAGTCTTATATAACTAAAGGAGCAAGACATAATATATTCAAAGTCACGTGGTATGTGGCAGACCAGTTTCCTGATAAGGGTACATGCCTACATGCATACATGCATATACCCACACACAGAAAATTGGCATTCATGTAGATTTTCAATTTACAACATTACTGCTTTGTTCATGTAAGTTTACAACTTCTTGGTTTGTTCTTGAAACTAGCCTCAAACCCATTATTTAACACAGACTGGCCTTGAACTCAGGGCAATCCTCCTGGCTAAGCCTCTGGAATAGCAGAACTGTAGACATGTCTCACTACATCCAGCTTGTGGCTCTAAACAGCACACCCTCAGTGGTATGCAGAGCATGGGGCTGACTGTTATCCAAATACTTCTCTCATCTGCCCCTCACAATGTCCATGAAACTGATATAGCTACTTTATATCAGCATTTCTGATGCTCATGCGGGTGTGTAGACAGAGCTGAGACTCCGGCAGTTTAAAAATTCCCCAAGTTCACACAGGTAGCGCTTTAAGTCAAGGAATCCTTTGAGAGGCTCAGTCTGAAATCCTGGAGTTGAGTGAAAGGTCACTCCGTGCTTATTCTCCAGCCTTGGTCTGAGACTTGAAGAACTCAACTCAGCATAGCCTCCCTGGGGGCTTCCATGTCAAAACAGAAGGTGTCCAAGTTCTACTGAGCCAAGTCCTACTGTGCGTTTGACCTTTGGTTCTTGTTTGCCCATGATTCCAGATCCCAGCCCTCTCTCTGGCTGCTAAGAGCAAGCATGCTCAGTAGGGTACTTGAACAACACGTGAGCACTGTGTGCGCTCGCCAAGCTGAGGGTGGGACAGGCCACAGCTCCATACTCAAACTTCTCTAGTACTCAGAGTTTCAGGTTAATAACTCAAAAGTTCAAATATCATAATAGTGTGTGCATCTAACAAATCTATATGAATATGATAGATGTGTATAATTATAAAAATATATACTACATAACCTTTAACAAGGCTCAGGATAAGCTTTATAACCAAAAATATTAATATATGGTATATTATGATGAAATAAAGTTATTTTAGGTAATCTTTTTATAAAAACTATAATTAGTCTGATATCCATTTAGGTCAGATTTTATCACCAAATCTGTTAATTTTTTTATTTATATATTTTGGGACTTCCTGACTTGTCAGATTTGGATTAAGAAGTTCTCAAGCCAGGCGTGGTGGCGCATGCCTTTAATCCCAGCACTCGGGAGGCAGAGGCAGGTAGATTTCTGAGTTCGAGGCCAGCCTGGTCTAGAAAGTGAGTCCCAGGACAGCCAGGGCTACACAGAGAAACCCTGTCTCGAAACCCCACCCCCCAAAAAAGAAGTTCTCAAATTCAGTGCTATATGACTATTAATGGTAATAGATTATTTTCCGCATTGATATTAAGAATGCATGCTTCAGAGTCAGGGAGAACTTGGGTTCAGGTCCTGACACCACCCATCTCCTAATGACCCATTTTCCTCACCTTAAAACAGAGGCAGTAATGTGTACCCCATGGGGCTGTGGGGAAGACTGAGTCAGTTAGCATATAAAATTCTCCTCCTGGTGCCCGACATCCACCACGATGGCCATTTATGTTCATCAGAATCAGGGTTTGCTTTTTCATGTGTTCAAGGAAAAATGAAGTCTCACTGGGCCTGGTGCCTTAGATCTCTCCTGGGAGATGATGTCAGCACTTGCCTGGACTCCAGAGCAAGTTCAAAGCCACCCTGAGCAATTTAGTGAGGTCTTGTCTCAAAATAAAAGAATATACATACATATACATATATTCACACACACATATATATACACATGCATATATATATACACATACATATAAAATCAAAATAAAGATATATGTACATATATCTACAAATGCACATATATATGTATGTATATAGCCCTATATCAGATATATCAACTATTTAAATAAAAAGATATATACACAGTTATATGTGTATATATCTTTATTTTGATTTTATACGTACATACATATGTATATTTTTATTTATATTTCTGCTTATATATTTATATATATATTAGTGACATATTTATATATTCATATCTTAATATAGGATATATATGTGTATATGTATTTATATGTATATGAGGTGATTTGAGCATAATGAGGCCCAGGATAGAAAATTGGTAGGCTTAGTTAAAGGGACATTCTCAGTTCCAAATATCTAACACACACCCACCCTTTCTCCCTTCTCTTCCTCCCAGTGATGGGGTTGAATCCAGAGCCCTGAGCATGAAAGCATGGATTCTTACCACAAGTGGCCAGTGATAAGAACCACCCTCCCCGGCCCTGTGTCTGAAATTTTTGATGCAGGCTGAAACCCAGCCGCCACCCACTAGGCTGTCACCTCAAAGCCTGAGGCAGAGGAAAGGAGACACTTACCTTGCACTGGTGGCAGCAGGAACCATGGGCACACTCTGCCCCTTCCTTCAGAGTGCAGTTGGAGGCATTGCAGCAAGGGTTCTTACATTCCTACAAAGGCAGCAGAAGGGCAAGAGTCAGAGCCCAGCAGGGGGCGCCCTTGCCACCTCCATTCCCCGGCCTGCCTGGCGCGCTCTGCTTCCCGTTCCCTAGAGCATCACTTGCACTTCTTTACTAAGGTAATGAGTATCTGTAAGAGAAAAGACACAAGTGCTCCATCCTCGGAGACACCACAATGTAAATGGGACTACGTGGTGATTTCGAGTAGGTATTATCCCATACTTATGTGGTCATACTGAGCTTGCAAAGTCCACCATGCCCGTCACCCTTCAAAGGACTCTCCCTATGCTGAAAGGCCAGGGCTGACCCTCACTTTTAGTTCATTGGTCTTTCACTAGTTCTTTTATTCTGAAAATTACAGGGTTAGAGTTTTAAAAGAAGGTCACAACATGGCTCAGTGGGTGAAGGCACTTGGTGCCAAGCCTGACAGCCCGAGTTTGGTCCCTGAATGCCAGGTGGTGAAGTTGGAGAGGGGGAACATACGCACACAAACACACATGAAATACGTGCAAAATAAAAACAAGAGGGCATCTCGACATGGAGAGTAATATGGCTACCTCAGTCCCATAGCTACACACTGCTTACTTACAGTTCACTAACTGTCAAGCATGGGTTAACATACTTTCTGATCTTCAAAAAATAGACACGAAACAATATAGTTCTGCTTTCCTTCTTCTTCTTCTTCTTCTTTTTCAGAAAAACATCCTTCTAATAAAGATGACAGAGCTAGGGTGTGCGCTCTCCACACTCGCTCTGAAGCCCTGATAGGAGGAGAGGACTATCCACCAAGAGTTCTGCTTCTCCTTTCTCGGCAGATCTCCCCTGACCTGACAGTACTTCCAACACTCCCTTCAAATCTTCTCTTCTCCGGGCTGGACAGCACGAGCTTGGGTTAGGGCTCCTCACCAGGCTCATGGTCATGAGCTCATCCAGCTGTGTGGCCTCCAGAAATAAATTCAGTGCAGCTGGAGGGCCAAAGACGCCATCTGGGGCTCCTCTGGGGAGGAGGAGAGAGAGCTACGTGCCCTGGGATCATGGTCTGTGGCTAGAGCAGCTGCTCAAAGGGGCTCCACCCTGATCCTGGATAGGACTGTCCTGACCACAGCTGCAGAGGCCATCGAAACGGTCCACCTGGCAGACTCACTGTCTGCCTCTGACACACAGAGGGCCTTCGGTAGTCATGTGTAAGAAGTGCTGGCAACTGGGAAAAATCTGTCCCTTTGTCCTTTCCATAGGAAGGACCGCATTGTCCTTTTGATAGGAACTTATCTGTCACATTGTGCTTTCAAATGTCCTTAAGCTCTGAAGACAATACAGATTCGTCCCTCTCTCTAGTAAGGTCCTGACACTTACCTCCTCTTCTCCACAGTCACATTCTTCACCGTCTTCCAGGTACCCGTTGCCACACCTCCGGCCTCCATACAGCGTCCTAGTGTCCGGCATGTTGGAGAGACACATCCCTCCTCCTGTCTGCAGATACCTGTCCAGCTCCTTCCTGTTACACCAACTGAACACTTTGGGGAAAGGGTGCCTGACAGAGAAGAAGGAGGCGTTAGCGGAGCTGAAGCACACCGACAGCTTGCTGTCCTGCCTGCCACTCAAGAGGCTTAGTTCACTTGGATGAAAACCCTACACACGCCCTCTGCCTCACCAGGACATTCATCAGTACACCAACTTAGAATTCTTTCACCCTGAACCATGAGATGATGAATAGGCCACACCGTTATGTTTTTCTTAAAAATGAAAAAGGCAGTTGAGAAACAGAACAGTCATTTCTGTCTTTTCAGTGAGGAAGCTGAGGTAGGTAAAGGGTGAGAGGTACATTAAGACAGGTTTCCCACCAACCAAAGAGTACACATGGAAGGACCCATGGCTCCAGCTGCATGTGTAGCAGCGGATGGCTTGTGGGACATCAATGGGAGGAGAAGCCCTTGGTTCTGTGAAGGCTTGATGCCCCAGTGTAGGGGAATGCCAGGACAGGGAAGTGGGAGTGGGTAGGTTGGTGAGCAGGGGGAGGGGGGAAAGAGGATAACATTTGAAATGTAAATAAAGAAAATGTCTAATTTTAAAAAATGAAAAAAAAAAGACAGGTTTTCATACTGAAAGCTGAACACATCAGATGGGTATTTATCTTCTCATGACAAAAAACAGAACCAGAAAGCCCAAGACCACAGATTTAATTCACTCAGGGGCTGATCTCTGTTTTCATAGCCAACTCTACTGCCCAACACCCAAATGTGTGGGCTTTATCACGGTAGTATGTACGAAAGCTCCAGTCGCCTGCACCTATGGAAACGAAAAGTGCAGCCGGTTCCTTATTCGTAGCTGCCAGCCCTGGTTTTGGTTACCCCTAGTCAACAGAGATCTGAAACTATTGAGTTGAAACATTCAAAACGGACCAATATATTTTTATTATCATCATCACTATTTCAAATGCTCTAGTTTATTATGAGTTGGTGTTTTTAACCTCTGACTGTGCCTGCTTTATACATTAAACTCATCATAGATCACAGATGTATGTAGGAAAACCACAGAGAAATACCTCACAAGATGTAAATATGGGAAAACTTCTATATCACAACATGGGTCTGTAAAGAGACCCTGGTAAAGCCCTGCCCTTAAGTCTCTAAAACAACGAAAGGTTAAACATTGAGGGCTTCTTTCAGTACTACAGTAGGTCCCCAAGGACTTTGCTACTAACCATTCAGCTATGACAGTGTGTGAATAACTTAAAAAACAGCTAGAGTAGTCATGAATTTAGCTGTCGCCCATTTGTCTACACACACTCTATTGGGATTGGCTGAGAAAGGGGTGGGCTTAACCATGAACTCAAACTCAAAAGTTATGCCGCATGTCATATCCCGCATGTCACTGCCATCCTTTGGAGTCACGGTAGTCAGGAAGTAGCGAGCAAACACTAGCACTATGAACGAGAAGGCTGCATTGAACCACCATTCTCTGGGAAGCACAAGCAAACCCTAGTGGTTTGGAATGAAGGGGTGTAATAAGGATCCTACTACATTGCCTTCCAGGGAGTGGCTCAAGTCCTGAAGAATGGCATGATGTATGCATTCAGGAACAAGATAACCCTCTTCCAAAAGCTCTGGTTTAGACAATCCTTGTAAGTGTTGGAGTCTCAGTACCTTTGTTTCATGGAATTCCTTAAGAGTGACTGGATGGCCCCTTTCTCCTTTTACTCTATAAACTACAAAGCTCCCGAAGAGGCAAGACCAAGGGTTGTGGTTGAACTGGGCATATGGGTGTGGTAGCACATACTTAAAGCCCCAAAGACTTTAGTAGTTGACGTGGGAGAGTTGCTTAAATTCACAAGTTCAAGATTTGACTGAGCAAGACTCTCACAGGTGATGTCAAAAACAAAAACAAAACAAACAAAACACGTTGAAGCCAGTTTTAGAGCTGAAAATTACAAACTATTCGTCAATCCAGACCACCTGCTCTCTGAGGAACTTAGCGTCCCACAACACATCTGCTCGCTTCTGTTTCATCTAAACATCATTTAAACTGCCTTCATCAACAGCTTGAAAGTTTCCCTGGGGCCATCTAGGCCATCTGACCCTGCACCTCTCAGCTCACTCTTCTCCCCACCGGCACCCTTCAGGTTGACTCACCCGGTGGCGGCGGCCATGATGCAGCCGCCATCGGCTGCACTGGCAGAACAGCAGTGTGCAGAATCATGGCTCATGCCAAAGTTGTGGCCAATCTCATGGGCCACAGTGGAGGCTACACCAATGGCATTCTCGGAGTGGTCCTGTTCAGAGAATTTCAAATTCAAGGTCAGGGGGTTCTTTCTGCTTTGCATGTCCTTTTCTTTTCTTTCCTTCCTCTTTCTTTCTTTCTCTCTCTCTCTTTTTTTTTTTTGCTTTATTTCTGAGTAGCCCTGGCTATCCTGGAACTCACTCTGTAGACCAGGCTGACCTCAAACTCAGAGATCCACCTGCCCCTGCCTCCTGAGTGCTGGGATTAAAGGCGTGCATCACCACCACCTGGCCTGCATGACTTTTTCTTATCTGAGCCTGACAGCGCTCCATTGATCTCCCCTAACGCTGAGCATATTGGCTCTTCATACCTTGCTTATAACAAATCTAAAGCCACTTGTCTTCATTTGAAAAGCAAATGCTCAAAAGACTGCTACCTGTGTTCTTAAAAGATGCAGACCACGAATGACCTGTGGATGCATCTCTCGGATGCATCACCTTGAATTGAGCAACAGAGACACTTGACTGGCTGCTTTCTGAGAGCACCCCTGCAGAAAGGGCCACCCCAGACAAAACTGGTACAGTGTGTGGTCCTCATCAGCAGAACAAATAGGGCTGGTGCAGCGATGTAAACCTAGAGCCCCAGCCAACTGAGAGGCTGAAGCAGGAGGGTCTTTTGAGCCCAGATGTTTGAGACTACCCTGGGCAACATAGTGAGACCCATTCCCCAAAACCAAACAGTAGAACAAAAGCAGCAAAATGGATGTTTATACCAGGCATGGTTGTGCATGCCTTTAATACTAGCTCTCAGGAGGCAGAGATAGGAGGATCTCTGTTAAAGGCTAGCCTGGTCTATGGGTGAGTTCTGAGATAGTCAGTGCTTTGTAGTGAGACCCTGTCTCCAAAAAACAACAAAAAGTGTATGTGTATATATATATATATATATATATATATATATATTCCTTTTATTATCTCACTTAATGTTTACTCTTACCCTAAGATCATAAGCCATGATCTTTACAACTAAAGACACACATTAACTCCAAAGTCGCATGGCTGCTCTTTGAAACCAATTTGACTCTAGAATCTGGGGTTTAACGTTCATGCTACCTTGTCAATAAAAATACATGATGGGTAGAGGGATAAAATAACAAATGAGCAGAGAGACGAGGCTTCCTTTATATCTCGTCCAGGTTAGAAGAGACAAGCCAAAATCCAGGGGCTAGGGATGTAGCTGTAGAGTACTGGAGGAGCATGCGTGAAGACTTGGGTTTGATCCCAGCACCACATCGAACTTGGTATGTTAGCCAACACTTGTCGTCCCAGCACTCAAGAGATGGAATCAGGAAGAACAGAACCCTAAGGTCATTTTGAGCTAGATAGCAAGCCGGAGGCTAGCCCGGTCTATACAATGAGTTCCAGGCCATCAACAGCTTCATAGCCAAAAAAAAAAAAAAAAACCCTACTCTTGCCAAGTCAGAATTTCAAAAGAGGGCAATTTCCTAACTTTGACTCTTGAGACAGGATCTCATTTCACAATGCGGTACCTAAGGACTCAAGACCCAGATGAGAAACACTTCTATCTCTGTTCACTCCCCTGCCCTCAGCTCCTGCTCTGCCTCCTCCTCCAGCCCGCTATGGAATAATACACAACCGATCTGGAGGGCCATTTTTACCACTGCTTACAAATGAACACAAAGATGAATGAAATTTTACCCCTGGCTACTATCCTTTGAACCTAAGAATTTCATCTGACACATTTGCTCTCTTTAATGCTTTTTTCTTCTGTGACTATAAATATCAAATCGGCTTTTCAAAGCTGACTTCCTCTCTTGGGAGCCATTGTCCCCTTGCGCAACATCATTGTCTTGTCTGAGACCCACCATGCTAACTCCTCCAGACTGGTACACGGAGCACATGGCCATGAGGGGGGCCAGGCCAATGGTGGTGCCTTGGAAGGACCTGCCCCTGCAGGAAGAAAAAAGACATGTAATTCAGGTGGGGGCTGAGAGAACTGTTCCCCAGGGGCAGGAGTGAATGGCTACCATGATGTGCACCGATCCCCTGACCTTCCCAGATTAGTCCCAAGAGGACAAGCCTGTTAACCCAGCCAACTGGATTTCTTTCAGGATACCACACCTCTCACCTCCTCTCACTTCCTCTCATAGTAGCAAAAAAAGGTCACTTTCCCCCTCAGAAAGTGCCCAAAGTCTCCAAAAGGAAAAAGGCAGGGCTTGAAAAGCTGTGCCCCATCCCTGATTCATAGAAAACGGCCAGACACAGGGGTCACAGGGAAGGGTGTGGTCCAGGCTGTGATGCCCAAGTGAATCATGTCCATTTCCGCCAGTGGCCAGCAGCTCAGGTCTTACCATCAGTGGCATGTGTCTTGGGGGCAAAAGCAAGGATGCTGGATGCAGCTGCGGGGCTGAGGCTGTGATCCACACATCACACAAGGACCAAGAAAGTAGCTGAGTCCCTTTGGGAGCCTCACAAACTGCAGCTGGGTGCAGGGCTAAGCTGTTTCCATCTCTGCTCCAAAATGATGGCCCTAACCTGTCAACAGCCAGTTTCTTCCAGTTTAACCTATCCCTTCTCCATCTCATCCACCCAGAGTAGGCGAGGAGAATAAATGGATGTTTGATAAATGTTTGCTTAATAAATTCAATATATGCCGATCTGAGTGTATGAAGCCCTGCTTGGCATTTCGGAGACTTGCACTTAGCTCTGGGAAGCTTTACTACCATAAACAGATTCAAAGTGTCCAATCCAAAAGTGCAGGCCAAATGTTTCAGCAAACAAAGACTTTCTCAGTGAGTGGATTGTCCTCAAGTGACCACTAAGAGTCTAGGTTTTAGGGACAGGTAAATATTGGAAATCGCAGTTATTATGAAAGGGTAAATCAAGGTATCAAGGATGAAATAATTACTGACTCGCCTATGTTATAAATAAATAAATAAATAAATACAAACAAGTAAAGGAGTTTATCATCTCTGTGCCTTTGTTGAGCACGAAGGTCCTACAGTCTACCATTTTGACCTTCCCAGGACTTCAGCCCTGAGACCCCAGAGAACGGTGTGAAGGACTTGAAGACCCATTTCCTGTATCCTGCAGTGGGAGGTCAACTGACTGTGCTCAAGAATGCCTGTTTCAGGCTAGCAACTGTGACCAAGAGTCATCTGCTCATTCCCCTAATATTCACTCCCAAGTGCCTCAGCTGCTCAGCTGATTACGGGTGAGGCTAATTGCCTCACGTGGAACTCTGCAGAGGACTGTTATCATTCTTAGGCTTTTTAACATTCTTTCAAGATGTGTTGAGTCTGAAAAAGCCTGGTTATGTGGCCCAGGGAGCAGGGTGGGGTCTTGCACAACCAACATTGGCCCCTGTGAAAGGAAGGGTGAATTTCGCACCCCTTACGGCAGGCAGGGGTTCTGCAGACAAAGCTGATACCACAAGACCAGAAAAGGGCTGCTTACGTGATTAGCTGAGCATTGTCATGGCTCTTCTGAGCAAGCAGCTTGCGCCTCCAACTAAGAAAGGACCAGAGGGTAGAGTAGGGATTCTCTGAAACTTCACACTTATCCCCATGCGTCCACACCTCCAAGCCGACAAGTGCAATTCGGATGTTCAGGGAGCGGTAAAACTGAAAAGACACCAAAAGGCCAGTTTCTCTCACCATCCGACCTAGGAGCTCAGAGCACAGATGCTGAGATTGCTCTCTGGCTCTAGAAATCGGGAAATACGACCTTCAGAGGGATGCATTCTGGTGGTCAAACTGGAGTATCTGGCTTAGAAAACAGGTTAAAAAAAAAAGTAGAGGGAACAACACCCTAACCATCAAGGGGTTCTTTGGTGGACCTGACCAATGCTACCGTGTCAGTGTTGCATGTACATGTGACCTGTGTGTGCACATAATACATGTACATGTGTCTTCTGTGTGTGCATATACACACGAAGTCCCAAGGTTCATGTTACCTTCCTCCGTTTATTCTCCATGTTATTTTTTCAGACAGGGTCTCTCACTAAATCAGGAACTAACTGATTAACCCTAACTGGTTGGCTTGAGAGGTCCAAGGATGGCCTGTCTCTGTCCCCTGCCTCCCCCACCAGCCACATGGCTATAGGTTCATGACACCATGCCTGGCTTTTAGATGGGTGGTGGGGCTTAGGTCCTTATGTACCCAGCAGATACTTTACATACTGCGTCATCTCCCCAGCCCATGAGTGACTTAAAAAAAAAAAAAAAAAAAAAAAACCACATAACACAGAAGCCACAAAGGGATTAGATCACCCCAATCTAAAAATGGTGGGTTCCTTCCCAGCTAAAATTAATAACTGGTGGTCCCGCTGTTCATCAAGCACTTGTCATGAAGAAGGAAGGGTACTGAGGCTTAGAGGAGTTGAGACATTGCCCAAAATCTCAGCAGAAACACTCTGGAGCCAAGATGAACCAGATTATACTCCCAGGGCCCTTGTGACCATCTGCTGCTGAAGAGCTGGGATCATATAATATGTATATAACAATAAAGTACACACACACACACACACACACACACACACACGCGCACGCACACATTCGCATCCTTCTCTTGCCCCCAGGAAACTGCAGTCTAGATGGGCTCCTGGTTCCTCTGTCTTTGCCACATCTATCATCACAGAAAAACCCGAAGCATCTGAATTTGCTTCACTCAGGAACTTTTTAAGGGAAGTCAACTTGGCTTTTCTTACGCCTCAGAGAAAACAGGGCCCGTGGATTGGGCCCCTGATTCAGCAAATGTGTAGAGTTCTTCCAGTTTTAGCTCTAAAATGTTCAGTCCAAGTAACTGGCTCAGCAGACTTAGGAGGAGCCCATGTGCCTCACCCTAAACCACGCGTGCCGGAGGGAAGTTGGGGGCTTGGATGACCATCCACAAGGCACAGGGTTTCCACCGACACCCGGGGTGTGCGGCTACCCTCTTTTCCCTCCGCATCTTTGCTTTTTCTGTAGTTATTATTGTTTATTTGTTTGATGTGTTTACTGACATACCACTTCCATTTCTCATCAGTGCTTAGAGGTAGGCTCTAATCACCCAGTGCAGGAAGAAAATTCCTAGAGCCAGCCAGCCAAGCCCTGCACCTCCCCTGAGTCGGGTCTGGGACAATGGTTGCTACACAGGTGGCGGTAGGATCAGCTTCCTGTATCCCCAGGGAAAACACACTTCTCCAGATGTTGGGTGTTTGGTTACAGGATCGCTGAGACGCTATTGCTGGTGAGTTAGGAGCTGGACACAGGACTCTACTGTGTCCCTAGAATCCTTCCCTCCAGGAAAGGCTAGTGTTTGGCTTTCACCTGTTACATACCAGTGGCCTCTTTCCACAGCTGTTGAGGGCAGAGAAAAAAAAATACAAGGCTGTGAACTTTTCATCTAGTAATTCCACAGCAATCAACTCTGCCTTTTAAGCCCTGAAAGTTTAATTTTTAACATTTGTTTGTTTGTTTGTTTATGGTTTTTAGAGACAAGGTTTCTCTGTGTAGCCCTGGCTATTCTGGAAACTCACTTTGTAGAGCAGGCTGGCCTTGAGCTCAGAGACCTGCCTCTGCCTCCCCAGTGCTGGGATTAAAGGTATGTATCACCACCGCCCAGTTTGAAAGTTTCTAATTTCTATTTGTTATCGGATGAACCATCTCTCCAGCCTGAGATCTAGGATCCGTGAACCTCTCGCTGGCCAAGAAAGCCTTCAAAGTTCTACAGGTCCTGAAGTGGTTATCAGAGTCTCAAAGAGACAAGAGACCCCAGGGCTGGGACTGTCAGCCACTGGCAAACATGCAACCTTAGTTCTACCCACCAGGACTGCCCCTTAAAAGGAGGCACATGACCAAACACGTCAAAGCTTTGCTTGTGGAGAGGAGCTGCCATTGCAAAGTTTTGTTCTCTGCCTTTTGTGCTAGAACTTGCTTTCGCATAGAATACTTCACGGTCTGAGAATACCCCATGAGTGCAGCTCAAACTTCTGTGAATTTCCTAAGTGCATGGTTGAAACAACCCGACTGAAGAAGTATAACTATTCGTAGTCTCCCTAGAAACATCCCGATCCACTTCAACATCTAAGTCAAAGAATCCCCGGGCTTTCACCCAGAGGGAACACATCCTTGATGCCTTTTAAACTGGGCTCTCCCTTGCTCAGTGTGCCTCAAAACCCACTTCATTTGTGAGAAAGGTCAGGGGGTCAGAGCCAGGCGCATGTCTGTTTCCAGCCATCTGCTTCCATGTGACTTTTACATGGGCAGGGGCACAAGATGTCATTTTTGAAACATGATTTCCATCAGAAAACTATAAACATAACTGAAAGCCACTGACTTAAGCCAGTGCTTGTAGTTTATAAATTAAAACAGAGAAAAACAAAAGGCCCCCAAACACTCACACAAACCAACAAAAGACAAAAACCTGACCCAAGAAGCTGAGTTGTTTGCCTCTGGTTGATAGCTCAGGGTCCCAAATCAGCAACAAGAGCTCAGGTGTGTGTGACTTCTTGCCCTGCAGACTGTCTGAGGTGCAGCAATCTCCCCCAGAAAGTACACACCTGGTCTCACCTTATCAACATAGTTGGCAATCTCCATGAGCTTGCGTTTGGTGGCATCCTGGTCATGTCGATTCTTCTGAAACTAAACAGGACAAACAGAACCAGGTGAGACAGACCCCTCCACAGCTCTCACCCAAGGGTCTTCCGTGTGCAGTCATTTTTCAGTAATAGCCCTTCCCATGGCTCTCAGCAGGAAGAACCTGAGTGAGATCTATCTTGGCTACCTCCATCTCCCAGGGCAAGGAAGCAACCAGAGCAGATGTGATTATCTTCTTCCAGCCCCTTCAGGTAGTTATTTTCCTGACTTTATATTACAATGCTTCCGGTTAGCTCACTGATCAATCAGAGGAGGGAATGGTCTCTTTGCTTTGCTCATCAACCCAATAGGAAGCCACCATCACACATCTTATAAGGCTTTCTCCTACATGTGGTCAGTTGTCACTGATCTAATGGTTGCTAAACTGCTCTATGGACAAGCTGTGGTGCTTAGCACAAAAGGGGCATATGGATGTCAGGTCTTGATGACACCCTACAAGAGCTTCAGTCACAGTGGAGGGAGAGCCAGAAATAACCATAACAACAAATCCTCTACTTAAGAAAGAAGGACACAATTTAAAAGAGCTAAGAAGCCGGGTGTGGTGGCGCACGCCTTTAATCCCAGCACTCGGGAGGCAGAGGCAGGCGGATTTCTGAGTTCGAGGCCAGCCTGGTCTACAAAGTGAGTTCCAGGACAGTCAGGGCTACACAGAGAAACCCTGTCTCGAAAAACCAAACCAAAAAAAAAAAAAAAAAGAGCTAAGAAACTCACTGAGAACCTACACGGACTAACTGCAGTGGGGGGGGGGCATGCAAATGTCACATAGGGGGTGCTGCCAACAGGGCCATGTGGCATCAACATGGTTTTGCCTTCCACATGATTCCAAGAGGCAGTGCCTTCTTTGGTGAGAAAGACTCTTTGACTTCATCATCACTGTGAAATCAGACATCGATAATGGGGCATAGGAGAGAAGAGTGTGCTGAACTTGATTAGAATGTCTGCCTAAAGCCCCATTAGGAGGCTTTGTATTACCACTTCTGTCTGAAAAGGACAGACCTCTTTCACCTTCAATAATGAAGTAGGGAAATTGTCAGGATGGGAAGACGAAAAGATTTTAGAACTGTAACCTCCCCCTGCCCTAAAGGATAGACATGCCCTGTGTGCTGTCATTTTGACCCAGAATCTGGATAGCTAGTGAAGGTATTGTTAGGTGGGTATTCCTTATTCAAGCCGTTACAGGTTTCCTCCTCCAGCTCTTCCAGAATACCCAAATGAGGTGCCCTAGAGTATTGGTTTGGCAAGGGCTGACTCCCAGCTCTGGTACACCACTTCCTCCCTCTTGTATTAATTCTGCAACAGTCCTTGACTTCTTTGGAACTGACACTCACCAGAAAAGAACTCCTTTGCTACCCTTATCTCCTACAGAGGTAAATTCTAGAACCCTGTTGCATAGACCTTTGCAAACTGTTTAATCTAGAAGTTTCTATTACCAAGACCTCCTGACTTCTAAACTAGTCCTGTGGCAAGAGTCTTTCCACTTATTTAGTAAACATTTATTACTGCATTGGGAAGAGATTTCTGGCTTCCAAATATATTAATCCTATCCTCAAACAGTAAGGCCCAGTGAGGCCACCATAGTTGAAACAGTGTGTCATGTTTTCCAGAAGACTCTGAAGCAGGAGTTGGTAAGCTTATTCTACAAAGCGCTACTGAGTAAACATGATGAGGCTTGGTAGACCACATGATCGTAGACCACAGCTGCTCAGTTCTGCCTTGGTGGAGCACAGCTACCCAGTTCTCCTTGGTTGCTTAGAAGCTTCCAGGATACCATAAATCAAATGGTATGGCCCTGCTCCAGAATAATACTCATAGGAACATGTGATAGGTTCACATGGGCTGTAGTTTACAACCTCCAGTCTTAAAAAATATGTGCTTCAGTGTTACCCTTTCTGAGGCAACCCCGGTCATATAACACGGTAGGCCAGCCTTTCCCAGATATCTTACATCCTGCTGGTACCACCAAAGTTCTTTACAGCCCTATGTCTAAACCCATTCTTTCCCCTCCCCCAACGTAAGCCCCCCTCTTTGCTCCCATTGCATTCTATTTCACTTAATAAATGAGGGAATGTGCCAGGATCCACCCAAGCAGCTCTCTCACACGCCTCCTTGCCTACAGAATGGACATGCTGAGAATCATCCCAGAAGCTCCCACCTCGATCTTGGCCCAGGCAGAGAGCCACTGCTTGCTTGCTTGCTTGCTTGCTTGCTTGCTTACTGCTGACAGCTCTCTCTAGATGCCAATAGCACAACCTCACTGCCCAGAGCTTGCTTTCCCACTCGAAGCATCCCTCTGGCTGCTGTGAGTTCCGAGCCCGGAGATAGCGGCTGTGTCTCAGCACTGGGGGATAAATCACAAATACTACATCCTTCCCTTGATTCATCTTCCTGCATGCTCAGATTAACGACCAGGAATATATTTCTGCCAGCAGATTCTGGGCTGCAAATCTTGCCTGGCCTGATCCAACCCTGACATGAATCATTCAAAGCCTACAGCTGAGAGATGTTCATGACACTGAGAACTGAGAGATCCCTGACTCAGCAAGAGGTACGAGTCATGGGGGTGACTTGTAGCTAAGGGGGTGAGGATGTCTATGTGACTGACTGGTGCTTTTTAAGGGGTGCTTCACTCCCCTGCATCAGTAAGATCCTCTGGGTGGTCCCACAGCCATGGTGGCACACCTTCAAACAGAGCCTTTTCTTGCCTGGTTTGCTGGGAGTCTAGCTACCCAGCAACAGACCACTCCCCAACTCCTCCTCTTCTATGCCTGCTGGAGACTCACAGGTTAAGTGGCTTGTAAAACCCTGCACCAAGGACCCACTGGGCAAAAGAATAATACTCCTCCCTTAAACTGGAGCGGGGGGGGGGGGTTCTAAGTGCCTCACTCCATTGGAGTCTCAGGACATTTTATCTGAACAATCTTAGGAAAAATGACGAAAGACCTTGTATCAGACGATACAAGATATAAAGCTTAAATGGAGAACTCTCTGGGAGGAAAGACCTTGCTTTCCCCCAGGAACCTTCACAATACAGAGAGCCAAAGGTGCCGCTATGGGGTGGGGCTAAGTGGGTTACTTGGCTGGCTTTGAAGCCAACCTTTGTTGCTGCTCCCCCATCTACACATCAATCTGTAGAAAGAAAACAAAAACCCTAGAACCCACCCATTCCTGACTGCTGGGGGGTGGGGTGGGGGGAACAATGCCAACATCAGCTTAAGAAAGCTAAACTCTTTTGAAAGTAAACACAATGTTCCCTCCCAGGAAAGCCCTTCACCTCCACTTCGCTGCCCAGTGAACTCCTCCTGTCTTTAAGAAAGAAGGCTAAAGATCCTTCTCTTCCGACCTCTAGCTCTGAAAATAAGCTCTCAAACCTGGGCTAGAACTCCCTCACCCGCTGGCATTGCTCCGACCCACGCTGTGGAGCTGCAAAGAAAGAGGCCACTGGGGAAGCTGGTAGCCCCAAGTAGAGAGGACAGGAGACCATGATACAGTGATGAGCCCCCACCCCCACTTTCATGGAGTTTTGCAGTGCTCAGCCAGGGCACAGGAAAGAGTGTTTGGCTGTGGTCATGTCACCACACGGTATGGGACTTGAAGGTAATGCATGGTTAATGGAAATATGGGTGGTGGGTGCATGGAGGGCTTCCAGGAGGAAACAGAACTCCTGGACTCCAGGATAAGTCTCCATTCAAGCTTTCTTTACACGCCACCTGCCATCTTTGGCATCACCAGATCAGAGAGGGTCTACCAAGGCTCTAAACCACACCAGATCTGCTGTGTGCATTTTAAGCATCACCAAGGGCCCATTTCAGTGGCTCCCATGCCTAGAGCTACAAGGGTTTTGTGCTTCTACAGCAAAGTTCAGATTCAAGAGCAGCTCTGGCTCACGGCTGCATCCTGATGCCAAGCACTATGTTGGAACGGCACAGAAAAAATCAGGAAGTCGCCTGAAAAAGTGAGACAAATGACTGGGCCAGGTGGACAGGTGTCTGTGAAATCTTGGGGCCTGTCCAATTCGAGGAAAATGAGTCAAGGGACTATCCTGCTCTTTTAGGCCAGTGTTTCCCAAGCTTACCCGCTATGCATCAAAACCAATCCGATGTCTTATGAAACCATGGATTGTGGGACCCCCACCCTGATGATCTGGGGTTCGAGAGATCTGGAGTGAGGCTAAAAAATTTGCATTTTTTCACAGTTCCCAGGTGCCACAGATGCTGCTGCTCTGGGGACATTTAGGAAGCAGCAACATGGTTATAAAAATAGATACACATGTGAGAAGACTGTATCTGATCAGATGCGGCAGGCGCCTGATACCTTTGTAAAACAGAAGTCTACAGGATTCTCTGAAGGATTACAGACAGTCCTAAGAGAAAGCATCCAAACTGTAGGACCATGAGATCCAGTCTAAGCAAAGCCCGTGCTTCCGTGGCTGTCCTAGGAGTGCCTTTCCTTGGCTTTTTGCTGTTTTCTTTTTTTTTTCCTTACTGTTTAAAATGGCTAGAAGAGGGCTGGAGAGATGGCTCAGCCATTAAAGGCTAGGCGCACAGCCAAAAATAGAAAATGGCTAGATTTAAGGTCAGATTTAGGATCAAATTTATATGATAAACTAGAAAAAGATGAATGTGATGAGTTGGTGCTTTCAAGAGAGAAGGTTTGTCTGTTTGTTTCTTGTTTTTTGTTTTGTTTTCTGTTTGCTGAAATCCATTGCTGACCCCTTACCTCTGCATAATCAGCCACCAGGTAAAGCTCCACGTACTTCATAGAGTGTAGATCTTCCCGTTTCATCTGGACAAGAAGAGACAGAAGCAGGTCAGTGCAGTAGAAATGGCTGGCTCCAGCTCATTCCAAAAGGCAGCTGAGAACCACATTGGTTAATAAGCTGTGACCTTTTTACTTCTTTTACATTTAGGCGTTAGGGACAGTTCTGGCTGCAGCCCACCATCACCATCTGCAACGGGTTATTACTCAAGGCCTTTCTGAGCCATGGGATCTAATCCTCTAGTCTCAAAAAACAAAGAAGCCAAACTGGCTAGCACAGGCAAAAATTGAGGCCAGCACCCCACAAGGGAACATGCCGACAGCTTAGTTCCCAAGTAACTTTGAGACCACAGACCTCTGTTCTCAGTGTGAACAAAACAAATATTGTACATCAGATGAGGTAGCTATTCCAAGAGGGGAAGTGACATTTTTTTTAACCTTACACAGTGTTTTAAACCAGTATCTTAGAATATTTTAAATATAAACAGTGATTCTCTTACAAAGGTATCTCACTCAACAATAGAGAAAGAGAGAGAGAGAGAGGGAGAGAGAGAGAGAGAGAGAGAGAGAGAGAGAGAGGTGGGCTTTTCCCTCTTTCTTACCCTTCTCTCTCAATCTAGAAATACCCCTGGAACCAAAGTAAGGGTGCAGAGAGGACAGGCTCCAGTCTGCCAGCTCCACTGGGAACCTGAAAACTCACTCTGCGAGGTTGCTTTTTGGTCTGATGTGTAAACTGAAGGGCCCAGTCCTTCGAGGTGGGCCCGGAGTGCTCGAACCCACAGTTCCCCGGGGGCAGCGTGAGATGTTCGGATCTGTAAATACGGTGTTGGCTGTCGCTGTTAGGGACGGGCTCGATGATGTAGCTGAGGTTACTTCTCACTATAATCAGTCCTCTGTGGATAAGAGAAATGGAAGCTTCGGTCAATGCTTCCGGAAAAGTCCCTTGTGCAGATTCAAATGCTCCATGCTTCTTCACGTTCTACTGGGTCACGAGGCCCTCTGGGAAGGCCTGGTGTAAGCTTAGACCCTCTGTAGAGAAATACACTGTGGGGCACAGAATCTCAGAGCACTTTAGACCTACCTCCCTAAGTTCAGGCTTTAGACTGGGACCCCTAAAGGCCACCAAATCAAGCATGACCCATGACAATCGTAGACCCCATAGACCCCATAGACAATCATTAAACTGTATAGGCCCTGAAAAAGTAACATGTGATCAGAGGAAGCACTCTGGCCTGCCAGCTAGATAGCCAGCCTCTCAATTTAGCTGTGGCACTCAAAGGTCACATGCTCAAGAAACATCTCATGACCCCGAGCTTCAATCTCCTCATCCCTAAAATAAAAATGATAATGTACTAACTCACGGGGCTCTTGAGTAACTAAATGAAAGACAAGTGTCCTAGTGCCTGGGAGCCAAGCATCCCTACCCATCAACTGCCCCATGCCAGCAGCTATCTGGTCAGGTGACACCCACAACTAACCATATAGAACAATCTTTCACCCAGTACTGAACTCAAAGATATGTGCTGGGTTATTTTGTTTTTGTTTTTTTTTTTTTCACTCACTGAGATTTCACTGAGTTCTAGATATCATTCAAACACAAATAGTCTTATTGCTGGTATCTATAGAGACTTGGGTCCAGACTCCAAAGGAAACAAAAAATGCCAGACACTCCAAGCCATATATAAAATGGTGTGCTATTGATGTATAACCTATTTGTTTCTTTCTGTATATTTTACATCACCTCTATGTTACTTATAATAGCAAATAAAATGTAAATGCTGAACCAGGAGTGGTGGTGATGTATGCCTTTAATCTCAGCACTTGGGAGGCAGAGGCAGACAGATCTCTGTGAGTGAGGCCAGCCTGGTCTACAGAGTAAGTTGCAGGACAGCCAGGGCTACATAGAGAACCCTATCTTGAAAAAACAACCAGCTAGACAAACAAACAAACAAACAAACAAACAAACAAACAAAGGTAAATGTTGGGCCTGGAGAGATGGCTCAGCAATTAAGAGCACTTGCTTCTCTCTCTAAATCTGAGTTTGGTCCTAGCACCCATGCCAGGCAGCTCACAAACTGCCTCTAACTCCAGATCCAGGGAATCTGATGTTCTCTCTTAGCCTCTACAGGCACTGCACACACATGGTGCACAAACATACACTCAGGAGCACACACATTAAACAAACAAACAAATAATATTTTTAAATGTAAAGGTATGTTACATATACTATATTATTTAGGGACTAAGGTCAAGAAAAAACATATATGAGCAAAACTTTTTTTTTCTAAAATAATTGATCCATAATTGGTTAACTCTACAGAGGTGGAATGCAGGAGCACAGAGAATAACTGTATTCACGGTTGGCAGGAAGGCAGCCATTCTAGCTATGTATCTACAACCATGGCAGTTGCTAAGGATGGAATATGAACAAGCCAAGCTGCCTGTCCTGGTGAAGAACAGGCTGAGAATGGGTGTAGTCACTGTGACCCATGACCTAGCCTGAGCCTTGACAGACACCCACGGATTAGATGCAACTGCTTAGGGTACTGTACCACTGAAGCCTCTGTGGCTCTCTAGGTTCAGTGAGCACTTACTGCCTCTGGCTTCACCATTATCAACAGAGGTGGGGAGATGCTCACAGGGTAGCCCCCTGTCATCTTATCCACTAAGATCTATGATGTGCCAACCTAACACTGTGATGTAGGAATGAAAAGACAGTAATGTCTGCCAACTGTGCGTCCCATGGTTAATTACCTTTCCGTAAACTGTGTCTGAGGATGGAAGGGGGCCAAATGCCTTCTTTGTCATCTTATCTCCCACTGGGAACCCTGCAACAGTCAGCCACACTTCTGAAGAGTGTTGCTGGCATCATCAACTATAGTCATGAGTAAATATAGTCTGTCCTTCTGACCCACTCTCCAAACTGCCACCTTCCACACAGAGAGATAAACAAGACAGCCAAGAAATGGGTTCCAGATTCTGGGAACAATGAGCCCAGGACTGAATCCCCAGGACCTTGGCAACAAGTCACTCAGGACCTTATCTCCAAACCAAAGACCTTCTCAGCTCAGCCTCTGGCACCATGAGTGGCAGCGCTTCTTTCTTGGGCCACTCAACCTCTAGCCACCACTGCCCTCTCAGGATGCCCACCCAGGTTTTGTCCTTTAATAAGAGCTCATGATTCTCTTGGGACAGACTCTGGTGGGCAGTAGACCTTTCCTGATCCCATCCCTCGCTGACCTCATTCCAGTACCGGGAAGACTATCAACTTCCTGGCTGCATCCTGGCTGACACAGCAGCCGCCATCTGGCCTATGGTGAGACACCTAAGGTGTTCCCTTAACAGCTAGGGTGGAGGGCAAAGAGCAGGGATCACAGCAACTTCCCTACTCTGCACAGGAAAGAACGGAGGCCAGGGCAATATTGGCATCCTGTTCCCAAGCTATCTCTTCATCCCAGCTGACCAGAGCCTCGCCCACCACCCCAGCTTCCTCTAATGACTATAATATTGGCCACTAAATGATGTGGACCACAGACTGGCTGGTGATCCTGTGTGCACCAATATTACACCCAGTGAATGGAAAGTTCCCCATAGGAATCAGTGAAAGTACCAATTGGAACTTGGCAGCAGGGCTGGTAATTATCATCATAGTAGCTATAACTTATTGAGCTTTTCTATGAACTGGGCACCAAGCTGATGAGAGCTAACTTCTAACTAACTTCTCTGACCCTTACAAATATTTTTTCCATGACCAGCCCAAATTCACACAAGTAGTAAAGAGTTAAAACAGGGGTGAGCTTCAGCAATCTGGTTCCTCATCCTACAACCTTCACCCTGACTTTTTATCATCTTTCATAATAGACCTGGAGAATGGTTCAGAAAGACACCCCCATTCAGTGAGCACTCACTATCCACGACTTCACTACTGACAATGAAGGTAGGAGGATGTCCAGTGGGCAGTTCTCTGTTACCTCATCTTCTGTCATCAGGACTATGCATATGGCTACAGTGATGGCGGCAGTGACTCTCTCAAGTGAGACCGGCCAGGATGTGTTGATTGATGTTGGTTGTAGGTGCAGCAATAGAGAGAAGCTCACCAAGATGCTAAGCCCTCATTTTCCAAAGGAGCAGAGAGGTACGTCCTCCCGGGGAAGCCTGACAGCCAGCTAGCTCACTCCAATTACTTTATTCAAACATTATACAGCATTAATTAGGGATGGGAACTGAACGCTTATATGTTTGGCTGTGAGCCTAACCCTCAACGGCTGAGCTATCATAGCATGCCTTTGGTCCGGCAATTTGAAATCATTAAGAGTATAGACTGATCCAATTAGCAGCCTCTTTTTAAATTTAGGTCTGCTCTAGATTGACTTCTCTCATAGAGGATTTGTAATGCCATCACAACCAGAGAGAGCACTTATAACCACCTTCATTTTGATAATTTAAAACAATGAGAACAATTTAAAACGATTATTATTATTTATTGAGACAGGATTTTTTTTTAATGTGTGTGTAGATCAGGCTGACCTGGATTTGCTCTGTAGATTAGGCTGGTCTCAAACCCACAAGGAACTTACTTATCTGTCCCTGCCTTAGTCTCCCAAGTATTGAGATCAAAGGCCTGGATTTATTTATTCATTATCTATGTACCCTTGAAAACATCGAAATCAATTTCCATATCTTTCTCTCTTCTTTAGAGATTAATATCTTTGATAACTTAAAACATTTTAAAAACAATTATTGTTATGTATTAAGACAGGGTTTCTCTGTATAGCCCAGGACAACTTGAACGTGTTTTGTAGATTAGACTGGCCTCAAACTCAAACTCACAAGGAACCTGTCTGTCCTTGCCTTTATCTTCCAAGTATTAAGATCAAAGGCCTGGATTTATTTATTTATATACCCTTCAAACATTTATATTAATTCTCATTTTCTCTCCTTTCTTTGGAAATTAGCATTCCTGTAGATAAATATACTTATATCCCCCTTTTTCTTCATGTAAATTTATTTAATACCCTTCTCTTTATTCAACTGAATTTAAATTCCCTCTCCCTTATTGTATAATGTGCTAGGTTGAGCTGTAATCAGTTCTCCCATGGAAGCTCATGTTTATAGAGACTGGTTGCTCATAGCAGTATGACATTCATTTTCATGTTAGCTCTCACAACCTGCCATTAGTTCTCCCATGGGAGCCCCACATTCTAAGGAGACAGGCTGACTGCTCAGAGCAGCTTGAAATTCTACCCCATGTTAGCTTTCATGAGCACAGCTTTGTTTTTTTGTTGGATAAAAACAAAACAACTCTGCCCCAACCTATCTCTGGGTCCCCACAGTGATCAGCAGGACAGTTTCCTAGAGCAAAATGGTTTTGGGCAACAGAAAAGCATTATTTTTTAATTTTACTAACTCCATTGGTAGAGCATGAGACTCTTAATCTCAGGGTTGTGGGTTCAAGACCCACATTGGGCACCAATTTGTTGTATAAATATTTAATCTCAATCAGAGGTTTTTGCCCTGCCTTTGATCATTCAGTTCCTTGATTAAAGACACACAAATTTAATTATTATAATAAGCCTTAGTTAGCACTAGACCTGGGCAGATATCTACCCTCTATGCTATTTGAATCTATTTCTCTATCAATAATCCCATTTTATAATTTGTCATGTTCCATCTGGGCCGCTCTTACTTCCAACTGGCTAGCCCTCACGGCAAAAACTTTTGATTCACCTATCCCCATGGTGACTTCTTCTTCTCTCCATCTTCTCCCCTCATGGTTCTCCTCAGACCCCAAGCCCAGTGAACCACAAACCCTATACATGTCTCATCTGCCCAGCTTTTGACAGTTGGCATCTTTATTTAACCACCAGTTTTAAATTAAGGAGCAAGATTATTACAATGCATAGCAAAAGATCAAACATCAACAAGGATGCACCTAGCCTGTCTGTGGAATCCAAGTTCCCTGGTAGATGGCAGAGGAGGGATCCGCCCAACCTTATCGTCAGCTAGTGTTTGCTGACAGCTAACTGACCATGTGCCGCATAGATGGCAGATGTTACTCTCTTTAAATTTCCCCAGCACATTGTAAGGCAGGCAAAATTACAGACCTCACTTTATCAGTGAAGAAACTGAGGTTCAGAGAGATTAGAATCAGAAGCTTTCACCTGTGGCTGCTGGTTAACAGATATAGTCTGTTCCCTTAGGCTCTATGTAGCTCCACTAGTAAGCTTAAGCCTGTGCTCAGAGAGCCCAGGACCAGAGTTTTCAAGCTATTCAGCAATCTTCAGAAAGTACCCAGGCTATCCCAGTAGACTCAGGATCTGCTTGCTGGACCAAGAGTCTGCACTTGAGAAGGCTCAGCTGATTCCAAGACAGGCTTCAAATCGGCAGTTAAGGAGACTGGGCTTAATCTCCATTTCCAAGAACAGACCATTCCAGGCAAGCCTTGGCCTCAGAAGCTGCCCCACCAATGGCCTGAGGCAAGGACAATGGGTCAGCAGCAGTTTCCAGACCTCCCCCAGCAAGTTTCCAGCTCCCACACCCTGATAATGGAATGTCTATAGAGATGGACCCAACAAATTAACATAGAATTCCATAATGTGCTTTAAATCAGGTCTGCAAGCTCACTTGGGTATCTCTCTATTCTGGTAATGGGAGACCCCAGCACACTGGACTTCTACAGAATAAAACACTCTTTGTGTTTACATACTATTTGAGTCTAGCATGAGTCTGGGTTATCATTCTTCGGCAAATCATGGACCCTTACACACTAAGTCCTATGGGAAATGCTCTGCCGAGCCACACCCAGGAACTTCAGGAGCCCATGCTCCTGACTGTCTCTATGGCACATGATTGAGACATCATCTCAAGTAGGCAGTCTGAATGACCCAAGCTTGGGATAACCACTGAGGTTATCCCTTCCAGCACCAGGATTCAGCGACCTCTCTCCTTTCTCCCGTCACTATAGCCCTTGGGGACTCACCCCAGGCCTAACGACCACTGATCCTCCCCTGGGATTACTTGGAGACTGAAAAGAGTTGGCACAACCAAGCACATTACAGTGGTCCCCAGCGTTATTGATGGCAAGTTTCTAAGAATGAAGCTCTGGGGGCTCTCCCTTGCTACCACCCTCAAGCTACCTTATATCTCCCCCTGCTCCATCATTTATCCTAAGGGCCTCCACTGATCCAATTTGCTAAATGTTAGCTCTGGCAGAGGCAGAGATTAGAGGTGAGGACAGAGGACCTAGGAGGCAAAGAGCCAGGATGCTACTCTCCAAACCTATTCCTCATCATTAAGAGAATGAGAAAAATAAATCACAGATAAGATCATATAGAAGAACCCAGGCAGGCCAGCCAGTCAGGAAACAAGAGGTTCATTCATGCTTAACCCATAAATGACTGAAGGACTCGGTCAAATACATCCTTCAAGACTTGAGAGAGATGCCACTCCCCAAGGAAGCCGCCCCTGGGACACACAGTTATGCATCCACCTTCTCCACATTAGGAGAGATCCTAAGAAGTAGCAGCCCTGGGTTCCTCCTCCCCACCACTTCCCCAAAGTGTACCTACACTAACGGGTCATAGGGAACTTCCAAGGCAGCACAGAGGGAAGAAAGGCACATGATGCTGAGTTCCTGCTGGGACAGAGCACAGGCAGAGAACACAGGCTCAGTAAGGAGACATCCTGGATTACAATCCTGGCTCTGCTGTCTCCTGACACAGCCTTATCACAGGACAGTCTAAAGCAGTGGTTCTCAACCTATGAGTTTGACACCCTTAGGGTTGCATATTAGATATTTACATTATAATTCATAACTGTAACAAAATTACTTAATGGGGGGGCACAACATGAGGGACAGAATTACAGAGTCGCAGCATTAGGAATGTTGGGGACCACTGCTCTAAAGTAATTACGCAGTGCTCACTCACAACCAGGGAAGATTCTCCAAGAACGCCAGCAGCCATGGAAGCATACTGTATAAATGGGGTACAAACCATTTTGTTGGGGAGCCACTCAGTACATCTACACAGAGCACTTCCCACCTGTTCTAGCCCCCAGGGATTCGGTGATCCAACCAAACATTGTGCTGTCAAGGAGGTGAGGCTAACCCTCTAATGTGAGCCCTGATGACTTCAGTATCATTGCTCCCATCTTACAGGGCAGAAAACTGAGATTTCAGGAATGTATCAGCACCATCTGGGGCCAGTGAAATAAATGGCTTAGTAGGGAAAGGCTTCAGATACACAATCCTGGGTTCAATCCCTAGAACCCATGCTAAATAGAAGGAGAGAATGGACTTCATACAGTTATCCTCTGACTTCAACATGCACCTTATAGCACACAGGCCTCCCCCCCCACAATCATTTACATGTATGTACACACATACACACACACACATACATACATACATACACACACACACACACACACACACACACAATAATAAGTCTTTTTAAAAGAACTGTGTTAGAAGGCAGGTTAGTGTGCATGTGGGGAGCATGTGGATGGCAGAGGACGACCTTGGCTGCTGTTTCTCTGTTGTTGTTCATCTTGATTTTTAAGACTAAGCCTCTCAATGGCTTGATGCTCACTAATAAAGCCAGACTGGCTGGCCTGCAAGCTCCAAAGATCCTCTTGTTTCTGTCTCACCAACAGTGAGATTAAAAGCATGCAACATCCTGCCCTGGTACATCCTGGGAACTGAACTCAGATCTTTGTGCCTGTGTGGCAAGTACTTTACCAACTGAGTTACCTCCCCGGCCCCAGTTGTCAGCTTTTAAACCAGGAATGGTCTGTCTCTAGAATCTAAACTTGTCACAGCGTAAAGGTCCTGCCATCCAAGGGCTTATTCCACTGACAGAAGGAATTATCATTAGGCCTGCAGGAGGAGGACATGGCTTTTGGGGGAACATCTCCCACCTCCAGCCTTGGTTCCTTTTTCCTACTCTGCTCCTTCTTGTAGTTCAGGATTTCCCAAGCTAAAGGATCCTTTTTATGATCCAGTCTACTTAAGGTTTAGTGGGTAGGGAGCTTGGTCAAGAGTCACAGAGTGAGTTAACATAACACCTGCAGCAGATTCTTGGTTGCTAATTTCCAGAGTCATTGATTCTGGAATGAGCATCTCGCCAATCCCATTATCCACAAAGTCAAGTACTTGGCAGTCTATACAGTGAGGCCCACGGGGAAGCCAGTGTGGCCAAGATGGAGCCAAAGGCAAAAGTAAGTATGGAGAGCAGAAGTCCGGGAGTCAGACCCCCAGGAAGTGTAGAGTCTGACACAAACTCAGGGCCCTGGAATGGCAGTTCTAAAGCCATTCCAGTCCATGGTGTGCACATTTGGATATACTCTCCAGTACCCAATCTCAGATTCTCTCTCTGGAGTACAGGATCGGAGTCCGGAGCCAGCCAGCCTGCCTGCCTGTCAAGGCAGAACTGCTGTGAGAACTCCAGATCTTGACAGAGAGAACTGCAGTGACAGAATCTGGTCCCTCAAGTGGATCTGTAAGGGATATGGATTGTATGTCACTGAAGGACTATAATTCAGCTCACCAGACAGTACGGAAGAGTTTAAGGACCCATTAAAGTAATCTGACAGATACATGTGTACCTAAGGCTTAGTTCTAAGTTGGAAACACATCACAAAACCGACCTAGATGTGCAAGATGGTCTCTCTTGTACGTAATAGACAATACATCCCTATCAGGCATATTCCAACCATTACCCAGATGAGAAATGGGTTTGTGTGGAAGCTTGTTTTTAGGTTACACTCCTGTGTTTGGATGTTTATCTCTGAAACTGAATGAGTTGCACCATGGCAATTTCCAATAAGCATTAAGAATTAAAACCAACCAAACACCTCACCAACAATGGATGGGGACACACACACAGGTTTAGTCAAAGACATCACGGCCCAATATTGGCATACTTTCCCATAAACGATCATCAGACCTTACATTTAGACTGTTGGTCAGTTATGAAGAAGTCTCTGTGCAAGCAAGATGTCGTGGTCACATTTATGGGATGGATTTTTAGCATGGGGAAGGCTGGAGTGTGTGGACACCTGACACCCTCAGTGAAGATGGCCCCTAGCTGGGATGCTATTTGGAGTAGGTTCTGGAGACTTCGGGAGGCCTGCCTGGAGCAAGAAGATCTGGGGGGAGGGCAGTTGTTAGGACTACTGTCTCCGCTACCAAGAATGTCCTGCCTTAGTCCATCCTGGTCATGGATTCCAGACGGACAGAGGCAGCAGTGAAGCTTGGGGTCCTCTGAAACCCCAAGCCAAAGCCGATCTTCCCTGTTGGAGTTGTTGACATGAAGCATTTGGCTGTGGTTTGCTGTGTCTTTGTTAAGATCCGCAGTCACTGATTAACCCAATTCCCAAGGTGGTTAGGGCCCAAAGTTATAAAACATTATATCATGTATCGAAGTTCCTTTTGCCAGGAGTGAGTATGGGGGACATAAGAAACTGGTAGTTTATGGCTGCATCCAGAAACGGGGTAAGATCTGGGAAAGCAGGGTGAGAAAGTATTTCTCATCGTGCCCTTAAATGTTTATAAACATTTAGATTTATTCTACTAGGTACTGTTTCTGTAATGATAAACTGACCTATAGAGTACTCTGGAGAGAAGAGACCCTCACAATGGCTACAGCAACGGTTCTCAACCTGTAGGTAGGAACTCCTTGGGAGTCAGGGGAGCATGTAAAATAACCCTTTCACGGGGATGGCCTAGGACCATTGGAAAACACAGATATTTACATTAGGACTCATAATAGTAGCAGCATTACAGTTATGAAGTAGCAACAGGAGGAACTGTATTGAAGGGCGGCAGCATTAGGAAGTCTGAGAACCACAGGTCTGGAGGCTCTCCTGACTCTTTCATGTTCAGCCAGAAAAGCCAGCCTAGCATAAATTTTATCCATTTTCTCCAAGCAGAGGAGCACAGTACCAGGAGAGATGAATGGTTACCATGGAGACCTTCTTTGGAAATATGAGGATTCAGGGGTCTTGGGAAACTATTTGGGTTTGAGCACCACTGTCATTCCTGCTTCTGCTCTGGGAATGCCATGGTGCATTCAAGTCTCCAGCTTTCAAGTCATCCTGGCTACAACCTCCGTTCCTTAGCATGTGGAGGGAAGAGAGGGCCGGGAAAGACAAACATGTAGACCTCGGCAGATGGAAGCAACATGAAAACCAGAAACACATGGGCAGCTTGGTGAGCTTCCCCATCAGCCTGACTGCTGGAATGATTTACAAGAGGCCAAGCCAAGTAAGTTCCCAGTGCTCCAGACCCAGAGGGGGGAAAGGAAGGGGCGGGCGGAGAAGGTCACACCTGCTTGCTCCCTTTCCTCCTTCCTGGGACAGTCATTGTTTACTTGCTGGCCACAGGTGGCCCTGGCTGAGCCTATAAACACCACTGAGAAGCAAGTTGGCTTGGCTGGAGGAGGCCACTTGAGTGAAGGATATGAGGCCACTGTTAATCACCTCCCAGCCAAAACCGATTTCCTGCCTAATTCCCTCAGGCCACTCGCCACGCAACCTTTCAGGGATGGGAACCAACACATAAACAGACATGAGACCTGCAGTCAGAAGGGCCCTCAGTCATATTTGGGGGATGGGGGTGAAGGTGGGATGGGATAAGCTAGCTAAGCTGTAGAGGGAACAAATCTTATATGCTGGTAAAGGGCTGCAGAACTCATGGTTTGTGTTTCCTTAGTTCGTTATGGCCTCTACCATATCTGTCATTGGCAGGTCTGTTAAGATGAGAATACAGGGGGCTGGAGAAATGGCTCAGTGGGTAAGCACTGACTGCTCTTCTGAAGGTCATGAGTTCAAATCCCAGCAACCACATGGTGGCTCACAACCATCTGTAATGAGATCTGACACACCCTCTTCTGGTGTGTCTGAAGACAGCAACAGAGTGTACTTAGATATAATAATAAAATAAATCTTTAAGCTGGAGCAGAGTGAGCAGGGCCACAGCGAGGAGACATCCTAAATTCAAATTCCCAGCAACCACATGAAGACTCACAACCATCAGTACAGCACAGCTACAGTGTACTCATATACATAAAACAAATAAATAAATCTGTTTTAAAAAAAGATGAGGATACAGAAGGCTCCAAACTTGTTTGATGATGCTTGTTTATCCTACACCAAAGTAGGGCACGGGCATACAGCAAGCACCCAAGATGAATGAGAGAAGCAGCCACTGATAAAGGGAAAGAAAGCCCTTCCTACTAGCTCCTGAGAGACAACAGTGGGCCTGCATTCCCAGCCCTGCCTTTGAGAACACTGAATGTGTAATTAACATTAGCAGAGGTGAGAGTCCTGCCCCCAGCATATGGTTCGCGGTATTGGCTACCGCAAATGGACTTTCGCAAATGGACTTTCGCTGTTGTTATTCCTAGAGTCAGTCGCCACCTTGAGTTCAGGAGCTGTGCAGTGGAGGTGCTCAAAACCCAGGCAATTTGTGTAAATAAGAGCCCAGATATTTCCAATAAGCATGGAAAGTAGCAGCAGGGGGCTGGAGAGAAGGCTTGGTAGTTAGGAACACTTTGTTCTTGCAGAGGACCCAGGTTTGGTTCCCAGCATCCACATGGTGGCCCACAACCAACTATAACTCTACTTCTAAGGGATCTGGTGCCTTCCTCCACCTCCCATCAGGCTCCTGGTGCTCCTGGCTCAAACCCAGCTGGTTTGGTATAGAAACAGAAGGGCCACCCTTTTACCAAACATCATCTGGTTGGAACTTTCCGGTTGACTTTGTCTTGAAATTTATCCTTGTCTTTCTCTCCATTAGCTTCTCTCTCCTCAATTTCTGCTAGACACCTGAACATCATTCAACCACAGAGTGAAGAATGTTGCGACTCAGCCTGGGGACAAATGGCATGTCACCTGTTTGCTGTCTCTCACTGCTTTCATTTCTAGAAGCTCAATTCAATGGTCCTGGAGGAACTGCGTCCCCATGGTTACCCAACCCCTAGAGATGGCAAACATTTTACTAGCTACTATGCCTTGTAGTACAAGCCAACAAATAGCCCAGGGTCCAGCCACCTGGATCCCGTCTTGGTTTCTCACCCTCTTGGACCACTATTCATTACCCATAGTGATGGTTACCAGACAACTTAGTGGGCCCTGTGTCCTAGACTACTGAAGCTATTTATACTAGCTACTCCTCAGTCTGCCCTTCGAACTCATTCACTCCTTTCCTGTGCTAGCCCACACGGACCCAACTTCCTGTCTCTTCACACTCTGTGCTTTCCTACTACATCCCTCATGATTTGCACACCTCTTTTTACTGTGACTTGTAGCCTTCAAGTTACATCTGATAACTCTTCATTGACACTAATCTTAGTGTCATAATTGTCTCTTGATTTGTTGGCCTTATTCCTAAATAATAGAACTCCTATCTTTGTTTTCAAGATTTCTCTTTGTGTGTAGCCCAGGCTGTCCTAGAACTCGCTCTGTAGACCAAGCTAGGCTGGTCTCGAACTCAGAGATCAGCCTGCTTCTGCTTCCTGAGGTCTGGGATTAAAAGTGTGAGCCAGCACCACCCAGCAACAATTTCTACCTTAATACAATGAATTTGTCAGGAAAGGTATACGTGTAGATTATCTGAGACTTCCCTGGTATCTCACAAGCGTGGCCTCTTGTTTGCAAGGTCTTGCTTATCGTATAGGAGAGGGCACCAGCTGTCCCCAGCAGCTTCAGGGCCTCTTACCTAATTCCCCGGCAGGTGCTGAGCGTGACACTGGACTCATCCACGTCCCTCACAGTCCCGTGGTAAAAGCAGTGATCCTGCCAAACAGAAAGGAAGCACTCGGTCAAATGGCACTGATAAACTCGGCAATGTTAATGTCTCATTGATTGACAGGAGACGGACTCGTTCCTTCCCAACCCCTGACCTCATAGCTCTTACCTGCAAAAGGCTTCCAAGTTTCCACTTTTTTGGTTCTTATAGAAACCCAAGGCCTAGCACAGGGCAGACATCACCACCTCTACTGAGCAGACAAAAAATGTTGAGCTCACAGGGACAAGAAGATTTGCCAAAGATCTTCCTGCTAGGTTGGAGAACCCAGGGTTTTTAAATCTGCCATGTCAGCCTCAGGAATAGTCTTCAGAGAGAGCCATTCTCTCAATGATGGCACCTCTGTAACGAACGCCCTGTAATGGGTTGAACAGTGTCCTCCTAAAACTCTTATGTCCACCCAGAGACTAGAATATGATTTCATTTGTAAATAGAGTTTTGACCATGTAATTAAATTAAGATATGGCCACGTGGATTAGAGCAGGTCATAAATCTAACGGCCCATATGTTTCCTGGATGAAAGGACACAAAGGATGTAAGGGGAGAAGTCACCTGAAGACAGAGGCAAAACCTGGAATGATGTAACGCAGTCAAGGAGCACTGAGGAATTAGAAATGGGAGGACTCTCCCCTGGAGAGCTTACAGAGTGTGTGCGGCTCTTTCAACAACTTGGTTTGGACTTTTAGCCTCCAAAATGGAGAGAGAATCTATTTCTTCTCTCTTAACCTCAGAGTTCACAGTGCTTTGTTAGGATAAAAAGATAAAAGATCTCAGCTCAAGATGCTCTTCCTTTCCCGAATCCCTCCACACCTGCACCTTCCTTCCTGGGTCCCTAGCTCCATGAAGCCTGGTGCACTCTCTAGTCTGAGTGGTCCCCCAAACCCAGCCAGATCCCTCTAATCTTTATAAACGCTGGCAACCAAGCACTACCATAAGCAGGCGCTGAGCAAGGCTTCAGAGATGCAATGAGAAAATGCACACATAGCTCCAGTCCCTTGTGAAAGCTAGTCATTAATAATTAGGAAGCTGTGGTGGTTTGAATGAGAAGTGCTGGCCCCAGCCCAGGCTCAGTTGTTCGAATACTTGCTAGTCCTCAGTGATGTGACTCAGGTAGGCAGTGCAGCCTTGATAGAGGAAGAAGGTCACTGGAGGACAGGACTGGAGATTTCAGAGCCTCATCCTCCTCTCTAGTTTACTCTCTTAGGCTTCATGATTGGAACCGAAGATGCGTTCTCTCAGCCTGCTGCTCTGGCCACCCGCTGCAGTGACTCTCCTACCATTATGGACTATTGTTCTGGAATCTTAAACCCAAATAAACTCTTCCTTTTGTAAAGTTGCTTTTAGTCTTGCTGTTTTATCTCAGTAACGAAAAGCAATGGATGCAGAAGTCAAAGGCACAGCGCTACAAATAGCTTTGTGGTGCCAGAAAAGTTTGATCACTAGGCTAATCGTGGCAATTAGGAATCACGCACAGTGCTTCTGAGAGTGCTGGGTGCTAAGTCAACTGTGGCTCTCTTCAGATGGAGGAGAAAACACTCCTCCCAAGGAGGTCAGAACACAGAGAGGGCAAAACTGGGAGAAAAGCTGGGCATGGTGGTATATGCCTTTAATCCCAGCACTCAGGAGGCAGAGGCAGGAAGATCTCTATGAGTTCGAAGCCAGCCTGGTCTACAGAGTGAGTGCCAGGACAGCCAGGACTACACAGAGAAACCTGTCTCGAAAAACAAGCAAGAACAAAAACAAAAACAAAAAACTAGAAGTAAAATCAGTTTCTTTAATGGGCTTCCTCAGCACCCTGAGGCTAAGGAATGATCACAAACGCTCAAGTTTTCCCTGCATAACGATCTAAGGATCTCATCTCCAGACTGTGCGGTCTCCTTGGGGGAGGATCCAGAAGGCAAACCCATGGGGGGGGGGGCGTCCACTTCTCTCCCATCTCTAGTCCTGGGACAACCTGGTAATTAAACTGAAGCATTTATGGCCCAGCCAAGGCAGCCTTAAATCCAGGTCCCCACATATGCTAGCAGTGTACATGACTTCTCTGGCCTTCCACCTCTTTAACCTCCAACCTCTGAGGGCCATGAGAGACCTGTACACAAAAGAGCTAGCTAGACTGCTCCTTATCCCAGAGAGATAGACAGCCAACACTAGTGGCTATGTTTTTCACTAAATTCTTTCACTAGGCATAAAACATGGCCTCCGAGGACACCGAAGCCCACCAAAAGGGTTGACCCAGATCCACAACCTTTACTGTTTCTGTCCTCCATCCTATTTATCTGAGCCATGCAGCCATGCCAGGAAGCACAAGCCTGACCCACACTCAACCTGGGTTCCTTCTCTGAATCGCAGGTACCCTTTCATCTACGAGTGGCCCATTGGCCAAGCAGCACCTGTCATCTACCCATTCACACTAACACACAGCCAGGAGGGGAGATAGCAGCAGTCTCCTCTTGGTATCAAAGTCAGATTCATGACTGCTTTGTGAGCACAAAGGAAACCCGACTGTGGTAGGAGGTCATCCCTCGGCTCCTAGGAAGGCAGGCAACATACACACAGCCTGGCTTCTAGCCAAAGTCCACTGCTACCCCGCAAATCTAGGAAGGCAGGCAACATATGTATGGACCAACTTCTAGCCAAGGGTCCCACTGTTTTTCAAAGGCCAGCCTGCCATGTGACTTCTCCATCTGTCCCCAGACCAGGTGAACTAGAAGCAGATCAACAACCAAGTTCTGAGTGTGGTCTTTAGAACTCAGGAGGGAGATTACAGACCCAGTGCACAGTGTGCTGACAGTGAGAAAGACGAGTTCTCCCCGGGACAAGGGGCCAGGCCTTCGAGGGTTTGTCGTCAGTGGAATGACTGAGAGTCAAGCAAGCATTCAGAACTATAGGTCAAACACTGTTTCAAAATGCCAGTTCCTTCACGGTATGGAGAAGTTAGATCCAGAAGTAGTAATGGAGAAGCCTCAGACCTCTTCGGCTCTCTGACTGACGGCCGTCACAGAGTGCATCCCCACCCCCCACCCCCCACCCCCCATGCTCTCTGCAGTGGCATGTACTACAACTGTCACATGCTCCTTAATTTACAAAGGGCACTAGCACATGTGACCAGGGTATTTGTCACTCGGGTCTTTACTCTTTGACGACAGTTGCTAATTTTTACTTTAATTCTGAGCACAGCTTCATGAGGTAGATATTACTCCCACAATTTTAAAGGAGAAAACCAAAGGCTACTTTAAAGGACCTCAGCTTCTGGACTAAGATCGGATATAAAGAGCTTGAGAGACTGACTCAGTTAAGCAGAGACGTGAACCCCAGCAACTTGGCCCTGCACCCCACCCTCTACCATCCCCAACCAAGGCCGAATTGGCACCTGACTGACTCGTCACCAAAGCCTTTCTACCCTCTAGCACACAGTGGGATGAGCTCCCTCCTCAGTCCCCTCATCTGTAAATTATGGAGTTAGAAATCATAGTTATGAATCCCCATAAAAATCAGCGACTCCTCTTAACCTTCCACAGCGCTGACTCACTGATCAGCTCATCTAATTTTTGAGATTTTAAAAAAAGAACTCAGTATGGTCCAAAGGGTTGATTAAGGTCATCCAGCCAGTGAGAGCCAAGACCACAGCCTGGCTTCAGATCCCAACCCTTGCAAGTCTTGCTGTTGGAACACATTCCCAAACCTGTTCCCCCAGTAACCTGACCTAGATTAGGTCTGTAACCTACAGGTCTAGCTGGTGAGTCTTGATAAGATTTCCAGAATGCCTGCCTAGTTTGGAGGCAGAGTCCCATCCTCTGCATTTAGGCCAACAGCTATGAGTGACTCCATTCCTGCTTCTCCTTGATTTCTTAGTTTCCAAACGAGAAGGCTGACTGGGAGCCCCCTGGGCCTGGGTGGGGACTTTGCAAGAATCCAACAGCGGTGGATGGAAGAAAACAATGATCTTGGCCCAGGGTTCAGTAAGGATGTGCTTCAGCCAGTGAGGCCTTCAGGAAGGAGGGGGATTCGTGGGATCAGGGGACATCCTCTTCCAGAGTTCTGCTCTGAAAGACCCTTAACGCATTTCTGCTTGGTGCACAGTTTAGAGCACAAAGAACAAGTCAGGATCGGCCATGAAGTCATTGCATTCCGCAGCTTGTCAGGCTGAGGGGGTCAGCCCAGGGGGCTTTCACAGCAGGAAGCATGAGCTCATAGTTAACTTGTGCCCTGAGACCCATTCTTGAGTTGTGGGTATGGAAGTAGGAGGGGCTGAGCTCGGAGGAGGGTGGTTCTGTGAAATTGTAATGGCTACGGGCTCTGGGCTTTCTAAGAAGGGAAAAGCGTGGGGCAAGAAGCTTTGTGGAGATGTGGGTCACAGCTGGACAGTTTCCCTGATCCAATCCAGTCTGTCTGCTGCTGTCACTGGCCACACTTCCAACTTCATTCCCACCCAGGAAAGTCTTGGGAAGAAGTCCCATTGACCTTCTGACCCAGAACCCAAAAGAGCATCCCCTCCCAGGTACCATATACTCTGCTGTGGCTCTCAACTTTCCTGATGCTGCGACCCTTTAATGCAGTTCCTCAGGTTGTAGAGACCCAACTCTAAAATTTACATCGCTACCTCATAACCGCCATTTTGCTACGGTTATAAATTATAATGTAAATCCTTTTGGAGATAGGAGCTTGCCAAAGGGGTCGTAACCCACAAGTTGAGAACCATTTTCTTAGTTGACTCCAAACTTAAGTGACCCATCCTTTTCCCCGTTCCAGGACGTCTGATAAACAAGCTAGCCTGATAGTGACTGACGATGGCTATCTTGTTAAATATTCACGCGCAGGCTGAGGTATGTGAGGAATGGGTTGCACGGAGATCTAGTTCCAGTTACTGTGAGTGGAATCCTGAGCAGAGGAGCCTTTCCTGTTCTCCGTGTCACACACCAGGAGCCAAGTCACAATGTAGCTGCCTATGTCCTTCTCCTTCCTACGCCTCTCAAGAGCCCAGCCTCCGAAGCCTCGGTCTGATCCAGGGCTCCTCTGCTCTAAGCCTGTGCATTCTAACAGAAATCTCCAAGGGAAGAGCCGACTAATCATGCAACAGGTGGGATTTACTATCTTAAAGGTCCACTCGTAGGATATGGTGAAATAAATGAAGATGTAAAACTATGACTGGATGACTATCCAAACTGGATGACTCTGGGACGATGTGCAAAACTTTCCTACTAAAAACAACTCTCAAGGGTTAAGGTCCAGTATTAAGACAACAGCTTATTTTTACAGAGCCTGATGGAGCCAGGCAGTGGGGGCGCACGCCTTTAATTCCAGAACTTGGGAGGCAGAGGCAGGCAGATCTCTGAGTTCAAGGCCAGCCCCAACTACAGAATGAATTCCAGGACAGCCAGAGATCCACAGGGCAACAATGTCTTGAAAAAACAAAACAAACAAACGAACAACAAACCCCAACTGCATCAAAAGATATACTATAATTTTGTTGTTATATCATTTTGTTAATATTATATATTATAGTATGCTAATATAAATTTGTATGCACAGTGATTAAAACTGCAAACCCTACATTTAAAAAAAAGATTAATCAACATCTACTTGGATGAGATGGCAGGATGATGAGTAAATTAATCCTTTCAATGATTTTTAATATATGGGTAATTAACATAGGCCTAACAGTATGAGTACTTTGTAATGATTTACACGAATTTCAATCGAATTACCCTCAAACATTCTACCTCTCTCTGCTTTGTCATTTTTGCTGGCAAAGAACAAGGAGCAACTATGAGACAACAGAGTTCGCCTCTGTTTGGGCCCGAGGTCTTGGTCAGGGGAAGCCAGGTATTCAGAGAAGGGGCCACATATTTATTCCCACCTAGCCGGGGCAGCTACTGATGGGCACATGTCTACATGACTCACCTCAGACTTCAGCGTGCTGGTTTGAGGATTGCCACTTGCAGTGTAGCAGGTTTCTGTGTAGGCTGGAGCAAAAAGGTGCCTGAAAAAAAGAAGAGCAGACATTTGAACCTTTAGTGATGGATTCTCTCTTCCTGGCAATGGCGCCCAGTGACTTTAACTGAACCACGAAAGGTTACCCTGACTAGAAGAAAGTGGTGGTTATTAGGGGACTAAGGAACAAAAAGAGAGCCAGGAGGAAATCTGTCATTGATCACTTCATCCAGGAGTTGACAATCCTAAATCAATCATGTTGGTTTGTTTTTCTGGGTCTTGAGAAAGACCCAAAAACTGCAAACACAGTCACAACATCTGTGAGACTGAGGACCCGATTGTAAAATTCAAATGGTCCTTCCAATGTGGAACATGCTAAACTTTAGCATGGGCACCTCATTTTTTCTTTATGAGAATAGCCTCTGCTAGATATTTTTGGTAGGCTGTCAATGAAGGGGTCGTATCTGGCCTTGGCCTGTGTTTTAGGCATGGCCAATGGAGTGAGTAGTATTGCAAGAGTTGAACAAATGTCAGGGACAGTCATTGTTCATGGAGCTGCTGATCCTTTAAAGCCGAGGTTAAGGATCCCTCCCCGAAGGCTAGGAGATACAGAACGAGCTTCCTAGAATCTCGCCAAAAGTAAAATGAGAAATAAAAGAATCTAACGGATTTTTCAGCTGACAGAACTGGTCTCCAGAAAGGCAAGGCCAGGGAGCAAAGTTATTTCTGATTTTAATGGAACAAAACATTAGAAATTCAAGTCTGACAGAAAGAAATGCATATATATATATATATATATATATATATATATATATATATATACACACATATATGTGTGTGTGTATATGTGTGTATATATATGGTGTGTGTGTATATATGTGTGTGTGGGGAGAGAGAGAGAGAGAGAGAGCGAGATCTAAATCTAAAAAGGAATTAGGTACAGGACATTTCAGAAATACATGTATTCTCAAGTCCATTTTAATGAAAAGCCAATCAGTGTACCCCAGGTACAAGTATTAAAAACAACTGGCAAGGCAGAAGTCCACTGTCACTGGTGGCTACCTCAGGGGAGGGCAGATGTTTACAAGGCAAGTTACATATTGCTGCAATAAAAGAAAGAAAGAAAGAAAGAAAGAAAGAAAGAAAGAAAGAAAGAAAGAAAGAAAGAAAGAAAGAAAGAGAAAAGGAAAGAAAAGAAAAGAAAAGAAAAGAAAAGAAAAGAAAAGAAAAGAAAAGAAAAGAAAAGGAAAGAAAAGAAAGGGTCTGATCAAATATTTATTCTGAAAACAGAAAACCTAATTCAAAACTGTTTTTTAGAAGAAAACACGGGCTGAAGACAGAACGGAGTCAGAGGAATCAGAAGAGATACTAGATTTGGGAAGAAGAGATATTTCCCAGAGGAAGGGACATGGCTCCAAAGTCTAGGCTAGACTCTTCCCATCTCCGGATGCAGTCAGACAGCAGATGCCTTAAGAATTAACATTCAGTCTTGCGGAGAAACCACCCAAGAGGGATATGTAAACCCAGAAAAACACAAAATCCAGCTGATGCAAAGGAACACTCAGCCACAGAGACTCTGGGTCAGCTGCCAGCTTGCAGAATGTGTCGCCAAGCCTACCTCGCCTTAGCATCCAGAGATTCAGAGGGAGTCATTCACAGGTCTGACTGAATTCATAGGACTTCAACAGGAAGTCTCCCAAGGGCACAGGCTCCACAGTTAGGCCTGCTTGTGTCTTCCAGCAAGTTTACTAAATGGATGATATAGTTAACTAGGGAGGGAATTAATGAGCACTCTAGCTTACCAGGGGCTTAGAGCAGGGTCTGGGGTCTGAAAGACAGAGTATTGTCTCTACAGCCACTAGCCGGTTACTTTCTCTTCAGTTTCCTCTTCCCATGAGTAAGGGCAATATACCGCTGAATCAAGCAATTTAATAATACAGAGAGCAAGCTGAACTCCAATCATAATAGAGAGGAGCTAGGTAGAAATTAATAATTATCATCATTGCTTAACTTTTAGAAACAGGGTCTCATGTAGCCCACAATGGCCATGAACTCATTATATAGCCTAGGATGGACCCTGAACTTCTGACCCTCCCATCCCCACCTCCCGAATGCTGGGATCGCAGGCACAGATGTGGAGCAACATGCCCAGTGTTATAGGGTGCTAAAGGTCGAGTTCAAGGCTTCATGGGTGCAGGGCAGTATTTCCTTAGCAATTGAACTACACCCCTAGCTCCTTGGTAGTGCTTTTAACAAGGTTTAGGATGAAAGAATCCAGAAAAATGAATGGATTTCACTCGAGTCTCTCTCTAGCTCTCCTCGCCGATTAATTCACCCATATATCACTTAAGAGAGGAGAGGAAAAGCAATTAGCTCATTCCAAGAATCTATTTTCACAGACTGAGTAATGGACGGCTGGCTGAGAGGTCAGAGTGTAATGATGTGCCCTGGGTGCTAGTGAAGAGATGTAAATTTTCCCACAGGAAATGCACTTGAGGTGAGTACACTTTAAGCATATTCAGGGTTTTAGGAGGGGGGAGCTCCTTATCCTACCCAGCAGCATCATTCAAATGAACCGAAGTGAGGAAGATGGGGGATGGGCCAAAGAGAGGAATCCAAACTGAGCCTCTGAGGTATACATACACACACACACACACACACACACACACACACACACACACACACACACACACACACACGTTCAGGCACACGTATTCAGAAGATAACTCATTTGCAGCTTATCTGAGGACTTGCCCTCGTCAGCAAGCGGCTCTTGGAGCCTCAGCTGCAAACTCCTCCTTCCTGGCTCCTAAAGCAGGCAAGAAACATTTAGCCTGACTAAGTGGATAACTGAATTACTGAACAAATGAACCTCCTATGTATTGTAAGAACCTATCAGGAAGCAGCCATTCAATAAGAGAAACTTTCAGTGACGGGGGCTCCTGAAACCACCCACTCCAGTTCTGACTACGTGTCCTCTGTAGCTCAAGTCCTCACCCTGGATTAAATATGACCTCTCTGCATGCAGCACCTGCTCATAGGATCTAAAGCTAAACTGTGCTGGGGTAATGCACGCCTTTAACTCCAGCACTTGGGAGGCAGAGGCAGGTAAATCCTGTGAGCTCAAGGCCAGCCTGGTCTACAGAGTGAGTTCCGAGACAGCCAGGGTTACACAGAGAAACCCTGTCTCACAAGACCAGAGAGAGGGGGTGGAGCAGGAGTTAGGAGTGGGAGAGGTGGCTCAAGCAAGGACCTGATTCCCAGCAATCAAGTAAAAAAGCCAGACATAGAAAGCAGAAACATGTCTGCTAACCTCCGTGCTAGGGAGGCAGAGGCAGGAGGATCCCTAGAATTTTTGGGTGTGGCCCAGCCAATCTAACAGAATTCGGTGAGCTACAGACTCCGTGAGAAGTCCTATCTCGAAGCATATGGTGGAGACCAACAGAGAACAACCGACCGTTGACCTCAGGTTACCCAAGCAAACTCCACAAGCAAAATGCAAAGGAGGAGACCACACCTCAGACCTACAACATCAAAAGAGAAACTGAGGCTGGGGCCTAGCATTCTGTCTTAACAGCACTTCTCTCCCACCCCCAGGTAATCCTGAGGTGAGAACAAGCCTACAACCGATACCCTAAACCACAAGTTTCTGAAACAACTTCAGAAACATATGTACATGGTCTGACTCCCAAGCCCCCTCAGCTTCCTGTCTCCACCACATCCTGATTGTTGCAGACCTGAGAAAGCCAACGAGTTTACACCTTAAAAGCACACCTGAGAGGTAGGGATTCCTACCCGTTCCCATTTTGTAGACAGGGGGCCAGGTCACTTTAAGGGACCATGCATGACACTGTTGGAGCTCCATTCAGCCTCGAGTTTGTGAGACAGAGTCTTTAGGCACTTTGTTGCTCTATCTTAGATGAAAACATGAAACCAAACCATTGCCCGGAACTTGGAGATCAAGTTTTAATTTGTTGTTGTTGTTGTTGATGATGATGATAATGATGAATGTCTATCATGATCAAGGCAACTATGCCCACTTGGATATTAATGTCTACATTGAAGAGCCATGGGGTAAGCTAAGCACAGGGCAGGAGCAAGACAGCTTAAAGTAAGAAATTCTGGGCTAGTTCTAGCTAAATAACCTTTTCCCTGAATGGGCTAAGGATGTGAGCCAGGAAGGTCCCTCCTTCTAGAAGCAAAGGGGTCATGTTTCATCACCATCTGTACAACTTTACCAACAGGGACAAAGCACTGCTTTTAAAGGCTCTCCGCTGTCCCCAAGAGAAGGCTGAATCTTCCCATGTGTCCAGGCAGGGGGATTCTGGCACTGTGCTCAGGACAAAAGTTGTTGTCGTCTTCCCAGAGAAGAGACCACATACATGGACACTGAGTGGCCAGATGTCCCTTCTCCAACTACATCTTTCTCTCATCTCTCTGATAGGGGGCTGGCTCAGCATGGTGGCAGGAAGCTGTCTCTTACCACTGGCATGCATTAGGGTTTTCAGGAAATGATTTGTGTGTGGAGATCCAGGAAGAGGGGAAGCCTATCCAAGATTCCCACCCTCCCCTCCCCCTCCCCCACTGACTGATAGAGAAAACACTCTGCTGTACTCCCTTATCTTCAGTCCTGTCTCTTCTGCCCTAAGGAGACCATGGGCAGGCCGAGAGTAGCAGAAGAGGATCTGCTGTCCTCATGGTGTCTTTGTCCTCATGGTGGCAAAAGCACACTGCAGCCCTAATCAGGGGCAAACCCCTAGTCTCCCAGACCCCAAAGTCCTTAAACAGAACCTCCATCTTGCGGGGAGGGGGGAGGGGGCTAGAGAGATGGTTCCATGTTTCTAATCACTTGCTGCTTATAGAAGACCCAGGTTAAGTTCCCAACACCCACTTGGTGGCTCCTAACTGTCTGTTCCTCCAGGTCCAGGGGTCCAGGTCACTGTTCCCCAGCATCACATAGGCAACCTGGTACAAAGACAGTTTACAAACTACCTTGAAAACCACCCTCATCCCACGTGCCGGGCATGAACAAACGTGTCTCTGCTCCTTCCCGGGCTGATTTTATTGCTGCCCTCCCCTAGTGCGTCTAGTCCTGAGAGTATCCAAGTGTCTGGACACATGGAGTCGAAGACCAGACTCTCACTATTGATCTGGGGCCTAGGTAGGGGGTTGGAAGGTGGTTAGGGGTGGGTCCTTACCCTGTCCAGGACAGGGACAGATATATAGCTGCCTTCCATTTTTAACTCTCACTCTTAAGGTCATAGACTCTGGCCCAATCACACCAGGAAAGGCTTTGAGAACGAAAATACAAAGCCCCAGAAGTCCTCCAGCCCCATAGTAAGAAATCTGCGTCTTTAATAGTTTTTTCCAGGTGATGCTTTTTTTTAAGGGGGGGGGGGGTGCTCTGGGAACCACCCTGCTCTGTTAGGTTCTTTCTAGCTTTTTGTTTTATTTTTTGGTTTCTGGGTTTTTTTGTTTTGTTTTGTTTGTTTGTTTTTTGAGACAGGGTTTCTGTGTGTAGCCTGGCTGACCTGGAACTCACTCTGTAGACCAGACAGGCCTTGAACTCAGAAATCCACCTGCCTCTGCCTCCCGAGTGCTGGGATTAAAAGTGTGCGCCACCTTGTCCAGCTGGTTTTTTGTTTTTTTAAGACAGGGTTTCTCTGTATAGCCCTGGGGGGTCCTGGAACTCACTCTGCAGACCAGGCCGGCCTCAAACTCAGAAATCCGCCTGCCTCTGCCTCTCTCTCTGCCTCTCTGCCTCTGCCTCTCTCTCTGCCTCTCTGCCTCTGCCTCTGCCTCCCAAGTGCTGGGATTAAAGGTATGGGCCACTACTGCCCCACTCATTTTAACTTTTTAACCTTCTGGGTTCCCTCCCTAACCTTCTAGTCACCTCTCCACAAACTCTCAAAACAACCTAGAAATAGGTATTGCTTTGTGTGAGGGTTAAAAAAAGGATCTAATGATGACACTAGCCCATCAGAGAAGGACCCAGAGCTGTCCCTGGTTTTCATACTGCACTAGGACATTGTCTACAAATACAGAACCAGCTATATTCATAGCTATGTGGCCAGAAGGCTTCCAATAGCACACACCTCGTATATACCCTGAAGGCTTTGGATTGAGTGCCCGCTGCACTGGCCTCTCCTTCCAAGCCATGGCACACGGCAAGGATGACCATGGTTCATGAGGACTGTGGGGGAGGGGAGATACTCTGTCAAGACTCAGACTTGAAAAGGCCTACCAAAGTTTGTCAAGACTCTATATCAAAGTGTCCTGGCTTCAGGGAACTACTCACAGTGAATTAGGCTACCGCTCACACAACCCTGTAACATCAGGTGTTCACAGGTAAATAAAGGCTTTAGTGTAAGACTCAATAACTGCAAATATTTCCATTCAGTTGGAAAACAATAACCCCAGGTTTCCATTAAACGTAAAGGGTGCCACCTAGAACTCCCCAGGACAGGAAGTGTATCTGAAAGGCAGACTGTTACTCTAATGAAATGGCCTGTGCTACTTCACATTTTGGGCAGAATTAGAAAAAAAGAAATCATACGTATAATTTTCTTTTATGTTGGTTCTCCAGTAGGGTAAACGTAAGGAGAGAAAAAGAACCAGATTTTCCAAATCAGCCTGCACTTTGCTTGGTCTACCTCTGACTCTAAAGGAATGGAAACAGATTTGCAAAAGCCCCATTGCCAAATAAGGCACTGATCTTTCAGGGGCTCACAAGCACCAGCATTCCTTTGTGAGGGCTCAGAAGGGCCCTGGAAGGCTGAAGGTTGCTCCTATAGTGAAGAGCTGAGCCCTCCTCCCATTTGAGCAAGGCCCCTGTTGTCTCGGGGACCAACCTAAGCAAGATGGTACCACCCACCAGCCCAGCTCTCAAAAAGCCAAAATTTTGGGTATGTTGTCTTTAGCAGCCTATTGAGGACATCTTTACACAAGGCATCAAAGCAACAGTCCCCTTTACCAGCCACTTCCCATTGTATTTCTGGTTTCCAGAGACCTCACACCCCTCTGAATAGCTCCTGGTCCTGAGTGCAGTTTTTATGTTATGCCCAAAGCATGTCTGGATAACCAGATCCTTTAGCCAGCAGGATCTATTTAATCCTCTCCATGGCTCTCTCCCCACTGTGAGTATGAACATGAATATCCATCAGTACAAAGAGGGCCTGACATCTCATGATCAGGCAAGCTTAGCTAGCTGGCAAGACACCTGAGGGGCCCAGGAAATGGCTTACCGATAAGAGTTTGTGGGTTTGCTTAAGGATGCCCTACAAAGCCTGTCCTGAACTGAACATTTATTGGTTAAGAATGGTTCGGGGAAATAAAATTTTCTCAGAAATACCAAATTTTAAAGAGCAAGAAATATCCCCATGGTAGCAACCTGTATAGTAACCAGTATTTGGTAAATAATCATGGTTGCTGTTCATCAGATTAGCTGAAGTCACAGCGGCCTGGGGAGGAGTACTGGGGGGGGGGGGGGGAGGACAAGACTGCCATACTATGAAGAGAGACTTTATGACTGAGCCTGGGGGAGCGGAGGAAAGCAATCTCCAAGAAGCCACCAGATCTTTTAAGAAACTCAGAAGAGGGGACCAGGTATATCTGACCCTGAAACAAGACAGAGTGGGTATCTGAAAACACAAACTTAGCACCCTCAAAGGTGGGTGCCTCTGGCTAAATACTTGAGAACTATTCTAAACCTGCCCTGGGATTCTTAGCATCTCAGAACACAAGTGAGGACCACTGAAAGGGCCCCTCATGGACCACAGTAGGCTACTATCCTACCCTGCCTAGCACCTGGGCCAAGTTCTAGCCAGATGACAGTGGCCTAGTTTGAATTTAGGTGAATCCTCCCATCTCAGTACACTGCAGACTAGGATACTAGGAATTGGCCAAGGTTCTTGCTCTAACTTAGCCAAATGACCTGGTCACAAGCCAGGACTGGAAGGTCTCAGCTCTGAAGGTCATGGTGAGTGACACTGCAAGTACATCAGAGGCCCTGCCCAGCAGCAGATCCCAAAGAGCCAGCCGATATCCCCGGATCCAGTCCAAAGCAAGGCATCTACCATAATAATGAAAAAACCTTTATGCCCTAACCTCTCTGCTCAGTCTTTCCCTTTTACAGATAAGGAATCTGAAAAGAGTAAAAGTAACATATTGTCATGAAAGTTCTAATCTGTTTCCAAACACAGAAGTCTCAGTCCACAAGGATATGTGAAATCCTGGTGGCAGCTAGGTCAGGAGTTGGCAGAGGAAGGGCGTTTGTCCAACCTCGCTCGTAGTATGTATTAGAGGCTGTAGGAAAGCCTGGGTTCCTCGTGTCCTGATTTCGTCATACACTTACTTTAAGTGCTTGGCTCCAGGACCTACGTCTGCAACCCACCTCACACTACAAATATTGACTAAGGCCAGCCATATGCCAGGCACCGTGCTAGAGGATTGTTGAGCATTAGCCCTCAAAGGCTGGTATCACTCCTACCCTGCGGGGACCTACCTCTCTCCCAGGATGAAGATGATCCACGAAAATACCTGAAAAGAGCTGACAGGCCACGTGGAGGCAGGTTTTACCAGAAAGTCCCCCAGAAACTCAGACCCATTTCAAACCCACCTTCCTTCTTTTTAGAACTGGTATGAAAGCCGACCTCTAGTTTCCTCTAGTTATAAAACTATGAGGGAAGTGTGCATATATGCGTATATGTATTCCTGTGTGTGAGTGTGTGTGTGTATAGTTGTGTGGGTACTGTCAAGTTTGTGTATGTGTGCTGAAGGTAAGGCTGGCCTAGACACTGGGAGCTGAGAGTCTCTTGCTCTACTCGTCCCAACCACATTGTTATACTACATATCTCACAATCTAGTCTGACCTTTGTGTAAACCCTAAATCTAGAATCTGGTTAAGGCAAGAAATAAAGAGCTTCCAGAAAAACAGGGCCCCTGTTGGCCCTTCCAAGCTTAGATCACTCTTTCCTTTATGATTCAGTGTCTCTCCAAAGGAATTCTTTTTCCCAGAACTCCCTTCTCCTGAAAGGTTTTGAAAAAAAGAAACTATGCTTGATATAATGCAGCCATTATAGCCCCTTGGCCCATCTGGACCTCTCCCAAGGGAGGCTGATGCAAGAGGAGACTATGAGGTCCCTGCCAGTTTTCTCCAAACACGCTACCTGGGGGGAGGGGAGGAAATCCATGGGGACACATGGAAGCCATGAAGAGACCGGAAAAGAGCCTTACTCCCTTAAATCAGAAAGACCCAGCTTCCACCCGGCTTAGTCAAGAAGCTGAGGAGTGCCTAGCTAAACTTCATCCACTCAGAGGTATTGCTGTTTGCCACAAAAGCCAATATGAGACACTTCCAAGCCCCAGCAAGGCTCCCAAGTGAAGTCTCTACTGTTGAATAAGCAGAGGCCTGCTCCTGAGAAGTGAGGTACTGAGAAGTTTGGAAGAGTGAGGGCTGGGGAGATGGCAAAGCAGGTAACGAGCTTGCTGTGTGAGCCTGAGGGCCTGAGTTCAGATCCCATCACTCACTGAAAGACACGGAGACTGAAGGACGCCTGGGAATTTGTTCACCAGACAGGCTAGACAACTGTCGAGCTCCCAACTTGATAAGACCTTATCTTTGGAAGCAAGGAGACGATGAGCGATAGAGAAAGACAACAGATACCAACTTCTGTCCTCTACATGAGCATGGGAATCCCACACTTCCCCCCACCCACACACACACACACTCGAACACCAAAACTCAGATAAGACAGGGCAACTAGGGGAGGTAAGTGTGGGTGATGGGGACACAGGTTGAGTTTTTACAGCAATTTCCTTAGCAGATCTTGCTTCGATCCCACAGAGGTCGTGACTCTCAGAATGAAGACAGTCATTACTTCATCAAACGAGAGAAAACAAGATCTGAGTAAGAATTTGACCTATTTCAGGTCCCACCAGAAGGTAAGGACAAACCCTGGGACTTGACACTGATGTCTCACTCGTTACTCAATGGAAAATCACAGTAAGACCTTGTGTCTGTCTACCCTCTTCTTCATCCTATATTTGCTCTATCTCCCCATCTCCATGACTCCATCTTATAAACCAGCAATCCATCCTTCCCTCTCCATATGGGTCATCTTGTCACCATATCAGACATAAGGTGTATTTGGAGCTGTCTGTCCTATCCGCCTCTTCTACCACCTCCCATTGCTCTCAAAATAAACTCTGGCAAGGCTCTTCAGGAAATCGTGCCTATGTGTTCCCCACCCCCACCCCCTACCCCTGGGCCTGTCTTCACTTCCTTCCTCTGCTCAGGATGTCCTAACCAGAGAGTATAATTTCTTAGCATCTTCCACCTAGTCTTTGTTTTTCTTACAAGAACTATGGTACACAGACATTTAGTCATCATGAGCAGACTGCACCACACTCCTTCTTCACCCCCTTGTTCTAAGAAGTTCCTAAGACGTTGATCTAGGTCAGTAGATCAGTTCTCCCAAGAGCACCTTCTGTTTTTCTCCACCCTAGCAGCTCACCTTGCTCTACTGTAATTGTCTGTGTCTTCTCCACTCGACACGAAATCCCTCGATGTCAGAGAATGTCCTTGCCACTACTTAGCCCAAGAATATCAGACACACAGTTGGCACTCACAGTATGTGCTGAATGACAGGACAGAAGGAAAGAAGGACAAAATGAAGAATTCTTAATGAAGGCTGGGGAGAAGTGTTTGCACACAGATGAAGTGTTTGCAAGGCAAGCACAAAGACCGGAGTTCAATCCCCAGAGATACATACTTTTAAAAAGTCAGGTATGGTGGCGCACAGGTTTAATCTCACTCAATACTGGGGGTGTGGGAAGATTCCTGGGGTTCAATGGCCAAATACTTTGGGAACTTCAGAACAATAAGATGTCCTGTGTCAAAAACAATTAAAAATTATAAAAGGTGAGTGGTCCTTGAAGACCCAACCGCCAAGGTCATCCACTAGCACCCACCCACCTCCCCCACACACAACTTGAGGTGAGGGGAGAAAAGAGGGGAAGGAGGGAAGGGAAGAAGGGTAGGAGAGAGAGAGAGAGATAGAGAGAGAGATTCTCAATGAATTGTCTAAACTCAACCCAGGACCCTAGTGACTTCCATTAAAAAAAACCAGAAGTCTCTAAGCTAACACTCATCCCTAGCTGGATTTAGGCAGAAACTACATCTCACCCCCAACCTAGAACCTATTCATTTAGTATTTAGTAATCAGGAGAGTGCATGTGAGCGAATGTGTGAGTACATTTGTGTGTATGTGTGTGTATACACATATGTGTGACTAAGCCCTAAATGGAGACAATGCAAAGCTTATTTCCTTAAAATCAAAATACCTCCTGGATAAAACGTCAATTCCCTGACAGTGTTACTCCAGGGTCCCCAATGCTGCTTTCACCTCTCACAGGTTTCCCCTCAGAACAGTCATGATTCATTGCCCAAGCAGAAAATTTTAAAGGAAGAAAATATCCTCAAATGTCCAAGGAGCCTAGCTGAAGAGTCATGGTCTTAGAGATAGGAGAAAAGAAAGGAGAAGGTGGTGGGACTTAACAGTGCTCTGCCCAAATGTATATCCATCCATCCATCCATCCATCCATCCATCCATCCATCCCTCCATCCATATGCATCCCACCCACTCAAGCTGAGAGGACACCATCTTAGCCTTGTACTCAGCTCCTTGCAATGCCTAGAATCCCCAGACACATATTCACCCCCATGGTTCAATCCACATTTCGCTTCAGCTAGGAAAGATGGAGGGGGAAAAAAAACGCTTCCCATTCAAAGCAGAGTTGTCAAATATTCTTCAATCATCTTTCTAGAAGCTCTGCTTGCCTCTCTGGCTGTATGCTTGGCCCCAAACAAGAGAACCCAACTCAAATGCTAAAGTGAAAGAGAGGAATATTGAGCTGTCTGTCACTTGAATCTTCTGGAAGCCCAGCTGAGGAAGGGGAAACCAACCTTCTCTTCCCCAACTTTAACACATCATTAAGAGGACAAACAATGGCTACTTAGGGATGCTGGATTCCTAACAGATGATGAAGACTTAGGTCCTTGGTGTAGACCAAATATTTATATAGTATCTTCCCAGTCTTAATTCCTTCCTGATTCTTCCATTCATCCCTTCTTTCTGTGTCATCCAAAGCAGCCCCTATCCCCAAAGACTGAGCTCCAAGTGAGTGCCCTGTCGGGGAATCCTCCTAGGACCCCATTACAGACAGAGACACCCTCTCTCCTCTGGCCTTGCAGCACTTTATTCAGCTCTGCTTTGTTATTATCTCTCCTACAGAGGGCAAATATAACTGTTCCCATTCCTACACAGTGCCAAGCACAGAGCTAGATACAGAGGTACCCAATCAGCAGCCCCCTCGTCAAAGAGCAGAAAGTTAGCTGAGGGTCAACGGGGAAATCTATCAACTGGTAGATAAATGGGACATTATAAGCTGGTGTACATATAGGATAGAATATATACAGCAACTTAAAAAACAACAACAAGACATTCGATGCCATGCATAAACCTCAAAAACACAGACCTAAGTAAAAGACCCAATTAGGAAAGAGCCCAGAGGCCAGATGTGATGGTATAACCTTGTTGCTTTGGCACTTGGGAATGGAGCCAAGGAGGATCCGGAGCTCATGGCTAGGAGGATCCAGAGCTCAGGGCTAGCTACATAGTGAGTCCAGCCTGGACTGCATGAGAAACTGTGTCAAAGGGGTGGGTTGGAATAGACAGAGGGAGCAAAGGGGAAAAGGTAGAAGGGGGGATAGAGAGCAGGAAAGAGGAGCAGGGGACAGAGAGAGAAAGAGAAAGGGTATATTGCCTAATGAACTTATATGAATCACCCAGACTGGGAAAATCTAGAAAAAGCAAGTTGAAGTCTGTGGCTTATAGACTGATGAGGGGAAGAAGGGGAAGGCCTGTCTTAACAAAGCATCCCAAATTAAGTGGCTCAAAACCCAGACGTTTATAACCACAGTCTGAGGTTAGCAGGGTCATGTTCCTATGGTGACTGCAGACATGAGAGACAGAGACAGAGACAGAGACAGAGACAGAGAGAGCCCTTCCCAGCCTGGTTCCTTCTTTTTTCCCCATCTAATTTTATTTTAAGACAATCAAGAGCAATAGCATGTAAGGTTTTTAACTTTTTAAATCTTGTCATGTCAGCAAATGGCTAGGGGAGTAAAGGCACCTGCTGCCAAACCTGATTACCCAAGTTCAATCCCTCTGTCCCAAAGGGTAGAAGGAAAGAACTTGTGGCATTAGAACTCAGTTCTTTGCATGTCTGTGTCCTGACTCCCTTTCTATACGGAATCCAGTCACCCTGCATTAGGAGTCCACCTTACTCATCTTAACAAAATACATGTGACTCAATTTCCAAATAAGATTACTCAGGAGTCAGGCTCCAACATAAGCATGTAGGCAGATAACGATGCAATTCAATCTGTAACACTGCTAATGGGTTCTTCCTGGAATGAAGGAAATGACTCTAGGTTAGATTATGGTGGTAGCTGCCCAATGAAAAAAATACCAAACTAATTGTCTTAAATGAGTAAGGTAAATGGTTGTCGATGCACAGTTGGTATCAACAAAGCTATGTGAAATAGAAGTAGAAATGCTTGGGTTTCAAAGGATACCATGGATGGGATCATGGGAAAAAAGCGTGTAAAGGTATAGAGAGGCCAATGGCAATCTGCCCCCAGAAATGCAAGTGTGACTGGCAAGTTCCCTTGACCCGATCCCCATCTGTCAGGGAAGTGCTGTCCTGACTAGACCCAGGTGTGACCAACTCATGCTTACTTCATGAGGTCTCGCCATGTTAGACTAAATCCCCTCAGACCCAAAGCCATGAAAGCCTCCCTCCATATGTTGCTTCTTCCCAGGTATTTCATCACAGCAGTGAGCAAAGCAGTTAGTAAAACAACTATTAAGGATCGGCGGCGGCGGCGGCGGCGGCGGCGTTTTGTAAACCTGATCACTTTTCAGGCTCACAAATTGAAATTTGAATTGTGAACTAACAATTGTGAAGTGTTACTTGTCAGGGAGGGCTGGAAAGATGGCCAAATGGTAACAACACCGACTACTTTCCCAAAGGTCCCAGGTTCAATTCCCAGCACCCACACATTGGCTCACAAACACTGTTAACTCCAGTCCAAGGGAAACTAATGACTTCTTCTGGCCTCTATGGGAACTACATATACATAGTACACAGACATGTATTCAGGTAAACACTCATACACATAAAAGAAAAATAAATAAGTAAACCCTCAAAAACTAAAATTAAATTTAAAAATACAAGATAACTGTGTCGTTATCTTATATAAGTAGTCAATATAATATCACATAAACATTTTTAAATGATCCTAAGTACATATGGAAATGTATCCATAATATATTCTCACAGACATATACAAGTGAAATGGTACAATCTTCAAATATAACCACCATATGTTCTTATAACTCTATCAGTCCTATAGAAAGATCTGACAAACACTTAAAGACTCTTACACCTGTCACTGCAGTGTTATTTGTAGTAACGAGAGATCAGAAACTCGACTCTCCCTTACTAGAAAAACAGTAACTTCTGATCCATCTTAATCACCATGGACTCCTGTGTCTCCATTTATAAAGAATAAAAATAGGGCTGGGACAGTAGCTAGTGGATTATTGAACTTATTCTGCAAGCATAAGGATATAATTTCAAACCCTCAACACCTGTGCAAAACTCCAGGCATAGATATTCATGCCTGAAAACTCAAATTTTGGTTTGGAGACAAGATCCCAACAGTTTACTAGCCAGCCCAAACAGCAAGCTTCCAGTTCAGCGGAAGATCCTATCATGTGTAAGACAATGAAGATGACACCCAATGTGGGACTTCTCATTTGTATACATAGGTTCATGTACCCATACACTTACCTGCACATACTACACACATACCACATACCAATAAGACAGACAGAGAGACAGACAGACACACACACACACACACACCACTACAGATGGACTAATGTGGAAAAATGCTGATGGCAAATGTCTTACTTTGCTACCTATTGCATAACAAACAAAAGCAACCAGGGAAGGAAAGGATTTATTCCACCTTATAGTTCATAGTCTGCTATGAACTTCAAGCAGGAACCTAAAGGCAAGAATGGAAGCAGAGACCATGGAGGAATGAATGGTGCCTACCGGCTTGCTCTTTTGGGATTTGTCAACTTGCTTTCTGATACAACCCAGGACCACCTACCTAGGGCTGGCACCGCCCATAGTGGGCTTGGGCCTCTCATGTCGATTATTAATCAATAAAATGTTCCACAGGCCAATCTGATGGTAGTGTGTCATCAATCCAGGTTCTCTTTTCCTAAGTGACTCTAGTTTTTACCAAGAAGACAAAAAAACAAACAAAACAACAACAAAAAACTAAGCTAGCACAACAAATAATTTTAAAGTTATACATTAAGTATGATCTCATTAAAAAAAGAAACCCATAACTTCAATATTTATATAGTTTTTGGCCCCAAAATAACATTGAATGGTTTCTGATAATGCCCATGTTATATTTCCAAGGGAAATACAATAGGTCTTAAAATCAAGGACCCAGTAGGACTCCATTTGGGTAAACATACAGAGTTAAGCAAGTCTGTGTAAAACATGAAGCTCATGGTAAGAGCTCATCCCCTGGGCTGTTGTGATCTACAGATCAACAGCCTGGTGAGTAAGTATGCTCACAGTCCATAACAGTCCCCAATGTCTTCCAAGTCCCCAGTTCCCCTTAGCTCCGCAAGGGTCCATCTGAGGCCACCGGGGCAGCTGACAGCTTCCTCCCATTCATTTTACCCTGGCTCCCAGTGAAGGGGCAGCCAGAAGAACTAAGCTGGAGACAAAAGACGAGGTACACATCCTTCCTTGATGTGCGGGCAGCCCTGGCTGCAAGCCCAGGGAAGAGATAGGGACAGAACTGGTAAGCCCATCCCCACCGCCTTATCAGGAAGGTTCAGGCCTCAATATGAGAGTCCTGGGGACTGACTCCACAGGCCCAGAAAGAGGTACAGTTGGGCCCACACAGGAGACGGCTGTTACGATTCATGTTTGTGATACAGTTAGGTCAACCTGGGCATGGCTGGAGAGCAGAAGTGAGTTTCCTTCCTGGGGCAGTGGATTTTAAGGTCAACTCTTCTTCTTGCATTTGGGGAATCAGCTCTGGGGAATTCCCTCTTACATCATTCCTCACTGTTTTCCTGACCCTGCAGAATACAAATAATAATGGCTATTTATTGCACTTACAGCGTGCCAGGCACTGAAAGCTCCTTAAGGTCATTACATCATTGAAATCTATCCATAGTCACTGCGACTAGCTATGGTATGGATAAGGAAACAGAGGTTAGAGAACTTGGCAAAGCCTACGCCTTGTCTTGTTTCCTCATCCTACTGCTGTGATTAAAAAAAAAATACACCCCTGGAAAAGCAACTTAAGGGAGAATTAAGAATTTATTTTAGCCTACAGTGCATGGGTATGTCCATCATGGTGGGGAATCCAGAGCAGGGGGACTTGATGCCACCGGTCACGTCACATTCAAGTAATAAACTGTCTCCATCATAAGAAAGCTAAGGGCTATGAATGCATATCACTGCTCAGCTTCTCCTCTACAAACATAGCTCACAGCGAACGGTGCCGTCCATGGTGGGTGGCCTTTCCACCCCAGTACAATCAAGATAATTCCCCATAGGCATGGTCAGAGTCCTGTCTTTTAGGTGACTCTAGACTCTGTCAAGCTGATAATACTAGCCTTCACACCTTCTACAGACAAGAGGAGCCAGGCTCTGGTCCATACCAGTCTGAATTATCCCTATCACATTACATGGACATTCTAGTTCCAGTCAAGGCTTGGGAAGAGAGAAGGTGGTAATTTGAATGAGAATGGTCTCCACAGGCTCATAGATTTGAGTGTTTTGTTCCCAGTTAGCAGAACTGTTAGGGAAGGATTAGGAGGCGTGGCCTTGTTGGAGGAGGTGTGTCACTGGGGTAGGCTTTGAGGTTTTAGAAGCCCATCCCTGGCTCTGGTTTTCTTTTCTCTGCCTGCAGCCTAACGTTCCGATGTGAGCTCTTAGCTACTGCTCCAGAGCCATTGCCCGCCTGCCCGCCCTGCAAACTCAAATCCCCTACATAAGGAGTATGGAGTAACCCTCTGAGGCTGTGGGCAAGCTTCCAATTAAATACTTCCTTTTAATAAGTTGCCTTGGACACGGTGTTTTACCACAGAAGGGGAACCGTAACTGAGACACGAAGAAAGGAAAAGACACAGTGAAGATGCTAGGCACAGTGTTAACCAAGAAATGTTCAAAGCACACTAAGTCAGAGAGGCACAACGGTTCAGTGGTTAAGAGGCTTGGACTTTGGGGTGGGAGCAACAGTTTACTCAGGAAAGTGCTGGACAAACGTGAAGACCTGAGTTCGGTTCCCAGAAACCATGCTTTTAACATGCACACATGGGGGCAGAGGTTTGCAACCCCAGTGCTAGGGAGGAAGAAACATCTGGATGCCTGGGCACCTCTGGCATACTTGCCGAGCTCCAAAACACAGACCTGACTCAAAAGAACAAGATGCATAGCTCCAGAGGAACAACACCCACAGTTGGCTTGTGGCTTCTATACATCCTGCATTAATGTGCACAAATATGAATCTGTATACACACATAAATACATACACAGAGAGAGAGAGAGAGAGAGAGTGTGTGGGGGTGGGGGCAGAGGGAACTGACAGAGAGACAGAAACAAACCAGCAGGCAGATAGACAGAATGACTGACTGACTGACTGACTGACTGACTGACTTAGACCAATTTGGACTTTGGACTCAAACAGACCAGACTCACATTTATCTCTACCTCTCACCCTGGTGAACTTGAAAACATAATATTTCAGAGACCCCTTTTGCAAACAGACTAGCATAGGTCCCTATATCTCATACAGTGACTGTGATAATGGCACTAACCAGCTATGTAAAGGCTGCAGACCAGACCGGTTACGTCCATTTGCAGTGAGGAGTGTTACTGCTGTCACCATTATTAACATCCAACCACCATCCCTAGTTACCCTCCCCCCTAAGTTCTTTAGCAGAGTGGACTCTTATCAAGAGACGGTTCCCAGAACTTAAGAAAGACTTGACAGGTAACAAACACACAGGTTTCTCAATATGTTTTGTGCTTCTCATTTTCTCAGTGGTAATGCCTTGCATCATCAAGATTTTCAGAAAAGATGTTCTAGAAGGAAGTGGTAGATAAAGGCTTGAAAACCCAGCTACCTGGAAGGCTGATGTAGGAGCAGTCAGTCAAGGGCATTCTGGACAACTTAGTAGAAAAACCTGTCTGAAAAATGAAAAGTAAAAAAAGAAAGCTAAAGACATAGCTCAGTGGATGAGTGCTGGGCTAGCAGATGAGGCTCTCAGTTTAGTTCCCAGTAACACACACACATAACCACACAGACACACACACATACATATACACACAGACACACACACACACACACAGACACACACACACATACCACATATACACACATATACACACACACACATACACACACATATACACACATATACACACACACACATACACACACATACACACACATACACACACATACATACACATACACACATACACACACATATACACACATATACACACACATACACACATATACACACACATACAAACATATACACACATACATACACATATACACACACACATACACACACATATACACACACACATACACACATAACACACATACACACATAACACACATACACACATACATACACACACATACATACACATATACACACACACATACACACATACATACACATACACACACATACATACACATACATACACACACATACACACACATACATACACATACATACATATACACATACACATAGAGAGAAAGACAGAGACAGACTGACAGACACAGAGACACGAGAGAGAGAGAGAGAGAGAGAGAGAGAGAGAGAGAGAGAGAGAGGGAGAGGGGGAGGGATAGGGAGAGGGAGAGAGGGAGAGAGAAACAAATCTTTATTTTTTAAAATTAAATTAACACAGGAGAGTGGAGTAATGTCTCCATGAGTTAAGAGTACTGGCTGTCCTTCCCAGAATCCACATGGTGCTTCGCAACTGTCTATAGTTCTGGCTCCAGGGCATCTGACACCTTCTTCTAGCCTCCACGGGCACCATGTACACACGTGGTGCACAGACTTAGATGCATGCAAAACACCCATACACATAAAGCACAGTAACAAAGTCATTTTAAAATAAATTTAACACATACTGAAAACCTACTTGACACATGACAGACACTGACTAGAGGGATACAGCCCAGCATCTCTAAGCCATAAACACGTTCGTGTTTGTGTTTTGGGTTCAGTGGCTTAAGACCACAGAAGCTTTTCTTCGCCCCAGCCCTGGAGGCCAAAAGAATAAAATCAGCATTACTGTGCCAAAGATCCAGGCTTCAACAGTCTCCACCTCTGCCAGCAGCGGTGGATGTCACCGTTCTCAGCTCATTCATGCATGCGTCACTTATGCTCTGTGTATGTGGTCCCACCACCCTCTCCTGCCTGCGATCAAATCCCTCTCTGCCTTAAAAGCAGAGCCTCCTGGGAGTAGTGGCGCACGCCTTTAAACCCAGCACTTGGGAGGCAGAAGCAGGAGAATTTCTGAGTTCGAGGCCAGCCTGGTCTACAGAGAGTTCCAGGATAGCCAGGGCTACACAGAGAAACCCTGTCTCGAAAAACCAAAAAAAAAAAAAAAAAAAAAAAAAAGCAGAGCCTCTGGGGCTCAGTGTCAACACACTTGGTCATTTCCATTTTGGAGGCTATCTGACACCCTGGTTGACTGTGCAGGGCGTGACTTCAAGAGAGCACTCGCAATTATTAATACCGAGACCAGCTCTGAACAATCGACCCCAAAAAGGTATTGTTTCCAGTCATTTGGAAAAGATGTAGTCCACCCAGGCTGCTGCAACAAAATACCACAAGCAGAGAGGCTTATAACCAACAGAAATGAATGTCTCACGATTCTAGAATAGCTCGTATCGGCCAAGAGCCACTGTGCTAAGTAGATGTTGATTTTAGCTGCACTTTCACATAGCAAGTGTGTTCTAGCTTCCTGGGGGCTCTTAGAAGGCCGCTTAACTCAAGCCATGAAGGGCAGAGACAGCATGACCCAATCACCTTATAAAACCATGCCTAACATATCCCCTTTCAGTACATGGGCTTGAAAGAGACATAAACCCCCAGCCCATGGCAATCAGACAGCCTGCTATTGAGCAAGTGTGGCTGAGAATAGTCTGACTCGCACGGAGATCCTATCAGACACTGACATTCCATTTGCTCTACCATGTCAGGGCTTCTGCACATGGGAACTGTAAGATGTAATAAATCTGTCTCCAAGCTGCAGTGGGAAACTACAACTCAAACAGAACTTCCAGGTCACGCTAGGGCAAGGCCTAACAGCACTCCGCATTCATATTAACGCATGCATCCATTCATCGCCTTGGATGGAGTAGGCCTGGTTCTGTTCTCCGTATTTCCCACCCAAAAATACGTCTGCGGAAATTTTCAGATAGCCACAGGCAGCTCTCATTAAATTCTGTTCTCCCCACCCAGCCACTCAGCTGCTTCCTTGGCACCAAGTCTCACAGGATTAACTGCAGGGACCCGGGAGCCCAGCTGCACACAGGCTTTGCAAAAACATTTGGAATACCTGAGATCTGCCAAATACTTGGTTAAAGTACGCTATCCTTTAATTTCTTGGGCCATGTGTATTTTAAGTGAAATGTAATCCATATGCCTGTGACTCATTTTAATGCAACTCAGCAAAGCAAGGTCTCCTAAGGGCACTGGGTCGCCAGCTAAGCCTTTCCCAGCGTCTCTTTGACCCAGGAAATTGAATTTTGCCAACAACCAATAGAATTTCTGACCAGATGAAATTTCTGACCAGACAGGGCCAAAGTGAGGTGTCCTTGACTCTAGGTAAGATGTTGAAATCTGTCCCCACCTGAGAAGGTGCTGGGATGAAGCGCGGGGGCAGGAGTGCCGTCCTGTTTGAACTGGCTGAATGTTTCTAAGAGAATTCCATGGAAGAAAGACAAACCTGAGAATGAGAGGCAGTGAGTAATTTGAGTTGTCTGCTGAAGAGCACCCTCTGCCTGGTGATTCGCCATGCATCTGCCCCTCTGTCATTAAACGATCCAACTAGGGCTAAGGGGAAAGGGAGGCTGGTAACAAGTGGCTGTGGACTGATATGGTGGCAGCTCATTAGATGTGATCTCCTTAGATGGGAAGGAGAGGGCAGAGGCTTGTCATGAGTTTGGTGACATCCTGGGCTATCGAGTAAGACCCAGTCTTTAGAAAACAAAGAGAAGGAAGGAAGGGAGGGAGGGAGGGAGGGAGGGAGGGAGGGACAGAGGGGAGAGAGAGAGAGAGAGAGAGAGAGAGAGAGAGAGAGAGAGAGAGAGGCAAAAACAAAACAATTCAGAAATGACTTAATTTTCTAAGCTGACTCTAAAGTTTCAGGACAATAAAACCATCCTCCTATCTATAATAGCTGAGCTAGGAAGAAAGCTTATTGTCAAAAGTCATAGTGAATAGTAAGACTCTTAAAACTCTAACCCATCAAAAGTTATAATGGGTAGTTAAACCCCTAAGCTCCACATGCCTGAGTTCTGCCTTAGTATTGACAGCATAAACCAGCCCAGAGAGCCATTGTTATTGAGGAGCCTCCACCTTAAGATCAAAGGACCTCTCTCTCTGTCTTTCTTCTTCCCCTAGTCCCCCTTTTTTTTTCTTAGTTTTTCAAAGTTTCTTTGTGACATCCTAGAACTTGCGCTGTAGACCAGGCTGGCCCTGAACTCACTGAGATGGGCCTGCCTCTGCCTCATGCAACACCAATGGTATGGGCGGCCACCACCTGCCACATCCCTTCTCGAGACCAATTCTAAACATCGCTAGGATTTGGACTCAAGTCCGCAGAGTAGCCTCAAGCGAGAAGAGTCAGCCTCGGGGTGTGCTCAGGGGACAAGTGGCGAGGACACGGCCACAGCACAGATAGTGCTGACACTGTTCCTCCTTCGTTGGTTGGTGACATCCTGGTTGTTTTTGAGACAGGGTCTCATATAGCCCAGTTGTGCTCAACCTCAGAGTGTATTCGAGGATGGCCTTGAGCAGCTGACCCTCCCTCCTCCACCTCTCAGTGCTGGGATTGCAGGCGTGCACCACCAGGGCTAAGTTATATCCTGCAGGGAGGGAATTGAATCCAGGGCCTCGCTCACGCATGCTAGCCAAGTACTCGGACTGAGCTCCATCCCCGGTCCTCATTGCTGTTGAAGGTGACCTTGTAATACAGTGATTTTTGCCCCCTGGTTCAGCTCTGTCTTAGAATCAGCTTGAACAAGTTAGTGGAGTTTCTCTTAGAAAAGGTTGCCGCGGGGCAAGAGAACTAGAGTCCACAGCCCCCAGGAGTCTGTCTCCTAAGATGACTTCAGCACAAGAAAAGTGTCTCTAATTGAACAGCACATAAGGCTTGTCAGACACGGCCCCTAGGTTAATGGCAGTCCTCAGAACAGGGGGGCGAGTCACAGAGGAAAAAATATTATGGATGTATGCCACCAAATTACAGGCTGTGACTAGGAGCCTGTAATTTCCATCCTGTAATCCTCCCTTCTCTTCTTTCTGCCGCCTCAACTGGTGAGACCTAAGCTAACAGTTCACCCCAACTTCAAGGACATGGTTGGAGACCGTTTCTTTGCATCCTGCTGTAGACTCTTTTGGGGGGAGGGGCTCTCCTGAAGCAGGAACTTCGCATTGCCACGCAGACAGCGTCCTTTAAATAGGTAACACAGGAAGGCTCTTGAAGCCCAACTTGAACAAAAATCTCATTTTACAGATGAGAAGTTTGAAGCTCAGGAGGGGGCGCTGGTGTGTTCGTCAACTCTAAGTTACTTCTATGAGCTTAGGACTATGTCCACCAGACGGGATGCCTGGGTGACAAGGGACTGACTGTCTCCTAACAACTGTGCAGCAGTCCAAAGGTCTGTAGCTTGTATATGTTAGATATTATAGTAAATAACATTATAATGCTGTCCTGAGACTGAGCAGAATAGTTTTCATGACACTCATGTGTATACAATAAATTTAACAGAATAGAATAGGTTTATACGGGTAAAAACCTATTTTCTGGAGGCTGTAGCTATGCCTTACAGGCTAAGAGCATTGGCTGTTCTTCCAGAGGACCTGGCTTCTATTCCTAGCACCCACATGGTAGATCACAACCATATGTAACTCCAGTTCCAGGGGATTTGATACCACTGAGAGCACCAGGTATGCACATGGTGATCATATATACATGCAGGAAAAATACCCATGCGCAAGAAATAAATATAAATTTCTTTTTAATCTTTTTTTTTCTTCCCCAGCTACCCTAGACGTCTGTATCAGATTCCCTGAGACTGCATGTTGACAGGATCTACGCTCTCATAGGCACAAGAAAGGTCTAGAAAATCCCCCATCAGACAGCAGTGAGCTCTACTGCTTTCTTTGCTTGGCACTGCTATGTGTTCTATACTGAACATGCCCCACTTGTGCAATTTGCAAACAGTGGAGCAAGAAATGATAATAGTTGCCCTTTACTGAGTGTGCAGTACAAGGTAGACACTGGGTTAGGTCCTTTATACACACGCAGCATCTCAGCCTCCCCACGCTTTGAGATGCAGGACTGTGATTATAGTCCTGGGCGAAGGGACTGAGACTTAAAGGGAGAGAATGTAGGTGCTGAATGGTAAGGTCAGCATCTAAATGCGAGCCACAACGTGAAGCCACATGCTCATTTTCTCACAGGGCCATATCTGTTTTGCCAGCGCTCCACAGAAAAGGAGCTATGACCCGCTTGTCCTGAGCGGCTTCAAACTGGAGAAAAAGTAGGCCCTGGCTCTGACTCCGCTAAAGCTCCGCCCGCCACGTCCCATCTCCTGACCCCTCCTTCCCCCACCCCACCCCCACCCCAGCTCCTCTGCCCGCACCATTCTTGGCTATGATTTCTCCATGTGTGAATTCCATTAAGGACCCGCTCACTGCTATTTCGGGCCGTGCATTAGCACGAGGACTTTAAATCGATGGGGAAAAAGCCAGACACCTCAGAGTGATGAAAAACAAATTTCAATATCCTTCCCCTCACCATTGTCTCAGAAACCCTTGTCTGTGGCTCCCGGGAGACCAGAGAATCCAATGAACAGAGAAGTGGGATAGGGATGCTAAAATCCTCGTAATCTACAGGACCTCTGAACTTGACTGTTCCCTCCTTGAAACTCTCCCACAGCTGTCTCCACAGCTCACTCCTTTAGTTCTCTGCTCAGATTTCCCATGATCATTTCTGACTGCTGTTCATCAACATCGGCTCCCTCCCACCCCCCACCACCCCCACCACCCCCACCACCCCCGCTCTTCCTGAGCCCAGTGTTTTGCTTCCTGTATACAATTCTCATTATTTGATATCCTGTACACTATCCGTTCACTCCCTGTATCCCTTCTGACTCTAGCAAGAGCTGCAGGCTGGCAGAACTCTTTTCCCCACAGCTCAACTCGAGTCCAGGGACCTACCCTGGTGCCCAGAACGTCACAGTTCACGTGAAAACAGACAGGGAGAGCAGAGGCATCCACCAAGAGCTGAAACGAACAAGGCTTGGGAAGTTTCTGAGCACGGACCTAGATTCCTTCCATACCACCAGAAGGTAGAAATGTTAACATAGTAACTTGAAAACTCAGAAAAATCCCCTCTCCTCAGCCCAGAGCTGTTTTGAGTCTGGGCTTGGCGGCCTGTGAAGGAGAGGACGTGGGGAAAAATAGCCACACCAGGAAGTGCAGTGCAGTTGGAGTGAATTCAGTTCGGCAACACGTGTGCAAAAACAAAAAGCCCAATTTGGATGAGAAAAGCAGGAAGTCCTTCCCCAGGGACACCTGGTGAGATCATGCTGTTTGGCTGTGCCACTTCCACTCCAGGCTGCGGTAGGCTAAAGGAGGCCAGGAACCATATCTCCACGGGCCTCCCTGGGAGTTGGTGGAGGCCATGGGCAGACAATGGGTGGCACCTATGAAAAACCCCTAGCAGTTCAGTAGGTATGTTAAAGATCAGGACAAGCCGGGCGTGGCGGCGCCCGCCTTTAATCCCAGCACTTGGGAGGCAGAGGCAGGTGAATTTCTGAGTTCGAGGCCAGCCTGGTCTTTAGAGTGAGTTCCAGGACAGCCAGGACTATACAGAGAAACCCTGTCTCGAAAAACAAAAACAAAAAAACAAAAAAAAAACAAAAAAGAAAGAAAGAAAGAAAGAAAGAAAGAAAGAAAAGAAAAGGAAAGGAAAGGAAAGGAAAGGAAAGAAAAGAAAAGAAAAGAAAAGAAAAGAAAAGAAAAGAAAAGAAAAGAAAAGAAAAGAAAAGAAAAGAAAAAAAAATCACGACTCACGACAGGGCCTGCTCAGTGAAGCTTTGCCTTCCGGAGTTCAGTCCTAGAATCCATGTTAACAATAACAATAAAGGCCAGGCAGGTGCTTGTCATCGCAAAGATGAGGAAGGGGAAACAGGCAGATTCCTGGTGCTCTTTGGCAAGCCAGACTAGCCAAATGAGTGAACTCCAGGCCAATGAGAGAGTTTCTTTCTTTCTTTCTTTCTTTCTTTCTTTCTTTCTTTCTTTCTTTCTTTCTTTCTTTCTTTCTTTCTTTCCTTCCTTCCTTCCTTCCTTTCTTTCTTTCTTTCTTTTGGTTTTTTGTTTGTTTGGTTGGTTGGTTGGTTGTTTTTTTTGTTTTGTTTTGTTTTTTTATTTTTTTATTTTTTTTTTCGAGACAGGGATTCTCTGTGTAGCCCTGGCTGTCCTGGAGCTCACTTTGTAGACCAGGCTGGCCTCGAACTCAGAAATCTGCCTGCCTCTGCCTCCCGAGTGCTGGGATTAAAGGCGTACGCCACCACACCCAGGGAGCTCTTGTTTCAAAATAAAGTAGGCAGCATTCCTGAAGGGTGACAGTTGAGGCTATCCCCTGACCTCTGAGCAGACATATCCATATTCAAACCTGTTCTCTCTCTCTCTCTCTCTCTCTCTCACACACACACACACACACACAGATACAAATACACACAGAGACACATACACAACACACACAGACACAAATTAAAAAGAAATTTTTTAAAAAATCACTATATTGACAACTCCACGTGCTCACATTCTACGCTTTGCCCACTCGGCCCATCCCTCACAAGCACCCCATGAGGCAGCCATCACTACTCTCCTCTCAGATTTCCTCAGCTTGCCCTACCTAGGTCACATGCTACAACTCCACATCCAAGCCAAGAACACAACTGACTTCCACTCGCCCTCTTCATACACTTGCTGGGTGACTTTAGACAAGTGTCTCTCCCTTTCTGTGATGAAGTTTCTGTACTTGTGCACGAGACCACAGCACTCAGGAGTCCCTAGTGCAGTGGTTCTCAACCTTCCTAGTGCTGCGACCCTTTCATACAGCTCCTCTCCCTCCCCACAACCATAGATGATTTTCATGGCTCCTTCATAACTGTAGTTTTGCTACTGTTATGAATCCTCAATGTAAAATTTCTGGTGACAGGTTTGCCAAGAAAGAGGTTTTGAGCCACAGATTGGAAGCTCTTGTTCTAAAGAAATCTTCCTAGCCTAACTTCCTGTGATCTTCTACAGAAGTCCCAACACAGAAGGAAAGGACAAGGGTCCCTCCTTAGCTGATTCAGCTAAGGCTCGGCCCCTGAACGTATCATCAATTCAGTGGACTTGGGGAAGAGCGAGGGTTAAATAGGACAGACACGGACAGCAGTCAGGAGCAGGGAAGCAGCTACTCAACAGAGCCAGTAAGGCACCAAACAGATCCCTAAGAGAAGCCAAGCGCAAACTAGCCCTCCCTGAGCCTTGGAGGAGCACAGCATCACAGTCAAAGTGATGCCCTGAGCAAGGAGGCGCTTCCCACACTGGGTAGCTATCCCCGGGGAAGAGAAGGAAAGAAACCATTCAGCAAACCAATAAAAGGCTGGTTTTGCTCTGGGAGAGGGGAGCCAAAATGGCAGTGATGTCTATCTTTTTGGGAGTGCTGAAATGAAAGCCAGCGGCAGAGGGAAGAGAAAGGGACAGAACTCTGTGTTATGTAGCAATTTCCTCCATAATAAACCCCATGCTCTTTTAAGACACAGGGTGCTTACTCCAGAATGTGTTAAAACATTCCATTCTGCTGGGAAGCTCATTAAACTCAGAAAGTAAACAATAAACAACCCAGGGCTTCAAGGAAGTTCCTGAAGATGACCAGAATCACTAGACCCCTCCCTCCTCAACAATATATAAGCAGTAAGGACTACCTCCTTCCCTGAGGCTCAGTCTAGTCAACCCAAACCCAGCCCAGCCCCTTGGACCAGGCTCACACCACCAGAGCTGCCTGCAAGCCATGCAGTGAACCTCAGGCTTCTAGCTTTCATGAGTTGTTACCCATGCTGGGTGGGCCTTGGTGAGGCTGCTATCTTTTGAGTCACTTCTGTACCCATAGGTAACCCTTCACCCCTATTACTGTAAGCAATCCCAATAAAAATTACTGGTTCACAAATTTGGACTTTGGTGGCATCCTTACTTGGGCCTGTCACTGGCAAACAGATGTTCGTCCACATCTCCATAGAGTAGTGGCACAAAACACCCTGTCCCTGCACCAGCTGCCCTCTCACAGCACTGGGGACTTCTCTGCAAGTGTCCAACGAGCCCAAATTTGGAATAAATCCTTCTTCTCCCATTCCACCAAAGCCAGGCAGCCATTCCCACTGGTTTGGATGGGGAAGGCCTTGCTCTAGCCCCTTCTTGGCAACGAAGCTTTCATTACTCATCAGCTTCCAGGGTGTTTTGGAGGCTGCCAAGAGCAGACGGGCAACTCTCCAAACCAAGCATCCTTATCTACAATGTCAATGTGGACGATAAAAAGTGGGACCATTGGTGGGGAAATTATAAAAGCCTTCAGAGTCCCTAGCCAAGTAGGAGGAGCTCTGGGAGGCCAGGTGACTGGGGCTGACGGCAGAATGGGCAGTCAATCAATGGACACAGCTGGGCAGGGTCATCTATTCAACCCTGCACCCATGAATTGAGACAGTTATGCCGGAAGGCGAATCAATGCGGAGATATTTCTGAACTAGGCCGACGCCCAGCATGAATGAGATTAGGGAAAAGCTGAACCCGAGGAAGCCAGGCGGCTTCAAGCAATGCACTTCTCAGCAGAATCTTGGGTAGATGCAAGAATCAGGGTCAGAGGTGCCAAATCCCTGCCCAGCCTGCTGCTTCTCCCGTCTCCCTCTAATCGCCTTCATTTCCTGCCATACACTGAGCGGGAGCTAGGACAGCAGCAGCTGCCTCCAGTCCCTTCCCGCCCTTAGACACACACACACACACACACACACACACACACACACACACACATTCGGCCCCAGTGAACTCCACGATGCACCGGAAACACAGCCTAAGGAAATCCAAGCAGGATGTGAAGTATCCCGCCAATCTCCCAGCAGTCAAAAGACCAAGGAAAAGCTCTCTCTTGGCAAGAGGCCCTGCAAAGGGACCAAGGATGTCGAGCTTGGGGCAGGGAGCGGGGTGGAGGCTGGGGGGGTGTGGTGTGGGGGGGCACACCACTAAACTTCTTCCTTTCCAACTGGGACACCTGGGTCAGACTGGCATCAAATGTGAGTTCATTGTTCTGTGTCAGACAAAAGAAGGGAGAAACCCACTTACTCGTTCTTCTCCAGGTCTAGGATCAGCTCTCGCCCTTCAGCCATGACCCTGAGCTCTGCTCTGAGTGGATGCTAAAAACAACAATAAAAACGTGTCAGTTCCTGGAAGCAGGGACCCAGGCTCCCAGGGCCCCAGCACCGGATCTGACATGGTGCCAGCACAGGGATCCTCCGGAAGCCAGCGAGGAAAGGTCACCAGCCTTTCCAGCGTGAAGTGACCTCAGTCCCCAAACAACCCGAATCTTCCCCATCTGCTTTCTCCCAGAAGCAGAGGAGAGACAGACACTCAAGCTGAGGTCCAAGGCTGAGCAGGTGTACTGCAGTCTTATGAAGGTTCTCAGAAGTAAATTCCCTGGAGAGTCAGACCCTGGATCAGTGTGTGTACAGGATGTCACCTGTAATTGTGGGACCCTGGACCGTCACCCAGCCTCCCTACATCTCTCTTTACTCTTCTATGAGATGGTATGGTAATAACCAACCTTCTGAGGATCCTTAAGGACTAGAGGAACAAATAAATGAAGGTAAATGATGTATCACAGTGCCTAGTTCAAAGGAAGCTGTCAATCTTACACTGGCTATCATCTTTAAAAAAACACCCAAGTGAGTTCTTTTATATTTTGCTTTCTTTTATTTGGGCCTCAATTTGGACACTCCAATCATCAAAGGGGTGGTAGCTAAAGCCTCACAAATTAGAGTTGTATAGTAAGTCGAGTCAGATGTATCTTACACATAAGCAGTTTGTCAATGGCCAAACACACCATACACCCAGCACAGATCATCTAAAACATGCAAATGGCCAATAAACCTGAAGAGCAGTGCTGAGCATCATCAGTAAGCACTGTCCTCTCTCATGGAGGGAGGGAGGGAGGGAGGGAGAGAGAGAGAGAGAGAGAGAGAGAGAGAGAGAGAGAGAGAGAGAGAGTATTTTAAAAAAGAGGATAGCCTAAGAAAAATCAAAAGTGACATAGTCCATTTAAAACTGTGAATCGCAGTGCTGTGTGGAACATACTTTAAAATGGTCACCCTGAGATCCTCTGTCTGAAAAATTTAACTGGAACCATTTGAAAAATAATTTGACAACATGGACCAAAATTTAAAAAAATCTTTAAGCTAACTATGGCAATATAAGGAGCCAGTGACACTTCCTACATCCTTCTTCTTTTTCTGTATAAGTGTGGACTGTGCGAGATACCCAGGACCTCAGGCAAGCTCAGTACAAACTGAGCCACACCCACAGCCCAATCACATTCGTTCTCTTAACCCCTGCTCCACTCATCCCCAACTGGGATCTTGGCTTCAGACTTCAAGACCACCAAAGCCTCAGATGAGATAAGAACATTCCAGTCAGGTACCTGGTCCAATACCCAGTTAATCCTGTTGCCTCATCTTAAGAGGGGGCATTCGATATTCAGGAGGCAGGGAGACAGATGGGTGCCCAGGCACTCCCTTCCCTAATTCTGAAGCACTAATTCGGCAAGTGGCTGGTGGCTCCCACTTGTGGTTTTGCCCTGGGGACTTTTGGAGTGAGAGCCCTGCCCAGTCACATTGAGAATCAAGGACGCACAGCCCCTGTGGGCATTTGAGCACATGACTACAGAAGTCAAACAAGTCCTTACCCTGGCCTGAAGGTGGCACCCATGTGACGGGCCACACGGAAAAAAGAATCTTGGCACTGAGCAAGTGATACCATGTGCCCCCCACAGAGACATTACTTGACACATGAGAGCTAATATTTATTTTTATTTAGGTGATCCAAAAGTACTTCTCTCTGTTTCTGGAGTGTGCTCAGACACAGAGGTTTAAAATCAGATGTTCCCTGTTTCTAGGGAACAGATCCAGCACAACACAACAGTGAAACTGCATTTCTCAGCTCTCCGGAGCTTCCCTGTCCAGCTCGCCTACGGACAGCTTCCCTCCTGGAACTCCAACAGGGCCTGAGGAAGCACTGGAAGGTGACCCCAATGCTCACACGTCCCTGAGAGACCCCCAAATCCCTTCTGTTGAGGGCAAAATTAAACAGCTACACACCATCTGGGACAAGCTTGTCCTGTGTATATGCATCATCCTCAAAAATCTCTATTAGACTTCATATACAGTCAGTGTCTAAGCGATGTCTAATAAATCAATGAATTATTCAGATGCAAATAAGAATCAGAGTAAACTAACACACTCCTCTCCCTCTCTCTCTCTCTCTCTCTCTCCCTCTCTCTCTCTCTCTCTCTCTCTCTCTCTCCCTCTCTCCATATATTTATAGTGCCAGGCACTGGGCTGCTGATCCTTGTAGAATACAATGAGCCACATTCTGAGTAGACAATGGCTGGGAACAATGACAGGATCTGGTCCTCCGCTTTGTTTCTCGGATCCTTCCTGAGGATGCCCAACATCCAACATCTGGAGGTAACAAAGGAACCTCTATAAAAAGGATCATATCCATTCTTCGGCAATAATGGTAGTGGATGAAATATACAAGACCTTACACTTAAAAAAAATAATCTGCCTGAGAACGGCCATCCATTAATTTGTCTAGCATTTCCTTAAGGCTATTTTCAGCCTTTCCTACTTTAGGATGAAATGAGTTCATGATTTTTTTTTCTTTGCTTTTCGGGTAAAATGTTCCCAACTTTTATTGTCCTGCTTTTAAGTTCTCTTACTAAGCCCAAGCGGTGAACTTGGGGGACATGTCTGCATGACTCTACAGTCACTTAAGGAATTCTGGGTGTTTCTCATCTGTTTATCTTTCCAGATTCCAGGGCCACAATTGTCTGAAGTCTTTCCTGACACTTCCTTCCCTGGCTTTAATCTTGCTCCTATCTGTTGCCCAATAAACCACAGGCCATTTGGCCCCTAAGAGATCATAGAAACGAGTCCTTCAAAGTGGGCACAGTGCTTATCCATGCAGTGCTAGGACTGGGAAGGTGAAGCAGCATAGTCTCCACTTAGAGGCCAGAGTAGGACACATAAAAGGTCCCGCTGAAAAAGAAAGTTAGCCCTTCTCCACATCTCTGTTCCTCTTTATTCCCACTAAAACTGGATTTGTAAATGAGGAAGCTCAAGTAAAGTAGAAAGTCACATAAGACGTTACTGTCACGCAACTACCATATTTCCCTTTTGAGAACATCCTCAATATGAGTCTGCTTGGTGGACCATGTTCTGACTGTCTTGGCAACATCTGTGTATTTTGCTACTGCTCTGGGCCAAGGAATCAGGAAGATATTTTGAGATATATAACCTAATCCTAGCTCCCTATCTTGCCTCTTATTAACAAAAAATAAAAATAAAAAAAGAAAAGAGAAAAAGAAAATCGCTGGGTACCCATGACACACAGTGTGATCTTTGCATTTTCGAAATGGAAGCAGGTAGATTAAGATTTACATACAGGTCAGCCTAAGCTACACTGGAGACTGCCTCAAAAGAGAACTGGGCTCGGCACATGATGACACCCTAGACTATGCCTTCAAGCCTAGATCCAGGAGATGGAGACAGGATTTCAGAGAACCTGTCTCAGAAAACAGAAAGACAGAAAAACCAAAAAAAGAAAAAGTCCAATCAAGATCTATGGCAAATTCACACATTTGCACGTAATCTGTGTATTTCTAAAAGACTCTGTGTGTGTGTGTGTGTGTGTGTGTGTGTGTGTGTGTGTGTGTGTAGGGGTGTGTGTGTGTGTGTGTGTATGTGTGTGTGTAGGGGTGTGTGTGTGTGTGTGTGTGTGTGTGTGTGTGTGTGTGCACACATGAGTGTTTTGCCTACATATATGTATGAGCACCATATGCATGCCCGGTGCCCTCAGAGGCATCTCCTGGAACTGGAGTTACAGATGATTGTGAACCATCCTCTGGATGCTTGGACCTGAACCCCAGTTCTATCAAGAACAGCAAGTGCTCTTAACTGCTAAACCATCTCTCCAGCCCAGTTCGTGTGTTACTGTGAATTTTCATTTCCTCAACTACAAGGGCTTGGGAATGGGTCTACGAGTTCGTCATAGAGTGAAGGAAAGTCCCCGCTAAGATATCCTAAGTTGACACAGCTAGAGGAACTGTCATTCCTGCTTCTCCAAGGAGCTTGGACATCTTACCTTTCCTCTCCCAGGGCTTTCTGAAGTCCGCCACTGAGGTATTATGAGTTCATGCTGTAGCGGAGGGCTACCTTCTTGGCTTCCTCCTGCCAACACAAGACAACATAACCATAAGAAAACCCAACCTCCACATCTCGGGCACTCAGGAGCAGGCATGGTGTTCAGAAGCCCAAGTGGTGCTCCAAAGCACTTCTGAGGCAGTCATTGCTTCCTGGAAAATGCTCCTCCCAGTGGTCTCAGAAGACCTGCTGGGCGCCACTGGGCCTTGGTGACAAAGTGATAAAGGCTAGGCAAACAAGGTCTGTGTCCCCCGTGAAGAGTCAGGAAATAAGCAAAGATTCTCAGGTGCTACTTAACAGCCCTGGGGGGGGTGGGGGGGGGGAATAATAAGATTGTGCCACAGGATAAAGGGAAGCTGGCAGGGTTCCTGTTTTAAACAGGATGGCCAGTGTGATGATGTTTAAGACCTGAGGGACCAGAGGAAGCCATTTATGCAAAAATCTGGGGAAGAGTAAAGAGTGTCAACTGTAGACGTGGGCCCGGGCTCGCTAAGGCACACGCAGGAAGGAGAAATAGCCTACAAAGTCAGGGGACATTGGTAAATATGCTAAGCAAGGGTGGGTAACTCAGAGGATGTTGGTAAGAAATATATATGCTAAGTGAGACGGCTGTGGTTGTAATAACATAGAGGCATGAGCAGGGTCTGGGTTTCATTACCTGGAAGGTTTTGATGTCTTTAGAGAAAAAAAAAAAGCCCCACAAGAGCAGTATGATCTGTATTGGTTTTGTTTTTGTTTTGAAAGGTGACCCTGCCTGCTGGGAGAATAGGGAGTAGGGGACAAGGACAGAGGAGAAGCAGAAAGGGTGGCAGCAAAGCTAGGGGGCGCACCGGAGCTCTGGTGAGAGAAGATGTGGCTCTAACTTGGATAGCATCCTGGAAGGTGATGATGTGGTGAGGTGCTGAGGAGATGCAGAAGGGTGTGAGCTCAGGTTTGTTACCAAAGAGCTTTAATTTCCCCCTTGGAAGTGACACTCACCTCCCTGGGAGGGCCAGAGGTAAAGGTGACTTCTTCGCCTCCCAACCATTACCATTCACTTGCAAATTGTTAACCTTAACTTAACCTTCCAAGTGTTGAATTCGAAGTTATATTTCACTTCCTTAGTTCCAAACCTTCTCACCTCCAGTTTTTTTCTTATCCTACACACCTGGGTTCTATCAAGAACAGCAAGTGCTCTTAACTGCTAAACCATCTCTCCAGCCTCAGTTCCTGTCAGTGTTGCTGTGAATTTTCATTTCCTCAACTAAAAGGGCTTGGGAATGGGTTGCTGTGAATTTTCATTTCCTCAACTAAAAGGGCTTGGGAATGGGTCTATGAGTTTGTCGTAGAGTGAAGGAAATTCCCCATTAAGATATCCCGAGTTGACATAGTGGGACTGATAGAGGTAGGCAGCAAATTCCTGAGAAAAGAAGCCTAAGCCACAGAAGAGCCATGTTCAAGAATGGAAGACCTCAACACTACTTACAGGTCATCTTTTTTTAAAAAAATATTTATTTATTTATTTATTTATTTATTATATGTAAGTACACTGTAGCTGTCTTCAGACACTCGAGAAGAGAGCATCAGATTTCGTTACAGATGGTTGTGAGCCACCATGTGGTTGCTGGGATTTGAACTCAGGACCTTTGGAAGAGCAGTCGGCAATCTTAACCGCTGAGCCATCTCACCAGCCCTACAGGTCATCTTTTAAAAGATAAGAATTTCCTGATCCCTAAGCAAATTACATCTCTGAAACTGAGTAGATCTGAAGACTCCCAGAGATGTCACCAAGGAACCCTGTGTTCTGTTCCTTCTAACTCAGCCTCATCAACCGCAGGAGGGATTAAAAGATGACTGAGCTTTTGTGGCAAACATCTGTAATTCCAGCAAGACAACTAGAGGTCTAAGGCCATCTTGGCTATCTAGAGATCTCTGAGACAGCATCCACCTACACAGCATCCTGTCCCAGAGAAGAATTAAATTAAAAAAAAAAAAAAAAGGTTCTGCCAGGCATGGTGGCACACGCCTTTAATCCCAGCACTTGAGAGGCAGAGGCAGGCGGATTTCTGAGTTTGAGGCCAGCCTGGTCTACAAAGTGAGTTCCAGGACAGCCAGGGCTACACAGAGAAACCCTGTCTCGAAAAGCCCCCCCCCCAAAAAAAAAATTTTAAAAAAAGGTAGCTGGAGCCAGGCAGTGGTGGCGCAGGCCTTCAATTCCAGTACTCAGGAGGCAGAGGTAGGAAGATCTCCGAGTTAAAGGGAGCCTGGTCTACAGACCTAGTTCCTGGACAGCCAAGGATACATAAAGAAACCTTGTCTCAAACAAACAACATTCCAAAACCCAAACCCCAAAACAAACAAAAAAGTGTTGGATTACCACTGATTAAATTCCTTTTCAAAAATATGATATATTTGCAATCAAAATGTATCCTTAAAAAAAGTCTTATTGGTTTTGTTTACACTGGTACAAATCAGAAGAGATAGATACATTTACATTATTTACCCAAAACATCCTGAGTTCTTAACCCTATGCTACTACGCTAGGTGCTTAATGTTCATGAGGGAACAAGTGAGACATAGTCCTCTACAGAGACTGATGGATCTAGACTCTTAAACAAAAGGAGCTGTACAGGATAGAAGAGAACGACAAAAGGTCTCGGATGGTGAAAAGCACTGAGGGCAATCTCTTTACACACAGTCCAGTTTAAGTACACGTAAGGCAACGTAACTGGAGAAGGGTTGCTCACAACTTGAAAATAAGGCCAGAGCACGTGGGATCAAGCTTTCAGTGTCAGACCTGGAGCGTCACTTAACAAAGGGTAAGAGAATGTTATCTCTGGCTCACTTGTTTGCTTTCGGTGGGATGGCCTGTATTCGGTGAAGTTTAACATTAACTGCACGCCTGTGACAGACAAAGATGCAAGTGACTTCAGGAATAGGAGAGGGAGAACCAACAACTGCTTGATTCTGTCTCACCCAAAGGAATTCCCTATGCCACTCCCTGTATCACCGGGGATATTGTTTATGTTGATATTGATTATGTTGGTATTGATTATGTTGATATTGATTATGTTGATGCTTTTGACCAGCTTTAGCAGCTGCTTTGGCCACTTCATAAATGAAAGAAAAAAAAATCTTCGTCACATTTGTATAAGAGCCAGGAGTTTAACTTTGAGGAAATTATATTTCTGTGGTCTCTTGGTAGAACTTAGAGCCATTAAAATCATAGTTTTGGGAGATGTCATGATTTGGGAAGCACCTTTTAAAGTGTATGAATGGTACGATTCCAGATTCATCAGTATATAGTCATAGAAGGACAGGAAGGGGGAAAGGAAAATATTAATAGCAACTGCTCATTTGGGGATCATGGGTCACTTTACAACTCGTAGATTTTGCTTTCTCCCCGGGTCTGCAGTCACTCTACCTCACTGACTGTTCTCAAGGCCTCCAGATCCCGTGAAGTTTACTTTCCTGTCTTTCTTCTGTGCAAATGGTAGGCTGGAAAATCAGACTCGAACAGGACCTGGCTCCCTCTTCCCCGAGGAACCCCACACCCCAACAAAAGGAAGAGCCTTCTCCTATCCAAGGCAAAGGAGCTGGAGCGTTGAGTGGAGGAAACCCTCGGGTCAGGTTCTTGCAGGGATGGGGCGGGGGCTGCAGCCTGCCCAGCCCGTACACTAGGGCGTCGTTAGCTTGATTTAAAAACGCTGACGGTTGGTACAGCAAGCACCCGCGACCGTCTGGAGTCAGCCCAGCTCTCCAGCTGCCTCAGAGCTAAGGCTAAATAAGCTCTCCCGGGTCAAGATGACAGAAGCCAGGCATTGCCCCTCCGGGACCGTCCCTTCCGCGAAATCCTATGAGAACCTCTGAGGGATGCGGCCCGGGAGGGAGCGGTGCCTGGGAAAACAGTTGTGAGAAATAGGCATTATCCAGCGTCCAAACTGGAAGCGTGGAGCCCATTCCATTTTCTTCACATGAAAACTGAGGCCAAGAGGAGATAGGCATTGGGTGAGGTGGAAAGAAAGCTCCGGTTTCCAGTATCAGATCTTCAATGTGGGGCGTACTTATACACACCTGGGTTTTTGTTAGTGAACTTCAGCTTACGATCTGCATAATGGGTGCGCATGGTTCTTTTATGGTCTTTCAGAGATGCTAAGTGTACAGGCAGAGATAACCAGTAAACCACCCTACCCTAATCTCTCGGAAACCTTTGATTTTCTATCCCACTGGTATGCTTTTGACACCACCACCCCCCCGCCCCCAGCAAGATCCAGGGAGTGGTTCCCTCGCCGATTCGGGATAGGATGCTTGGGGTGCTCCTCTGGGGATGCTCTGGGGTTGCTAGAGCAGCGGGCGCAAAATAGCGATGAGAGAGAGGCAGAGCGGAGACGAGCAACCTCAAGAAAAACAGCAAAGATAGGAAGAGCAGCGGAAAGAGAAGCCCAAAGTAAGAAAACACGGGGAGATGAAGAAAGGAAGGCAAGCAAAGAGAGAGAGAGAGAGAGAGAGAGAGAGAGAGAGAGACTTACTGCTTTCTGATTGCAGTGAGCGCACTAGCTCCACGACCTCCCGTGGCTCACCACAAGAGAACAAAGCCTGGGCTCCTAGGCTTGGGGGTGGCGATACTCACACCCGGGGAGTGGCGGAGTCCGCAGGGATAGCGGTCATGGAGCTGCCGGCATGCAAGAGCGACTCTCAGACCCTCAGTCATCACCACCACCCCTAGTCGCCTCAGAACCCATCTGCGCGCTGCCACTTACTTGTGGTCCATCCCGGCTCGCACGCCGCCAGCGGCCAATGTAGCTGCAGAGCGAGAGCCAGCAAGCAGAACCGGGCGACGCCCGCGCGCCCGGGCATGATAGCAACGGCCCTCTCACTGTCCGCAATCACACATCCCCTGCCATTGCCTGCCCCCGGCCTAGCGGCGGCGGAGGTTTTCAAGCAAACGCCGGCCTAAAAGCCACCCAGCCCACATCCCAGACGCTCCGCCCCTAGCCCCTCAGGGCTCTGCCTGGAATGGGAGGAGGGGAGGCGCCACGCGGAGGAGGGGGTTGGTGGTGGCTGGAGGGACAGCAGTGGGAGGAGCGAGGGAAGCCCCCCGGGAGCATCGCTGACTCAGGTGAAGGACACCCAGGGGAAGGGATGATCCGAATTTCTGAAGTAATCAACCATTCTTGAGGCCTGGGAGATTACAGGACTGGGGTTGAAAGTGTTAAACACACACACACACACACACACACACACACACACACACACACACACACACTTCTGCCCCACTGTAGCTAGTTTACTCTATCCCGCTTTATGCTAAGTACTTTGGGTGACCAAGACAACTCTTTGTAGCTCTACCTTCCAGGATTGACTACTCTTGGAGTCAGGCTGTGAAAGAGTTAATTCCAAGGGACTGAAATGAGTGCTAAAAGAACTTGTTTTCCTATCGGGACTCCAATCTGGGCCTTTAGTCCAGGCCTTCTGACACGGGAGGTGGGGGGTGGAGGGGGTGGGGTTGCAGATCCAGCATCCCAGAGGACAGGGCTTCTGTACTCCAGAAACAGAACACCAAGCCCAAGAAACAGTCTAGACAGGATTACAGAGAAGGAGGGAAGCCTTGGGCTGTATAGGTTGGGGACAGGAGAGAGCAGAATTTGGGATGGTTAGGGTTTAGGATGCAATGGAAGATGAAGCCCACAAATGATGGCTATCACTAAGAAAATTACAGTAGCAGACACTTAGGACTTAGCTTTTATTGACATTCCGTACGTGCTAGGGCCTCTGATAGTTGATCTTGTCATGAGTCCGCTGTGGACTGGAAATGTGTCTCAGCTGGTGGAATGCTTGTCATGCACTCATGAAGCCCTGGGTTCCATCCCCAGGACCTCGTAATTCCAGGAGTGTGGTGCACCACTGTGATCCCAGCACTTATGGGGCAGAGGCTGGAGGATCCAAAGTTCAAGGTTAATCTCTGCTACGTGGTGAATTTGAGGCTAATCTGGACTCCATTGACACAGTGTAGAATAACAGTGATAATTAGGCGACCATCTGGAGGGGGTAGGTATTGGCTTCATCTCTATCTCCCCTCTGGGGGAGGGGAATCAAACCAGAAAAGCATTAAGTCCCCTCACCAAAGGTCACAAAGCTAATGTCTGGGTTTCACTTAGAGTCTGTATATTTGCTATTACAAAGCCTGGTGCAACATGCCTTAGTTGATGAATGAAGAACAGAAAAAAGAGATAGCCAGAAATAATCTGTATAGGGTTGGTTAGCAAAACTCCAAGGGAGAGGAGGCTCTGGAAGGGGAGTCTCGCACCTACATTTGTCAGTTCCTTTCCCCATCCCCCACCCCCAAAACCAGGCCAGGAACTCTCAAAACCAATGCACCGTGAGTCTGCAAGGCTCTCACAGAGGGAAGGGATCAAACCATTCTTACCATTGGTGTGGACAGGAACTGTGTGAGTTCTCTCCATCTGCTGTAATGGAAAAGCAGATAGTGGCTTAGAGAGTTGCCTTTCTCACCCCCAGGCGGCAAGGGGTGTGACTGGTCTGAGGCATTAAAGACTCATTTGTCAGTCCTGGAAAGCTGGAGTGTCAAGCCCCACGTGTCACCAGGTCAGATTCTGATAAACTCTTCTATTCGTTTGTAAACAACTGTGTCTTCACCTGGCCCTGTCCATACAAGTATAGGGAGCGAGCTCCGGGGTTTTCTGAGGAAGCCTGTGCTATGTATGAGCCCATCCTCACGGACTCTAGCCTAATTATCTCCTTGTGGGTACCATCTTCTTGTACAGTCACACCAAGGCTTGGGTTCCAACATATGAATGGGGGGGGGGGTAATTTAGTCCTTCACTGTCATGCATGTCATTTGCTATCACCATAGAAATGGTCTAAGGCTGGGCGTGGTGGTGCATGCCTTTAATCCAAGCACTTGGGAGGCAGAAGCAGGAGAATTTCTGAGTTCGAGGTCAGCCTGGTCTACAGAGTGAGTTCCAGGACAGTCAGGGCTACACAGAGAAACCCTGTCTCGAAAAACCAAAAAAAAAAAAAAAAAAAAAAAAGAAAGAAGATGAGTCTTGTCATACGTTGAGAAAATTCCATTTGCTGACAATGATTTGCTGTGTATTTAATGACCATGTGCCCTTAGATACTTAGAGGGGAAGGGGCCCAGCCAAGTGGCTCAGCAGGTCAAGGCACTGACCTCCAAGATTGATGACTGAGTTTGATACACACATGGGGAAGGGGAGCAGAGAGAGAGAGAGAGAGAGAGAGAGAGAGAGAGAGAGAGAATTTTAAAAATGTAATTTCTTAAGAATTAAAAATTGAGAGTAAGCCGGACAGTGGTGGCGCATGCTTTTAATCCCAGGACTTGGGAGGCAGAGGCAGATGGATTTCTGAGTTCGAGGCCAGCCTGGTCTACAGAGTGAGTTCCAGGACAGCTAGAGCTACACAGAGAAACTGTGTCTCAAAAACCTCAAAGAAAAAAAAAATTGAGAGTAAAAACCTGTGAGGAACTGGCCAAGCAAGCAGGTATGTGTTTGGAGCCTGAAGTCAAGCACACCTTTTCTCACCTTTCACAACATGTAAGAAAGACAGCTCTCACTGCAAGGCGTTGGACGCAGCATAAATTGAAGAATTTGAGTCACAAGACAGACCTCAGGGTTTCCTGGAGCAACTTTTCCTCTAGTTTCTGAGGTGCTGTTATGAACGATTCAGAAAAAAAAAAAAAAACCATAGCATGCATGCAACTGCAAAATGCACCTCTTTCCTTTAAGCTACCAACACGCCTGGGAACACAGTGGCCACTGCTTAGAAAATAAAATGAAATGTACTGAGAAATATAAAAGAGTAGATGAAAAGGTGGGGATACAGTGTTCCTAGAAAGGAAGTCTTTTTTTTCTTCCCCTGAAGCAGGGTCTCATTATCCCAGGCTGGCCTCAAACTTGCTAAGTAGCTGAAGATGGCATTAATCTTCTTCTTCTTTTTCTTTCTTAGATTTATTTATTTATTTATTTACTTGTATATAAATACACTGTTGCTGTCTTCAGACACCAGAAGAGGGCATCAGATACTATTGCAGATGGTTGTGAGCCACCATGTGGTTGCTGGGATTTGAACTCAGCACCTCTGGAAGAGCAGTCAGTGTCTTTAACCACTGAGCCATCTCTCCAGCCCCGGCCTTAAACTTCTGACCCTCAGCCATCTACCTCAAAAGTGCTGTCATTACAGGTGTGCGTTGCCACTATGGTGCCCATTTAGCGTTAGCGATCAAATCTAGGACTTCATGTATGCTAGCCAAGCACTCCCCAGAAAACTGTTTAAATAAACGGAAGAACTGAAGAAAAAAAAAGTACAATAAGGGGCTAGAAAAGTGGCTCAGTGGGTAAAAGCCCTGGCTGTGGGAGCATAAAGACCTGAGTTCAAATCCCTGGACGGGAGAACTGGAAAGACAGTTGGTGGTTAAGGCTGTTCTTCAGTCTGTGACTCCTACAGGCTTGGGACTGTGTGTCACTCCAGTTCCCGGGGATCTGACGCCCTCTTCTGGCCTCCCTAAGCATCTGAGCACTCTTGCGACTTTTCTCACACAAACATACATAAGTGTGTATAAAAATAGATCTTAAAAAAAAGAGGGGGCGTGGGGGCCGGACGAGCTAGGGGTCGGCGGCGTGGCAAGAGGACAGGGCTATGGAGAAGCTGCGGCGCGTCTTGAGCGGCCAGGACGACGAGGAGCAAGGCCTGACGGCGCAGGTCCTGGATGCCTCATCCCTGAGTTTCAACACCAGGTTGAAGTGGTTTGTCATATGCTTTGTTGCTGGCATTTTCTTTTCATTCCTTGGAACAGGGTTGCTATGGCTTCCCAATGGCATGAAACTCTTTGCAGTATTTTACACCCTTGGAAACCTTGCTGCATTGGCCAGTACATGCTTTTTAATGGGACCTGTGAAGCAACTGAAGAAAATGTTTGAAACAACAAGATTGCTTGCAACAATTATTATGCTTTTGTGCCTGGTATTTACCCTGTGTGCTGCTCTGTGGTGGCGGAAGAAGGGGCTGGCCTTACTCTTCTGCATATTGCAGTTCTTGTCGATGACCTGGTACAGTCTGTCCTACATCCCGTATGCAAGGGACGCGGTGCTCAAGTGCTGCTCCTCACTCTTGGGTTGAAAGTCGCAGGAGCCCAGGAGGAGTGCTTGGGAACAGTGCTGATGCGGTGCCTGCTCCAGTGATCGCCTCAGAAGCAGCAGCAGCAGCAGCAGCCTCAGCCCATGCCATGGACCGCTGCACCTCACTGCACGGCCCTCCATTCCCTGCCCGCTAACCTCTGCTTCCAAAGACAGGAGGGCGTAATCATTGCCACTTGTAAATAAGTTTTACTCAGTTTTTAGTCTTTACAAACAGCTTTTGAAATGTGAATATTTAAGGTATAAACCTGTGTTGTAAGATATATCCAGCTTATTTGGCTTTTTAAATGCTCTACAACTTTAAAAGAATTTTTTTTAACTTTAAAAATGTGAAACTTTATATACTTCAAGCTTAAAATTACTTATTAAGTGTAATAAAAAAGTAATATATGTATCTTTACAGTTTTGAAATAAACTACTCTTGGAAATGTAAAAAAAAAAAAAAGAGACAGAGAGAGAGAGAAAGAGAGAGAGAGAGAAGGAAGGAAGAAAGGAAGGAAGAAAGGAAGGAAGGAAGGAAGGAAGGAAGGAGAGGAGAGGAGAGGAGAGGAGAGGAGAGGAGAGGAGAGGAGAGGAGAGGAGAGGAGAGGAGAGGAGAGGAGAGGAGAGGAGAGGAGAGGAGAGGAGAGGAGAAAGAGCGAGAGAGCTGGGTATAGCTACATATGCTTGTAACCCCAGTGCCCGGGTTGGAAGGAGTGAGGAGACAGGTTAAGTCCCTGAACTTCACTGGCCAGTCAGCATAGTTGCAGTTCAGTGAGAAACCCTGTCTTAAAAGAATAGAGGAAGGGGGTGGATTTATCTCAGTGATAGAGTGCTTGCCTAGCAAGCTCAAGGCCCTGGGTTCAGTCCTCAGCTCTGAAAAAAAAAAAAGACAAAAATAACAGAAGAATAGAGGAAGGTGGCTGACTCCCCTCTTCTGGACTACACAGGGGCATGTGCACGCATGCAACCACTACATAAGTAAACAGATAAATAAAATAGTAGTACCACAAACGCCATTTGCATCCACCATGTACATACGTTGTCCATTAAAAAAATGTTTGAATCACAATACTTCAAATAAAAAAAAAACAAATTGAAAAGTAGCTTATAGGAGAGAAAGTGCAATGGTTAGCATATAAGCCCAGAGCCAGAAGGTGTGTCTTTTAGAGCTACCCTGTGCTACACTGACACAGGGACAAGCTGACTTGCAACTTCTGCACCTGAAAGGCTTGCCATTTGTTTGTGAAGAATGTATGTGTTGTGGCTGGAGAGATGGCCAAGAGGTTAAGAGTACTGACTGTTAGCTGGGCGGTGGTGGCACAAGCCTTTAACCCCATCACTTGGGAGGCAGAGGCAGGCGGATTTCTGAGTTCGAGGCCAGCCTGGTCTATAAAGTGAGTTCCAGGACAGCCAGGGCTATACAAAGAAACCCTGTCTCGAAAAAAAAAAAAAAAAAAAGAGTACTGACTGTTCTTGCAAAGGACCTGGGTTCAAGACTCAGCCCCCACATGATGGCTCACAATCATCAGTAAGGGATCCTACACGCTCTTCTGGCCTCCAGAGACCCCAGGCTTCTGCAAATGGTACGCATGCATCCATGCACCATGCAGGCAAAACATCCCATACAGATAAAAAATAAAATTTAAAAATTGGATATTCTTTATCTTTAAAAGGACGTATGTGCTATTTATCAGAAACACCACTAAACACCGTGTAATCTTTTGAAACATTTGTGACACTTAGTAATTATATTTCTGGGGAATGATCCTAAAATCTGCAGACTCTGCAGTTCGCTCACTGATTTATGGGCTTCACAGGCTCATGGTGGGTTATTTATAATAGTGAAAATATTGGAAACAACCTAAAGATCCAATCGTGAAGGAATAGGTCATAAATTACGTAATTGCCATATGATGGATTATTATATAGCCGCTTAAAACATGAAGGGTTTATGCTCTGATGTTCAGAGAGGAAAAAATTAAAGATCCAGAATTACATCTAAGCAGAACCTTAGCTAGGCAAAAGAAAGACATTTTTTTGAAAGGTTGGAAAGAAGTCTGCTGAGGTGTCAGCAACAGTCACATCTGTGTGCTAAGAGTGTGGATGCTCTTGTTGTTTTTTCGTTTTTTTTTTTTTTTTAAATCTCTCTCCCCTGTCTGTCTGTCTGACTGTCAGTCTGTCTCTGTATGTATCTGTCTATCTCTGTATGTGTCTGTCTGTCTCTCTCCCTTATCCCCCTCTCTAAATAGTAAAACTTTAGTGATTAAGGAATAGGTAGATTGTAAATGTATGAAGAAACACAAGGAAAAGCTATTATTTCTCATGTTATTTTTCTTTTTGTTTCTGAAACAGGGTCTCACATAGGCCAGGCTAGCCTCACACTCACTATGTGGCCAAGGATAACCTTAGACCCCTCATGGTCCTGTCGCTATCACTTCCCAAGTTCCACAGCATGAATAGCTTCTCGGTCTCCAGCAGGTATTGCACATGCCACCTCTCTGAATGACCATCCCTTCTCTGAGCAGCCAACTTTTCTTGTCTCTGCGCCTCACCCACAGAGGAGGGTGGTGTCTGTGCCTTATTCCCAAGATGGCACCTGAATCAAGGTTGTGAGGTAACACCTCTCACAGAGTAAGCAGTCAGTGGATGCTGTCTAGTATGTCCTGAGCACTGCAGCAGTCTTACTAATCTCACACTTGCATTTCTCTTCTTCCTTCCTTCCTTCCTTCCTTCCTTCCTTCCTTCCTTTCTTTCTTTCTTTCTTTCTTTCTTTCTTTTTTGCTTTTTTGTTTGTTTTTAGAGACAGGGTTTCTCTGTATAGCCCTGACTGTCCTGGAACTCACTTTGTAGACCAGGCTGGCCTCGAACTCAGAAATCCTCCTGCCTCTGCCTCCCGAGTGCTGGGATTAAAGGCGTGTGCCACCATGCCCGGCTTTGCATTTTCTTTTCTTCTTTAACTAATTTTTTTTTTTTTAAGTATAGACTAGAGTTTATTCAGGGCATGGGGAAGGTAGTCAAGAGGATAGTAGAGGCAGAGAAAAGCAGAGATGAGGGGAGAGTAGAGAAGTAGAGGCTGGCCATGAACACGTGGAGAGAGGGGGACGGGAGGAGGAGGGAAGAGCCCAAGAGGGCAAGAGAGAAACAAGAGAGCAAGAGAACAAGAGCTAAATTTTTTGTTAGATTTTTTTTTATTTACATTTTAAATGTTCTCCCCTTTCCTGGTTTTCCCTCCGAAAACCCCGTATCCCATCCTCTCTCCCCCTGCTCACTGACCCACCCACTCCCGCTTCCCTGTCCTGGCATTCCCCTGCACTGGGGCATTGAGCCGTCACAGGACCAAGGGCCTCTCCTCCCACTAATGACCGTCGAGGCCATCCACTGCTACATATGTGGCTGGAGCCATGGGTCCCTCCATGTGTACTCTTTGGTTGATGGTTTAGTCCCTGGGAACTCTGAGAGGGTCAGTTTGGTTCATATTGCTGTTCACATTTCAAAAACAGTCTATCCAAAAGTGCTGCTGTCCTTCTCTTGACTAGGATTCTCAGCCCCTGCATGCTGCATCCTCCTGTACCCTTGGATACTGAGCTTCAGGGTTTGGGGTTGCCAACCTCTCCGACCAATAGAAAGCCTGCTGAGGGTGACCTGGATACTCATTCTTTAGCGCATCCGATAACCTCAGATTCTTACATTAATTAGTGCTGAAATCCAGGAAGGCCCTCCCCTCAGGCCTAGCCTGATCAGGCCTCTTCCCCCACCAGGCTTCTTTCTCCATCCTCTGGTTCCTGGGTTTCCTTTATCTTTCTTTCTGAGAGACTCTTGCCCTCTGTTTTTTGCATGAATGGTAAACCTGCTTCTCTTTCTCCTAACTCAGTAGTCCTCAGTCTGGGTCACAACCGCTTCATGACTTGACCGACCTTTTCACAGGGGTTACCTAAGACCACTGGGGGGGAAAAACTTATGTTACAATTCATAAACAGTAGCAAAGTTACGGTTATGAAGGAGCAACGAAAATAAGTTTATGGTTGAGAGTCACAACAGGAGGAACTGAACTAAAGGGCTGCGATGCTAGGAAGGTTGAGAAGTACTGTTCTAGTCCAACCTCTGCCACTTGAGAAACTTCGCTGTTGCCAGCGCCACACACAACACCAGCCATTTTCCCTGCGGACACAGAAGTAGGTAAAGAGAGCCTGTCAGTCCTCCTGGTTGGTTCCTTGAGAAACTCTTGGGAACTTTTCAGGGGCCACTTCAAGGTAAGAAATTAACCTCAGCCCATCCAAAAGCTACAACATGGGCAAGAACCCTGTATCCCCAAAGAGAGCCCATTGGCCTGTCTCCTAAGAAAACTGAAACAGCTGGGCCTCAAGTTGGATCCTGTTCTATCCGTAATACACCCTTGACAACTGCTGGCCTAAATTTAGCATGTTGGAACCTACCGTTTTGTGGGACTTTGACAAAATTCCTCCAGTGAAATTGCAAATGGTCCCAGGTTCCCCATCTCCAAGGGTCCTTTCATCTCCACTAAAGTCCCCCCCTTTGTTACTCTGTTTCTACATATCAGGACTTTTTTTTTTTTAAGCTCAAATTTCTAAACTGAATTTCCCAGACTTTCTCTCACGTATCCATCCAGTGGACAAGCCCTGACCCTTCAAGGGACTTCCACCCAGGCTGTCTCTCTCCACACACCTCCATCTACCCACCACTGCCCTCTTTCTTTCCCTCAATCCCTAAGTTTGCCCTCTGAGTGCCTGAGAGATGAACAGCTGGTCCATAGAGCTCAGTTTCCTTTGGCACAAAAGGCCTTGTTGAGGTCTGGGGCCTCTTTTCTCCTGGGGACCCCCCTAAGTCCTGCCCACAGTAAGAAGACAGTTTAGTCCATATGGTTTCTGATGTTTTTTAATTATCCAGGTGTGCTACCCTAGACTCTTATCTGCATTCTGGGGCCAAATGGGAGCTGCTGAGATAAAAGCAGCGGCCGCAGGGGCAGAGCCGCTGTGTAGGGGGTCTATCGACTTAGAACTCACAGAGAAGCTGCCTCTGGAGATGGGATTTGTCCTCCTACTTCAGACTCCAGCTTGGTAATCTCAAAATGTCCCCCCAGAAACCCTGTCCTGGATGAGGTTGGCCCCCTGACTCTGTGACAAAAAAGGGGGAGACAACACAAGAGCCCAAGAGTGAAGACATTGCTCTCCCAAGGACGGCTAATGGGTAGACTATCTCCGACTTATTATTTATCCCATGATGTAGAGATGTCTGTAATAAAAAAATGGAATACTCATTCATGGGAAGGACAGAGAGGACTTAGAAGTCTTTTAGGCAATAAATTCAATATAATAGTTTTGTTAGGGCTCCTCAGTTGGTGTCTAGGGGAGGTTGTAACAGATTGAAGAATGTTTTGATTAGACGATTCTGTATACTGTAGAAACACTGCCTTTGTCTATAAGACTGACCTAGAAATTTACAGGTTTAACATAGTTTAACAGTATATACACAGGTATTGTTAATTTATTACATTATCCCACGTGTGGAGTTTGGATTCAGCTTTCTTTCTGGAAGGTGGTATCACACACCACTGTCTCTCGTCAGCTTGGTGTATAACCGCAGCTCACCTTACTAAACAAAACAGACACGAATCACGAGGTTTAAGTGTTTTCATTGACTTTGTCCTGGTGTTCTGTTGGGAGCTATTAAGACAACTCTTGATCTCTAAATTGGGCCTCTCCCCCCCCCCCCCCCGAGAAGAAAAGGGGGTCAAAAGCCGGCCACCAATACATGGATTCCTAGAACCACGGGATGTTCCAGCCCTAAGTCATCGCTGATGTCCTGACCACACCCTTATACCACCAAGTTCCTGCTTCCCCATGTAGCTGCCAAAAGAAAGAATTTCTATTGCCCCCTCCCATAAGTACTTCTCCTTTTGCTTGTATTGCCCTGCCCCTCCCACTGATAAGTATCTGTACTTCCCCTTTTGCTTGTGCATTTAAACCTCCGGCCTGACTAATACATTTGGGGCTTTGATGCATTCCAGAACGGTTTCCCTGTCGTTATTTGCACAAGGCCCTCGTCTCTCTCTACTCCCCATTTGGTTCTTAGGAGGAGGTCCCCTCGAGACCCTCGAATAACTGGATCTGCTGGACGGGTCAGTGTTCTCCACAGGTTGTAATGCGGGAGAACTGATGGCCCACTTCTGATTGTACCCTGGCCAATGAAAACTGCCTCGAGCTTTTGAGCCAAACCATTGTCCTTAAAGTCTTATAACACGCAATGAATGGTGACCAAATATATCTGTTTTCCTCAGACCCTAAGCCTCCAAGTGACACCCCTCCCCCAACAGGAAGCAGCCAGATAGGAAATGAGGGCCTTAATCATATATATGTGCATATATGGTATATATATACACACACATATATATGTAAATACCATACACACGCATATATATATATATATATATCATGCATATCATATATATGTATATACACATACATATATATGGTCTGGAATAAAGGAAACCCTACCATCACAAAACCAGGGCCACAAAGTAGGGTCAAGGTTTCAGGAAATCTGCCATCCATGGAATTCTGGAAAGCAGGTAACACCTGCCACACATCCTGGAGCCCGGAGGTTTTGAGAGCAGACCATCTGACTGACTTGCCATCTAGCAGTTCTGAAAAGCAGTCTATCCAGAAAACTATATACATGGGTATTGTTAATTCATTGCATTATCCCACGTGTGCAGTTTGGACTCAGCTTTCTCTCTTTATTAAGGTGGTGTCACACACCATTGTCTCCCATAAGTCAGGTGTATAACTGCAGCTCACCTTACTAAACAGAACTGACATTATTCATGAGGTTAAAATGTTTCCTTTGACTTGTCCTAATGCTCTCCACAAGGCTGGAGAACCTCCTTTCTCTCAACCATGAACGCCGTGCTTAGCTCTGTGCTGTGCGGTCTCCAGGACCAATAAAAGTCCTCTCTCCCCGTTTGAGAACAAACTGAGTCTTTCTTTACCCTTTTGTTTTCTTCCTCTGACTTCTTTCTTACAAAATTTATTAGAATGTTTGACCTGATTGATCTTATTAATCTTTGATCTGATTAATATTTATTGTCCTCGTTCTGTTTGTCTTCTTCACTTTCTTTTTTTTTTCCATTTTTTATTAGGTATTTAGCTCATTTACATTTCCAATGCTATACCAAAAGTCCCCTATACCCACCCACCCTCTTCTTCACTTTCAATGTCTTGTGCAATTCTGTTCATTTCATACCTAATCCTATTTTGTTTCTTTTTTTAGTGTATTAACTAAGTTACTATTTTTTTAGTAGTTATGGTAAGCTTTGGCAAATACGTTCACATTTAATGTAAGTCTATTTTCACATAGCTCTATACCATTTCACAAGTACTATGAGAACCTAATAATAAGCAATACAGTGTCTGGGCTGGAAAGATGGCTGGAAGCACTGACTGCTCTGGAAGGACCTGGGTTTGGTTCCCAGCACCCACATGGCAGCTAACAACCACCTATATAATCCAGTTCTAGGTGATCTGGCACACACTTCTGGCATCTTTGGGTACCATGCACACTTACATGAACTGCTTACATACATGTAGGCAAACATAATATACATAAAAATAAGCAATACTCTTCAAAAATAAAATAAAATTCTTCCCATCCATAAATTTTCTTCTCGTTTCATCATTTTAAAAACTCGACTGTAAAAAATTGGCAAATTAAATAAAAACATCACTCACACCAAAGTCAACCATATCTTATAATAATAAGTAATACACATGCACACGCATGCACACTCATGCAAGCGTGTTTTGATAGCTTTTGAAGAGAGCTGGCTGCTGTTCTTTGTTTTTTCTCTAGGTAAGTGATGTTTTCCATACTTCCCCCTACTCGTTCCCCACCCCCTTCCCAAATATGGCTTCTTTTAAGAAATTTTCTTTTCACTGGGCGGTAGTGGCACACGCCTTTAATCCCAGCACTTGGGAGGCAGAGACAGGCAGTTTTCTGAGTTCGAGGCCAGCCTGGTCTACAAAGTGAGTTCCAGGACAGCCAGGGCTATACAGAGAAACCCTGTCTCGAAAAACCAAAAAAAGAAAAAGAAATTTTGTTTTCCCAGTGTGGAGGCACACACCTTTAATTCCAGCAGATGAATGTCTGAGGTTGAGGCCAGCCTTGTCTGCAGCATGAGTTCCAGGACAGCCAGGGCTACACAGAGAAACTATGTCTCATAAAAAGGAAATCCTCAGCTGGGTGTGGTGGCGCATGCCTTTAATCCCAGAACTTGGGAGGCAGAGGCAGGCGGATTTCTGAGTTCAAGGCCAGCCTGGTCTACACAGTGAGTTCCAAGACAGCAAGAGCTTCACAGAGAAACCCTATCTCAAAAAACCAAAAAAAGGAAATCCTCCACCAAAAAAAATTTTTTTCCTTGCCTACTTTAATGAAACTTGAATGTTGTAATCATCGGTGTGCTTTTTGGTTTGAATTGAAATATTCTCTAAATTGAAAGGAACTCTGTGTCTTTCTTCCATGGGGTGGGTCAGACCCAGAGTCTAGGGCATGCTAAGCAGGCACTCTGTCTACCATTGAGCTACCAGCTCTCCAGGCAGACCCTTGATTTGAGCATGCATCCTTCTTGGTATTCTCTAAACTTCTTATATCTTTGCTTCACTGTCTGACAGTTTGGGGGGATTCTCCATCATTATAGCTTTAAGTATTTCCTTAGTTCCCCCTTTCTTCCAGCACCCCTCAATCCTGTTAGACCTTTTATAACTGACCCACAGCTCTTGAGTATTCTGTTTTGGACTTCTGTCCATCATGGCCTTCCACTGGTCTCAGCCATTTGAGGGTGACTTTGAACCCCTCATCCTCCTGCCTCAAGTTCCTGAGTTCTGGGATTACAGGTGTGAACCACCACACTCGGTTTATAGGGTGCTGAGGATGGAACCCAGGATTTTGTGAATACTGGGTAAGCATTGTACCAACTGAGCTACCACCTTTGCTAAATCTGTAATTCTCTGTTGTTACATCCTGAGGCTCAGAAATTCTTTCTACAAGGACTTCCAGTCTATTAAGGAGCGTCACCCTGGGGATGTATTCTTCTTATCAATAACATTTCTTTTTAACTCTGGATTTCTCTATTTACAGTTACATTTACATCATCTATCTGGTTTTTTTCCCCCTATTAAACTACTTTAAACCTTTAAACCCAATAACATGGTAATAGATTTTTTTTTTAAATTCTGATATGAAAAACTCAAGCCCCTATCCTATTTGATTTTAGTCTCTTCAAACTGTGCTCTTAGTATATTTTTATTTTATTTTATTTTATTTTATTTTATTTTATTTTATTTTATTTTATTTTTGAGACCAGACTCATGTAGCTCATGCTGGCCTCAAGCCTGATATAAAGTCAAGGATGATTTTGATCTTCATCCCTCCCATGTTAGCGTCATATAGGTGCACCAACACACCTGGCCTTATCATGTAGTCTATTGAAAGGAGAACATGATCTGCTAAATAAAAGGAACTGTATGTAGCCAGTCAGCCAGTAATGACGTGCACCTTTAATCCAAGCACTCAGGAGACAGAGGCAGAAGAATCTCTGTGAGTTCGAGACCAGCCTGATCTACAGTGTGAGTTCCTGGACAGCCAGAACTACCCAGAGAAACTCTGTATTAACAAAACAAAACAAACCGAAAAAAAGGAACGTCAGGAAATAGGTCTTTAGCCACCTCCATCAAGATGCAAAGCAAAGGAAGCACTCTGTTGCCCGAGGTCTCAGACTGTACCCTTGGGCTGTGACCTTTGCTGATACTTCTATGCAGGGTCCTCTTGTAGGTGTAAAACAGGATGGCTGCAGGAAGCAGGACTGTGTATATTTTCCTTCCCCTGTGTGGAAGGCTGGAAGGAACAGGTCTTTTTCAGATGGGACAGGCTCTAGTTAACACCCTCCAGGTTAGTCCATGGTAAAGTCATGTCTCCTGGGGGCAGGCAGGCCTCAGTACAAAATACTTAGGTCTATTTCAAAACAGCTCTTTTCCTCGCCATCTCCCAAGGTACAAGAGGATTTTTCTCTGACACACATTGTGCAGGCCTAGGATAGATCACAGACGTGTGGGACTCCCGACGACGCGGACCTTGAGGGAGTTGTCGGCTCTGGGGGAGAAGGGGTGTCCACAGAGCCTCAGAACTAACTCATCAGTGACAGTTTACATTCTGGAACCCCAGCACTTGATTTAGGAACTTTCTTCTCCAGTACATTGTGGCTCGATGTATCAGATCTGTCTGTCTCTTTCTATGGCTTGTCACATGCGGTCACTGCTCTGATGGGCAAAAGAGTTACAGAGAATTAAGCTGGTCACTTAATAGGATGGGGCGGCTGCTCCTAAACCCTTCTATGCCAGCCTAGAAGCAGGAAGTCAAACATTGTTAGTGGATAGTGATGCAAAATGGACCTCAGAAGGCAGCTTCCGGCAGCTGTTTCCCTTCTCCAGCTGGCAACTGACCTCCCTCCGGCATTTTTCCTCCTGTCTTGGTAAAAATCTTCAGATGACCTCAGTCTGTTTCATAGACATTTCTTTATGGTATCTGACTTGATCCTTCTGAAAAGCTATGCTAAGGTGGGTATCAAGATCCCATTTCAGTGGTGAGCAACTGAAAAAAAAATCCAGTAATGGTGAGCCTTCTCTAGTGATAATTTGCCTCGCTCAGTTCCAGCTGTTCCTTTTAGGTGGGAGACCTGCTTACCATTGTGTCACAGACACCATCACTTCCACCCCATATCGCTCATTGTTCCTGTGGGCATTTGATTCTTTTGTTTCTGCAAAAGATGATGGAGACTTTCGCAATTAGGGTTTCTATTGCTGTAACAAAACACCATGACCAACAAGCAAGTTGGGGAGGAAAGGGTTTATTCGGCTTACACTTCCACATTGCTGTTCATCACTAAAGAAGTCAGGATAGGAACTCAGACAGGACAGGAACCTGGAGCTGATGCAGAGGCCATGGAAGGGTGCTGCTTACTGGCTTACTTCATGTGGCTTGCTCAGTCTGCTGCTTTGTTTTAGAACTGAGGACCACCAGCCCAGGGGTGGCACTCCCCACTATGGTCTAAACCCTCCCCGCACTGATCACAAAGGAGAAAATTCTGAATAGCTGGATCTCATGGATGATTTCCTCAAGTGAGGTTCCTTCCTCTCTAATGACTCTTGCTTGTGTCAAGTTGACACAAAACCAGCCAGTCACACCGGGCGATGGTGGTGCACGCCTTTAATCCCAGCACTTGGGAGGCAGAGGCAGGCGAATTTCTGAGTTTGAGGCCAGCCTGGTCTACAAAGTGAGTTCCAGGACAGTCGGGGCTATACAGAGAAACCCTGTCTCAAAAAACAAACAAACAAACAACCAGACAGTCACAGAGACCTAACGCAAAATGTAGAGGAGAGACGTGAGCACGGCTGATAAATTCCCATTCCTATATCCTATGTGACCGACTCAGTCACCCAGAAGCATAGCCTAGGCAGTTAGACAGGACCCATTCTCAGTGACACATGATATAATACTCTGTCACTACATTCCAAATTTCTTAAACAGTATTTTTTATTATTTTATTATCTTTGAGAATGTCATTTAGTCATACAATGTATTTTGGTTACAGTCACTCCATCTTCAAGAAATTACCATTTCTCGGTAATTTTTACTCTTTCTTATATTTGTCTATCTGGTTTTTAAAAAGGTGTTCATGAGTATGTAGTGGGATCTGTCTGTGCACATGCCATTGCTTGTGCATGGAGATCAGGGGACAGTCCGAGGGAATTAGTTCTTTTCTTCCACAATGGGGGCTCAGGGAGATTGAAGTCAAGTCCTCAGGCTCAGCAGCAGAGGCCCTTACCCCATCCCCACCCAATGTATTATCTCACCGGCTCCAATTCTTAAAAATTCTTAGACAATGGGTTCTGTGTTTTCATTTTGTTTTAGCACTCACAACCCCTGGACCTGGTCTCGCAGGCACACCATCTGGGCTTGAAGGTGCCCTTCTTACAAGAAGCAGGTCACGGCGGAGAGTGTGTGTGGAATTCCAGGCTCAGATCACCTAAGACGTACTACTGAAACTGTCTGTTTCTGCAGACGAGATATATTTCATTTTATTGCTGTGTCCACCAAGGTCCAGAAAGAGGAAATTAACTCCCCTCCCCCACCCCCCGGGGTCATGGACAAACCCTGAAACGGAAGCCAAATTGGAAGTCCAAAGTAATGAGTCTGTAAGGCAGTTGCTACTGAGGCCGCCAGTGAGATGAGTCTGAGCATACCAATGTGGAGACTCCCGATTGTTACTGAGCCCAGCCAACTCTGCTTCATCAGGCTGAAGCAGAGGAAGTAGATGAAACCGGAAGACTGTGGGGGTGGGATGCGGTAGCACGCGTTCTTTACACAAATCTGGAAAACTGTAGAGGAGAACCTGTTTTAGGATAATGATCGTGGGAAGGGGGACATAGACGAACTCTGCGCATTTATCAAGCTTCCATCTACCCCCACATAAGCTGCAAAGGGCAAAGGTGTGTGCACACGCACGCAGGGAAAGCCCCACTCACGTGGGTCTTGCCAATTAAAAACGGCAGTTAAGGTCCAAGGAAGCCCTTGATTCCAGAAGGCTCCACTGGGAAGCAGCTCCGCTGTAGGTCGGTTTTCAGCTCGCGGCTGCACACACCCAGTGAGAGAGCATCATCACTGCCGCTGGCTGAGCACACGCTGAGGCTGAGAGCTGGGAAATGGGTCGGCCCTAAAGGGCACTTGCACCCCTTCACATCCCCTCCCGTGGCTCGGGTCCCGGGGATCCTTCTCTCCCACCCAGGTCCCTGCTCGGGAATAGTTAAGGAGTCAAGAGCTTGACAGAAAGTTCATCCCACACTCAATGTTGTCTTGATGATGGGACTGTTACTCCAACATGGACCCGTGAGCATCTGTCTCCTGAATGTCCGCAATCTTAAAGATATGTGTGTACTTGTGTGTGGATCTGTGTTTGTGTGCTGTATACAAACGTGAATGGGTATGGATGCCGGAGGAGAAAGTTGAGTGTTCTGGTGTATTTACTCTGTCTAATTCGCTTGAAGCAGGCTTGAACCCGGAGTTCAGCTGGCAGCCAACAAGACCAGCAACACTCCGGACTCATGCCCTGATCCTATTCACAGAGCAGTAGGCGCTCCTGCAGCTACACCCAGCCTTTTAAGGTGGCTTCTGGGAATCTGACCGCAGGTTCTCCTGCTTGTCAAGCAAGTGTTCTCGCCCACTGAGCCCTGCCCCGACCTGAGATGCTTTTACGTTTGTTACTAGCAGTGTTCTTCCTGTCACCAAGAAGAGAATTGTTAGAAAGTAAGCCAAACAGTAGCAAGAGAGAGTCTGAGTTCCAATAATGATTTTTAACCTGAGACTTGAGCAAAGTCTGAAGTCTATCTGCTCTTTAAACTTCTTATCTATATAAATCGTCCTCATTTCCCACGCTACCAGGTGTTGGAATTACAAGAGTGGAGAAGATGTGAGCTATTCTTGTCTTCATGGCAACCAGTTCCCAATGAGATGGCAAGATGTATCGAAAGGCATAAAATATTGAAAATCTTGATTTGGCAATTCTATTTCTAGGAAATTATGAAAAAGGAAAAAATGATTTGTCAAAGACAGAGCATATTCATTATGGAGGGACTTCTTTTCATCAACTTAACAGTGAAGTACCACAGAGTGTGTGTACCATCGGCACTGGGGCCAGCTTGAACACTTTCCCCACTCAAGCACACATGCGTGGGTACCCTAACCCGGAACGAGATCATGACCTGCACTCCAGAGCTGCCTTGTCTCTTCCCCTGTTGTGTAGCAGTTCCCTCTTAGATGGAAATAATCTATCCTGCAGAGAAGCTCCTTAAGACAGAAGATAAGCAATTCAAAGTAGCTTCAGGAAGTTCCTGAAACCAACTAGGTTCACTTGGTCCCGTGCTCCCAAGAGTAAACAATAAAGTCTTCTGAGGGGCTCCCAACTGCAAAGACTCTCAGACAAGCTGAGCTGCCTGGAAGAATCCAGAGACCGGCAAAGCAGCAGCAAGAAGCAGAAAGCAATGGAGCTGCCTAAAAGGTGAGAGCACCTGAGCCTCCTGAGAAGGATACTTTCCAACCCACTGAGCTGCCTGCAGGCTGTACAGGGTGCTTCAGGTTCCCAGGTTTTGTGGGATGTCAGCCATGATAGGATGAGCTTCGGTGATGTGATGTGATATGGGTGTGTTTATGTCGTTTCCTGTAAGTAACCCTTCACCTGTATACCTGCAAGTAATCCCAGGAATGCTCACTGGTGGACCAACTTGGACCTTGGTGGTATCTGTACTTCCTATGAGTGAGTAGACAGACATGTGTTACATCTCCCAGGTCTTATCAGGTAGCACTCATAATCACAGGCCTCCCTCCAGTGGAGGGTAACAATTGGCTTTCTTCCTATATGAATTAATTTTGCTTTTTATTGTATATACATGGAGTCACTGTGTCTAACTTTGGGCATTTGGAAGGAGGAACGTCTGGGGGACATCTTTTTGCTTAATTTTGTGTTTGTGAGCATTCACTCTATTTTTTACAAGTTCTAGATTGTTTATTCTGTATAGTACTGCATTGGTAGAGTGTGCCACCGTGTGTTTACCTGTGTATAAACAGTTGGGTAGTTTCCAGATCAATGATATTGAAAGCAGTGCTGGATCAGCATTCTTCTGGCTAGTGTATATGGACATTTGGGGATATAGATGTAGACATGGCAAGGCGGAGACATGAAATGCTGGCTTTTATATACGACCAGCTTTAGAAGACATGGCTGAATTGTGTATCAAATTGATGCTACAACTTAACACTCTCAGCAACACTACAGGAGCTCTGATTTCTACACATGCGTATTAACACTTGTCCATTTTAGACCCTGCCAGATGAGGCACTGCAGGCCTGCTGATCCCAACTTTTTTTTTTAATATAGGTTCAGTTCTTTATTGGATTTCTTCAGAAAAGCAGTTTAGTCAAAAAGACCAGAACCCATGTCATCTTCCGATTCCTCCGACACTTCCTTCTTTGCTTCCACTTTTTCCTCATCTGGGACAGCAGCGGTGGATGGAGCAGGACCACCAGCAGGCGCGGTTTCAGCTGCTGGAGCAGGCCCACCAGCCCCTACATTGCAGATGAGGCTCCCAATGTTGACATTGGCCAGAGCCTTTGCAAACAAGCCAGGCCAGAAAGGTTGGACCTTGTCACCCGCTGCGTTAATGAGGGCAATGGTCTTATTCTCCGTGACCTTCACCTAGTAGTTCTGCAGGATGAGGATGGAGTAGATGCAGGCAAGCTCAGAGATGGAAGCCATGTTGTGAACTGCCGGCGAATGAAGTGAGGGCCTCACCCCAAAGTGGTCTTAGCTTCTTAGGAAGAACATTTATCTGGGAAGGAGAGACTGGAGGATCTGGAGTTCAAGATCATCCTTGGCCACGTAGGGAGTTGGAGGATTTATGAGACCCGATTGTAAGAAAATAGTCAAAATTTTAAGCATGTGGTAGATGGGTGCTAGAATCAAACTGTTGTTTTGGTTTTTACTCTCCTAGTGACTAATAGAATTGTAAAGTTTGTATTTTGGCTTCTAGGAAGACTGCCCAAGCCTACTTCCTAGTCTTGTGTGGGGTACTCTATTTTATTGCTTTGTTGGAGTTTTTAAAACATCTTGGCTACAGGTGTTCAGTCATGTATCTAAATACATTCTTTTACTTTCTAGAGAATCTGTTTTTTTTTTATTAAAAATATTTTAGGAATTTTCTTTATTGGTATATATTCATTGCACATGATACTGGGTTTCATAAACAATTTCTTTGGGTCTAGAGAGATGACTCAGCAGTTAAGAGCACTGACTGCTCTTCCAGAGGTTGAGTTTGATTCCCAGCAACCACATGGTGGCTCACAACCATCTGTAATGGGGTCTGACGCCCTCTCCTGGTGTGTCTGAAGAGGGCACACCAGAAGCTACAGTCTACGCGTATAAATAAGACAAGTAAATCTTTAAAAAAGAAACAAACAAAAATTTTCTTTTAAGTATAAAATATTTTACCATAGAAAAGTCTTAATAGTAATACAGGATTTATCATTTTTAATTTTTCAAATATTTTTGAGACCCATTTAGGAAATTGCTTCCTACCTCAGAATCAGAAAGCAATGTTCTATTTTCCTTAAAATAAAAATGTAGCATATTCATTTTATGTTCATTTCTTCAGTTTGTTTTCAATTAATTTTCATGGTAGGAAATCCTGTTGTGTGTGTGTGTGGGGGGGGGGGTGTCATGAATCCCAAACTGTATACCATGTCACCCTTGGCAGCCACTGAAAATTATCGGGGTGCTCTGGGGCATTTAAGGGAAATGGATTGACATTTGTTTGACATCACACAAACTGTCTGAAAAAAATCATTTCCTTTTTAAACCCTGCTGCTCTCCTATCAATGACATATTTTTTGCAAAGCTGGGTGGCTTGTATTTGGTAATTTCTGAGATTTTAAAAACTGGGAAATGAAAATGTAGTTCAGTCTGAAAATAAGAAGTGGGGGTGTGTGCCAGGCCCAACAAGAGCACAAATCTATTAGTCAGTGTGTGGTTGCTTGGAACTACAATAAAACATTATTTTTCCATCTATGTATGTCATTTTTCAAATAATTACTAAGCTGTTATGATATAAATATTAGCCAAGTTATGGCCACTTGATTACTTAATAAATGAGATTGTGAAGTCTTCCTCTTGAATAGGGGTGTCATAGAAATTATCAGGGGATTAAAGAGTGATAGAGTTTGGGAATCCGATAATCTGGGAATCACAAAATCTTGGACCACCCTCATGAATCCCACCTTGGAGTTCATGTTCTTTTTAAGGTCCCTTCCTTCAAGTACAGCTCAGGTATCAGGCAGGATGGACCCATGAGTGTGTATGTGTGTGTGTGTGTGTGTGTGTGTGTGTGTGTGTGTGTGTGTACTGTTTTTCTCATATCTGTGACAAAATACCTATGAAAAGTAACTTGAAGAAAGAGGGGTTTATTTCAACTCACACTTCAAGGGTTCACTCCATCATGGCTGGCAAAGAGTATTGACAAAAGCTGCCATGACAGAAGACTGTGGACGAGGGAGGCGGCTGGTGCTCAGTCAGGAAGCAGAGAGAGAGAAAAAGGCTAGTGCGCTCCTGCGTTCAGCTTTGTGTTCAGTCTGGGACCCCAGCTCATGGACTGAAGCTCTTCACATCCAGCCTAGGTCTTCCCACCTCAATTCAGTCTTTCTGACAGTCCTCGAGGTTTGTCTCCAGGGTGATTTTAATTCCCATTTAGTTGGTAATCAAGACCAATGTCACAATGTATGTGCTTATGTTGTTGATGACTGTAACCCTGACTTATAAAGAGGTTCTCTCTTTCTTGTTGACCCTTGGAGAAGCCCCAATGGCCTTTCTTGAGTGATTTGCTGTTGTTGGGATCAACTAGAATGAGGAGTTCTGGGCTATGATCATGAATGAGCCCACTCTTGGGAACCCTGCTTGTCTTCAGCACTTCGTGGATGCAGAGCAGAGCATCAAGGGGATCTTTCTAAAGTGAGGAGGACGCTCTGCCAGGAAGAAGTCAGATAGAGATGAGAACAATGATTGCAGGAGTCCAAGTGATAAGCAGTTTTACCCTGGGGCATAGCCCAGAGCTGCAGAGGAAGCTGTGTAGAGCTAAACGCTCAATGTGATTTCAGGGAGGTGAGGTCAATTGGGCATTTGAGGAGACAGGAGGGATGGTGTGAGCATCAGAAGAGCCAGTGAGGGGCAGAAACCAGAGCAAAAGGGATTTCCCCCCCAGTTTTTGTTTGTTTGTTTTAAAGATGGGGGTCCCCACTCTGGCTGGGCTGCAACTCACAGAAATCCTTCTCCCTCTGTCTGCTGAGTGCTGGGGTTAAAGACATGCGTCATCATCATCACCAGCTCATCAAGGAGAGGCTTCTGAGTCAGCCAAGGTGATGGGTTTTCACTCTGACTATATGAGGAATCCCAAAAGGAAGAAAGAGAAAAACACTGGGTTACCTAAGCTTCTTCAGGAAAGGGCAGTGCGTGGCCTGGACCATCAGAGAACTCTGCTGTTATGTGTTCTCTCGTACACTAGATTTCATGCCGCTCTAGGAACTGTAGAGAGAATGTATCTGGGGATCGAATCACCACCTCCACTAAACCTGTACTTTTCAACTGTTCTTCATCACGATGCTCAGGAGAGCTAGGAAGACAGTTCACGTTACTTCTCTGAATTGCTATAAAGTCTGTATCAGTCCAGTGACCTCGATTACCACTGTGATTGAGGCAGACATGACCATCTGACTTCACTATCACCAGAGCCTTGGCATCTGGCACAATGCTTTCCCTATGATCGGCCCAAGTTAGTCCTACCATTACGATTGTGAAATGCACGTTTACTGGAAAAAAAAATATAGATGGAGCTATCCAGTAAGGATTCATCTGCTTGCCGTTCTTGTTACCCGCTAATACTGACCCATGTTTATAAGCTTATAAGTTAGACAGACTGACAAAGCTGAAGTGGCAGCAGATGCTGGCAGAGGAAGAGGTGGCCAAACTGTCGTCTGATACAACAGTGGGCGCTGCATGAAGCATGGCATTTAAATAAGTCATGCCACTTCCTGGGGGCCAGGGCCACTTTCCAAGGTCCTATATCCTTTTATAGGCTGAGTAATTTCGGTGCCCTATGGGGACCATGATTCAGAGACTACAAATCAGAGGGCTTTTCCTGATGGATCAAGAAAAAAAAAAAAAAAAAAAACAATTCAAAAGAGAGAGCGAGTGCATTTGAGGAGGCAGTACTTGCCCTTAGCAGAGAATGGGCTTTGAAACCAGAAATGGTAGAAAACACACAGAGAAAAACTGGGGCTGTGATCATCTTGATGGTGCATCTGGCACAAAGAGGGGCCCCAGAAATCACTTCAGCCCATCATCTCCTTCTCGGTCCTGAAGCATAGGGGTCAGCGATACGTGCATGGCCCTTCTCTGCGCTCTCTAGAACCAGAGCTCCCCAGGGCAGGGCAAAGCCAAGGAAAACAGAACAAGAATGATGTGCCTGGAGATGAGTAGGATACAGACCGAGACTGGGGAAAGACAGCCGCCCATGGTCAGCGTTCTTGGATGGTTCAAGGTTAAAGATCCCATTTAGAGCAGAGCTTGAAAGAGAGAAAAAAAAAGATTTTCTGTCTCCTTTAAAAGCCAAAATCCTTCACAAGAGATGAAGCCATCATTGCTGATCGTCATTTCAGGATGACATTTATAGTCGAGTGGAAGCATCTGTGGGGAGATTTTCAACCCTGGGCACGTGGATGCCTTTTCATTAGCGAAGAGAGTTAGCACTGTGTTTTAGAGAGGTTTTACATCAAGGAAAATTAGGACCAGGCAGACTTGGGTTGGATTTCTGTCTCTTCCTTGTGCCTTTTGAGTAATTACTGTGGTCAAAATACAAAACACACACCTCTCTGCGCCTTGAATTCCTCAGCTGTAAAATGTCAAAGGAGCTTTCGGGATTAGAAAATAATGTGGGACAAATCTAGCGGTGCACATTGCACATCCCGAGTGTTCCAGGGAGGGCAGAGGAGCTGGGGGCAGTGACGGTGAGCAGCTGTGTCACCATTTTGTTCTAATGCAACACAAAGAAATCTAAGATCAGGTTCACATGCACTATCCGGCTGGGAAGGCATGTGGATCCTCCCATAAGTACCATCTCTCCATCCACTGGATGAGACTTTTCACACTCTCTTCCTTTCCAAGGGCAGCCAGACTTTATTTCAAGTGTCATTAGCATCTGAAGCCCTCCATGGGGAAGCATAGTTCTAATTATGCAGTCTCCTAGCCTTAGCTGTACCATCACCCTTCACCGTGTAAAATCTCCTACCCCATAGCTTTTTTAAATAAACACTGCTCCTCACCCTGCCCATCCTGCAACCCAAAGATCTTTGGTTTAGAAGTGCTAAAGAGGGGCTGGAGAGATGGCTCAGAGGTTGAGAGTACCGACTGTTCTTCTAAAGGTCCTGAGTTCACTTCCCAACAGACACATGGTGGCTCACAACCATCTGTAATGAAATATGGTGCCCTCTTCTGGCCTGCAGGTATATACACCGAACACTGTAAGTAATTAATAAATCTTAAAAAAAAAAGTGCTGAAGAGTATGACTTGGGACATCGTGGTGAGGGTCTGGGAAACATGGGGAGGAAAGATGAGAACCAACCATGGGTGACAGTGTGGGCCAATTATAACTCATCCAGGACCAAAGAGATTTCTGTGGGGGGAAAGGAAAGATGAGAGATATGACTTTAAAGGAATTACATTAAATTCTTCGTTGACTAAATGAAGTCATGCTACCACCAAACACTTTATGTCAGACGCAGATGGTGTGGATCCTGAGAGGGAATGCAAGGAAAAGCGAAGTACAGCCCCATCTTCAGGATTACCCAGCTCACTCCTATCTACCGAGGGCAGCCCAAGTTCAAGGCTGACAGCTCACTCCTATCTACCGGGGCAGCCCAAGTTCAAGGCTGACTGCTCTGGAGACCTGATCTTGGGGATCTTACAGCCTTAGGTGAAACCATGCGGTAAGATCATGTCCAGTAACTGAGCTGGAAGTGTTTCGTAAATGGGAAATTGCTTTGTAAATATCACTGGTGTTTGGATTCAAATTGGGAAGCATAAGGTCCAGTCTGGAGGCCCAGCCTTGTCAAGTGCTAGGGAAAAGCTTTGACTGCAGGTAGCCATTCTTTGAAGGGAAAGGACTTTAGAACAAGGTGCTGTTGTATCTTTCAATAGATTAAAGAGAAGGAGTCTCAGAGATAGCAAGCTCTCACCCAAGGCCACCAGGACTTAGTGAGGAGCAGGAAGAGAGGTAAATCCACACAGAGTGGTGAGTTGATATCGGACAGAAATACCAAGGGGGATCAGATGGGAAGAAGGCCTCTAGTATACCAGGCTGAAATGACTAAGTGCTGAATAAAGAATTCTGACCAGCGTCTCACCTTGTATGCAAAAACTAACTTGAAATAAGTAATAGGGATCATGTAAAAGCTAAAACTGTGAGCCATCTGGAAGAAAATTTGAGGGTCAAGGACATAGCTCACTGACCCAAATCCAGCTCACTTACATGTATGGAGCTTTAGGTTGGACCCACAGCACTGGACAAAAAAAAGATTTTTCTTTTAGTTGCTGAGAAATCACAATAGAAATTTACAGCCCGAGGTAAGCAACGCCTTTATTTATATACAGATAGAGAAACATAAACCGTAACAGAGAAAATCGATGCTATAGTCCATTAAAGTTAAAGAGAATGTTCTTCACTCTGAAGGATGTTATTAAACACCATGAATGTGAGCCACAGTCAAATGAAATGTTTGCTATGGAAAAGCAGAGTCTTGCACCAAACACACGTAAGGGGCAATTAGAATTGGATGAAAAGAAGGCAGCTCAAAAAAAAAAAAAAAAGCCAAAAGATTTGCACACTGCAGGAAAAGGTGCTCAGCATTAATAGTTGCCATGGAAACGCCATTAGAATGTCATGAGAAGCAGTTCTGTAGCACTTGGAATGATACAGGTTGGAAATCAATCCAGCAGTTTTTTATAACTTACCCCATAACCCAGCAATTTAATGCCTAGGTATCTACCCATAAGATATGAATGCATATGCCTCCTCAAATTTATGACTAAATGTGTGTAATAACTATATTTGTAGTAATAAAATGAAACTGGTGTAACTCAATGGCTGGACAAATGGTAGGTCACCATATCAAAGCATAGCTCAGCAGTAAGAATCAGCGATCCACATTTCCATCATTGGTGATGTTAGAAACAGAGTACTGGATTGGGTGGATGGAGGAGGGGGCACAAAGGAGGCAGTGGCCTGGACCAGAGGCAGATGATCTGACTTGGTTCTGAGTACAACTCACAGCCTCTTCACTCCTCCTCACATCCCCTCCTTCCTCCCTTAGGAATCCATTCTCTCAGCCTCCTGACTATGCTGTGGGAGAGTGTGGGGGTCAGGCCTGAGAGTCTTTCACATCCTCCCTCAGACAAGTGACAGGAATCAGGCTAGGACAACCCCAGCCTTCAGACATGCTCATAAGTACTTACTATTCCTTTTTAAAGTTGGAAGGTTAGTTAAGGAGTCTGGGGCTATTCTTAGCACTGAACTATAAAAAGGAAATGCCAGCGGCAATCTTCGATGGCTGTATTTTTACAAGGGTTAATTCAAGCCTTCCTCTGAGAGTTCCCAGTCAGCAGAGATCTTTCATAAAAATACTACCTCGGGTCAGACCCTCAAACCCCCTCTTAGCATTGCTAAGATTCTTTGGGGACTATTTGAGTCAGGGACTGACTGGAAGAATGCAGATTACATCCACTTGTATGGACACCCCTTCCTGAGATGCCTCTATTTGTTATATCAGTAGAAAACAATGAATGAATGGACCGACAGACAGACAGACACACCGACAGACATTTCTGCTGAGTGTACAGAGAGGCAGCATGCCAAAGGAGTTACAAAGTAGCATGCTCCTATCAGACTCACCTATGTTCCAGCCCTATTAGGAGGTCCCTCAGCCTCTCTGAACTTCTTGCATGAAAGGGACAGTTGTGGAACCCAAGAGCCCATGCCTGGTGTGGCCACTTAGCAAATTTTCTGAAGAGGTTAATTCTTCGTTGTTATTGTTATTATGTATCCAAAACACAGTGATTATGAAAAATATATTTCTGCCTTTGAGAACTTCATGCTAACTGTTACAGGTAGCATACAGACAGGGGATGTGGGAACAGAATTGGTGATGGCCTGCATTAAAGAAACTACTGCAAACACTGGAGAGATGGCTCAGTGGCTAAGAGTGTGTGGACCAACTTTGCAGAGGACCCAAGTTTTGTTCTCATCAGTCAGGCCACTGCCACCTGTAAGTCCAGCGCTAGGTGACCTGACCTGTAACTCCAGCGCTAGGTGACCTGACCTGTAAGTCCAGCGCTAGGTGACCTGACACTCTTTGCTGGCTTTGAAGGACACATTTATCTGTGCACCCACTTGCACAACCCCCACACAGACAGACACTTACACATGTAATTAAAACAAAAATATTTCTAAAAGAACATGCCCTTTGGTTTTCACACAACACTAGTTCCCTACTTTGGACTTTGTTGGGGACCAATTTGTTAATATCTCTGCGTGTGTGTGTGCATGTGTGTGTTGAAATTGAACTCATGGCCTTGAACACACTAACCATGTAGCCTCCCTCTGAGCTACACATCCCGCCCCCCAAGGGTTTGAAAAATGTCTTTTGCTTTTGACCTACATTCCCTCTTGAAAATTTCTTAAGAAAACAAACTCAAGATGGAAGACAGCCTGGCTGTTTTTATTCAGAGTAGCAAAAAAAAAAAAAAAAAAAAAAAAAAAAAAAAAAAGGAAAGAGTCTAACTGGTCTAACAATAGGAGTTACATATAATGTAGATATCACAACTAATGACTATTTCCACAAAGCAGATCACAAAACCATAGCTACAATGCGGGTTCATTCTGAGGTTATGGCCTGAAGTATTGCTTTTATTAAGGATTTATTGTAACCAGAAACTCTAAGACTGGAGCTTGAATGTTTCCCGTATAAAAACACAGGCACTGAGATATGTACATACACACATATAGAAAATGTCTATGGACTTTGGCTTAACAATGGTTTTATGTGTAACTTTTGAGAGGACTTTTTGTTTCATTTGTTTTTATTTCTTTAGAGACTATTACACACACACACATACACACACACACACACACACACACACACACAGAAGGCACCCCCTCCCCAGATGAAGGTAGGTGAATCTGAAGTGCCTTTGGTTTTACTTGAAGCAGACATTTCTTTTTCTATTCTTTCTTTTTTTGCCCCCTCCTCCCTTTTTTAAAGATGGCCCTGGCTGTCCTGGAACTCATTCTGTAGACCAGGCTGGCCTCTAACTCACAGAGATCCACCTGCCTCTGCCTCCAAAGTGCTAGGATAAAAGGCATAGCCACTACTGACATTTCTAAGAACTCTGTATCCTTTATTCAGTTTTCCCCAAATACACCGATTGACTGTAGACCCAGGCCAAGTTCTTCCCACCCCAGGCTCACAGTTTTTCACCTATAAATGTGCAGGCTAGGTCAGAGATAGCAAACTGCTTTCACCCTGAGAGCAAGTCCACCTCCCAGGAGCTAGCAGGACCACCTCTGCACACAGAAAGGATAGCTGATAGAAGGTGAGCACTGGTTATGTCTTCTGTGGATCTAAGGCTGAGAAGCACACAGGAGAGGCAGTGCAGTTCCCATAAGTAGAATAGAAAACTGTTAAGTTTCCTTACAGCCTTATGGGTCTGGAACGTCTGCAAGCGAAAGTGCTTGCCTCTACTTTGAAAGTCCTAAGTGTGCCCGGTGTGGTAGCGCACGCCTTTAATCCCAGAACTTGGGAGGCAGAGGCAGGCGAATTTCTGAGTTCCAGGCCAGCCTGGTCTACAGAGTGAGCTCCAGGACAGCCAGGGCTACACAGAGAAATCCTGTCTCGAAAAACCAGAAAAAAAAAAGTCCTAAGTGTTAGAGATACCAAACTTCTTACATTCAGTTTTGGCAAAATCATACTCGATCTGGTTTCGCCTGCATACCACAGAGTCTGAAACAGAGTTTAAAATGTGCTGATTGAGGGCTGATGATGGCTCAGTGGTTAACAGCATGTGCTGCTCTGGCAGAGGACCGGGGCTCGGTTCTCAGCACTCATATGATGACTCACAGCCATCTGTAAGTCCAGTTCCTGGGGATCTGACACCCTCTTCAGACCCCTACAGGCAGCAGGCATGCATGCAGTACCCAGGTATACATGCAGGCAGGCACTCATGTACATAACATCAACCTTCGATGTTTTTCACAGAAGAAGAAAACTCACCACAGCAATGTCTTCGTTGTATTTACACCCATTGCCTACCACGCCAAGATCAAGAAGTAAGCCTGCAGTTGTTAATTGAGCTTCTCCAACCTGAAACAGTTTGAAAGCTACTGCTGTTGCAGGCATAAACCTGGTCTTGGCTTTGACCTTGATCCATGTCTCAAGTTTCTGAGAATTCTCTGAAAACCATACTTCAGGAGGTTGGCTCAGATGAGTGTCTGCTTCTAATCACCTACCTCCCTGCACCTCGAAAGCAGAGATTTCCAGCACGACACAGCATCAACTTCCATCTTGAGTCAATGGTCCCCGGTCTACATAGGGCTGACACTATTCCCAAAGTCATATGTTAAATTCAATCAATAGCCGATGTTACCCACTTGGCAAACAAACATGGATTCTTGGACAAAAGTCAGCAGTGGGCTCTAGAGGCTATTTGGAGGAAGGGACAAGCTAGAGGGCTTGACTGCATCTCAAATTAACTATGCTAATCTGTCATAGCTTCCACAGAGAATAGCAGGCTGCATTCAGGGGTCTGAGCAACAGCTGTGCTTTCCAAAGCAAGACACTGTTCAGAAAGATGATCCGAATGTGGGCTGTGTGTTTCAGCAGGGCTTAGTGGGACTTTCCAACTTAAATGGCCCTTTGTGCTTTTAAAAGCCGGGACGCTGACCTCACGAGTGGCTAACGCATGATGTCTTGGAGGTCTTGATTTACATTTGGCTGGTGGCCGGGACTGAACTGTCAAAATGCCCGGATGACTGATGGACAGTGCTGGGCTTGTTCATGCTTGTTTGGAGTTGAGTGGGTGGATTCTAGGACACTTACTCTGTCCAGGTTTGATAAGCTAAACAAAGCCAGACTGTTGGAAGGGCTGACTCCAGGGTTCCTCTCTGGATGCCAGGATGGAGAGTCTTTAATCAGTCATCTCTTTCATTGTCTTTATTTACATTCTGCCTCCATATCGATTCCAGGGTTTACTTGAACACTGCCTATTGGTTCCAGGAAACAATCTTGCCCAGCCCAAGACTGGCGATTAATTTTGTATCTGTATTTGTCTTTTCTACTCACCTCCCTAGGGTCATCTGCTTGCTCTTTTTTTTTTTTTTGGTTTTTCGAGACAGGGTTTCTCTGTATAGCCCTGGCTGTCCTGGAACTCACTCTGTAGACCAGACTGGCCTCGAACTCAGAAATCCGCCTGCCTCTGCCTCCTGAGTGCTGGGATTAAAGGCGTGCACCACCACACCCAGCTTTGCTTGCTCCTCTTTTTTCAGGAAGACACTTTGCAAGCAAGAGGTGATTCTCGATTCCTTACTGCTCTGGACTATCACACTAGATATGGGATGTTAGGAATGGAGCGGTTGTACCCTGGCATTTAGGCACCGTCATTAAGCTTGCTCAATACATCTAGGAAGGAACATACAGTGTTTTACCTGCCATTCTTTTCCTTCAAACCAGAATGGAGGAGAACTATTTATCTCTGGGGAGGAGCTGAGGTTTTATGGATCCTGGGGTAGTTCAGAAGTCTTAATTTCTACAAAGCATGTGGTAGAAAGGCCAGGCAGCTGGAGCCCATCAGTAGACCCAATGACCAGAAAGATGTCAAGATGGGATAGCTAAGTGACACACCTGTCATGAGGAGCACAGTCACCCAAATAAAAAGTACAGCTAAAGTGTTTTCATGGGCCACATAAGCAGTAGCCATAAACTAAACTAAACTAAACTAAACTTGAAGACAGATCTGAAATAATCCGATGAAAGAAAAAAGTGGGCTAGTCATAATGGTGCACGCCTTTAATCCCAGCACTTCGGAGGCAGAGGCAGGTGAATTTCTGAGTTTGAGGCCAGCCTGGTCTAGAGTGAGTTCCAGGACAGCCAGGGCTACACAGAGAAACCCTGTCTCCAAAACAAGGAAGAAGAGGAAGAAGAGGAGCAAGAGGAGGAGGAGGAGGAGGAAGAAGAGGAAGAGGCAGAAAGAATAAAGGAAGAGAGGAGGAAGAAGAGAGAAAAGAAGGAAGGGAGAGAGAGAAAATAATGGATCTATGAATGAACACCTGGGATAGCAATAAAGCCTAGTACAAAGGCAGGGAGAGCCAAGAGTTCCATTCTTAAGTGTGCACACATTTGTTGGGTGGCCTTGAACTTATGAACCTCTTTAAGGACTCTTTTTTTTTTTGGTTTTTCAAGACAGGGTTTCGCTGTACAGCCCTGGCTGTCCTGGAACTCACTCTGTAGACCAGGCTGGCCTCGAACTCAGAAATCTGCCTGCCTCTGCCTCCTGAGTGCTGGGATGAAAGGCATGCACCACCATGCCTGGCTCTTTAAGGACTCTTTTAACTGTATAGCAAATAAAGACCTTTGGAGAAGCGTGTTAGGAGAACTGAATGAGGTAGTTACTAGTTACATAAGTCATCAGCTAGGAGAGGTAGGAAGTGCCCAGCAAGTGTGGTTTCTGTTGACTGATTGATTCATCAGTTATCTGTGGAGTACGCCCTGTGCTTCAGGTGCCGTACTAGGCTCTAGAGAGCACACATTCAAACAAGAACTGTGTTGCCATTCTTCTGGAACTTTTGACAGTAGCAGTTGGCAGGGAAAAAATCAAGGAAACAAAAGAATTACAGATGGAAGTGATTTCAGTAATTATTTTGTGTAGTCTCACACATGCACAAAGCTCTCTATTTGACTTTTTATTATTATTTTTAATTACAGTGTGTGTGTGTGTGTGTGTGTGTGTGTATGCAGGCTTATGGATGCCGTGGTACACATACAGAGGTCAGAGGACAACTTTTGAGAGAGCTCTGTCCTTTCAACAGTAGGTCCTGGGACTCAAACTCAGGTCATCAGGTTGGCAGCAAGTGCCTTCGCCCACTGAGCTATGTTACTTAGCCCTATTTGTAGGAGTTTTATTGTTGGCTTTTGTTTTCTTTTTTTGTTTTGTTTTTTGTTTTTTTGTTTTTCTGAGATAGGGTTTCTCTGTATAGCTCTGGCTGTCCTGGAACTCACTCTGTAGACCAGGCTGGCCTCAAACTCAGAAATCTGCCTGCCTCTGCCTCCCAAGTGCTGGGATTAAAGGAGTGCCACCACCGCCTGGCCTGTAGGAGTTTTAAAAATGTCTTTAATATTATTTTGCTGTGAGAGTGTTGTGGGTTCATGTGCGTGCATGTCATGGTGTGTGTAGCGGTCAGGGGATCACTCTGGGGAGTCGGTTCTTTCCTTTCACCATAGGTTCCAGGGACAAACACAACAGGCCAGGCTTGCATGGCATGTGCTTTTACCTGCTGAGCCATCTCGCCAACCTCTCACAAATTCTTATTTCAGGACGAGGTTCTCACTAAATTGCCCAGGCTGGATTTGAACACACCCTGTAGCACAGGTAGACACGGACCCGAGATCCTCCTGCCTCACTCTCCAAGTAGCTGGAGTAATAGACCAGAATCACCAGGACGGTGCGAAAAATAGATAAAAATAACTAAAAGAATTTCTCGGTTAATAGTTTCCAGTGTCCATGTCATCCTGGGAGGATTCTGAACCTGCTGTTTACCCCACCTCCATCTTTATGTTGTCAGGAGCAATTCTCAGTTGGGCAATTGCCTTGAGCTTACGTGTGGAAAGGCACTGAACTGTTGGACCTTGAAAGCAACATAGGCAAGGAAGGAAGGAGAGGGGAAGTTTTGCTGGTGTTATCAGGAAGTTCCCCAACACCATTTGTCAATCGTTTCCTAGTGGGCTTTACAATCACCCGGGGAGCCTTGACAAGACATAGCTTTTCAGGGCTCAGCCTTTAATAGTCAAGACTCTGGGGAATCGGGATGTTATTCTCTTTGAGGTGCCTAGGTACTACTTAGGGCACACGTGGGTCTACAGTTAGGCAGACTTGGGGAGCACTGCTTGTCTGCTGCCCAGTGAATTTCCTGGCCTGTGATGTTAAGAATGAGAGGCTGCATCCGTCATCCTGTTCACCAGTCACATCTTTCGGGTCTGTAAAACAGCACCGGTCCTGGTTGATCACAGAGGAGTTTAGATGGGAGATGTGCACACCTGCCTTGTGGGAACATAAAGCAGGAACTTGGCTCAGGCTGTGAGGGCTTTTGCATGCATCCTGGAAGACAAAAGCCTGTATTAGGAAGAGTCCGGTTCAGCTTCATGTGGCAGAGGAAACCAAGTTATTGGGGATTAGTGTGGTTAGATGTTTCTTTTGCTTTCATACAGTGTTAACAATCCACCCAGTCCAGATGTGGTGCTCATCTTGTCTTCTTGACCATTTTCAGAATGAGGCCTATAGAGTCCAAGATGGTTGCCAAGATTCCAGCCATCTCTACCATAGTCCAGATAATAGAAAGGTCACAGTGACAAAGAGAGGCATAGCATCTCCTTTTAAACATATTTTTGGGACTATCCCTTGGTATCTTAGGAGTCCAGAACTCAGCTACTTGACCATACCCTACTTCAAGGGCTGAAATAGTGTTTCAGAATGACCACATTGAATAGAATTGTAGGGTTCTGTTACCAAAAGAATGAAGGATTGCAGTCACTGGTGAGAGCTAGGATTTGTGTAAACTGAGACCTGAGGAATGAGCTGGGATCAGGCAGGGCAGACACAGAGCATGGCCCAGGAGGGATTAGAATGGTCTTCCATGAGATCTGCTCACCACCCTTCATGTTGTGGTCCAAACTGGACCTGGGGGAACTCTATGTGCCCCAGCTGCTCAGTTCTCATGCCAACAGTAACTTCCACCCAATTCCAACCTCACATCCCAGCACAGAGAAAATCCTCTTTTTGTCAGAAAGAGAGATTGCCTGGAGATTTCATCATAGGTTTGGTAGGTTAGAGCCCTTTTTCTATCTTCTGATGTTGTGGTTACATGGTTTGTAAGACAAACTTGAAAACCTTTTTCAAATGGTGCAGTGTCAAGGGGAGGTATAAGAACTGCTAAGAAGCTCATCAGATATAATCCAGCCAGATAGTGGGTAATGGGGCTGGAACCACATGGGACCTGGGGCTGGAACTCAAGATTTTTAGGCTGTGAGGCAAGCCATGTGACCACGGAGCTGTCTCAGAAGCCCCACAATAAAGTTTTATTCAGCTGTAAAGACAAATTGAAGTATGTCATCGGAAGGAAGGGAGGTGAATGGAGAGATACTGTATGAAGCAAAATAGGCCAGATTCAGTCATGTTTTCTGTCATGTGTAGAACCTAGATTTTATCACACACAGACACACACACACACACAGACACACACACACACACACCCACAGGTTGGGGGAGACTTTCAGGAAAGAGACAGGAGATTAGTGGGAAAATCGAGTAAAGGGTAGTGGGATGTGAATGTGGTCAAAGCAGGTGGGACTGCCCTTAAGAAATCCCTCACTTGGTACAGTGAATTTACCCTAATGCATTTTTCTTAAACATGTCGAATGTAGCTCCAACTTTCGCCCCAGGCAGAACTCTCCTGACAGCTGGTTGACAGCTAAAAGCACACCTGTCTCCATAAGTTCTTGGATACACTGTCATCGTTCATTAAAAACCCGGTTTAATAGCCAGCAGTGAATTACAATGATTACAAGTTTCAATTCTTTCATCTTTGAAGACTGTTAAGACACAATTTTTTTAAAAAAAAGTTTATTAAGACACTGCTTTTGTTTGGCAAAGCACTTAAGGTAACTAACTGTTGTGGAAATCCATGTGTGAAGTTCACAAACCTAAACCACCAGCTGTCACTTGTAGGCATTTTCTGAAGTGTGTCCTGGGTGATGTCACTGTTAAAACAAAAAGGGAGGGGCTGGTGAGATGGCTCAGTGGGTAAGAGCACCTGACTGCTCTTCCGAAGGTCCGAAGTTCAAATCCCAGCAACCACATGGTGGCTCACAGCCACCTGTAATGAGATCTGATGCCCTCTTCTGGTGCATCTGAAGACAGCTACAGTGTACTTACATATAATAAATAAATAAATAAATAAATAAATAAATAAATAAATAAATAAATAAACAAAAACAAAAAGGGAGTCTCAACAGGTAAGTGTGGGAACCTGAGATGTCAGACTTTTGTGATATTATGATGACAATGGATATTGCTGTCTTTCAAGTGGAGCATGACACCAGCTTCCAAAATTGACCAAATTCAGTCAGAACATCTGAAATGCTGGGGTCTAATTAGCACACCCTGAGAAACACTCCTCTCTCTTAACTTGGCTTCTCAGGAAGGCAGCCTCCCATCTCCCTGCAGTACAATGGGTTTTTAGTTTGCAAATACTTGGTGCACTTATGTCTAGAGTCCTGAACACTTTGAGTGACACCTGAAGCCTACTGACATTATAATATACTTTGAAAAGGAGTCTATTTGCATAACAAATCCCACAAAGTCCAACTTAACAAGAGCAAACAAGACAATGAGACTGTCAGAAAGCACTTGTGGCTTGGAGCACTGAGATTTCCCTCCTTAGTGAGAAGCAGATGCCCTCGAGGGATGGTGTGTATAGTATGTGGACCTCTAGTCATTGGCTTGAAAACTTGTAAGGGAACAGGTGTGAGTACTTTGTAGGTATGCATGATTGTCTGTGGTTGGTCTTCCCTAAGTAATATGCAGGTTTCTAATCCAATTTACACCGTGGTTCTAGAACCAGCCTGAACTCCTGACCTCTGATGCCAGTGTAGAGGAGAGGTGATCAAGAGATTCCCTAGCCCTAGCTAGTGCTCAGTTGTAGAAGGGGCTGGAGACATGGCACACTGGTTAAAGGCACCCCCTGCTCTTCCAGAGGACCAAAGTTCGGTTCCAGGCCCCTGTGTTGAATGGCTCACAACCTCTTGTAACTCCAGCTCTGTAAGATCCTATGCCCTTTCCTGACTTCTGCTGGCATGGCTCACAATGGCATACACACAAACAGTAATATTTATTTTTACTCCACAATGTTTATTATTACTCCACAATGAGTAATAATTCTGTTAAAACCAACAATGGAAGAAGTCGGAGGTGAAAGGCTACCCTGGAAACAGGTAATTAGGAAATGGCGAACTATGAACTTTACCTTTTTGCTGTTTTACACAGTGATTTCTTCAACCAAGCAGTCTGTAAGAGAAGGTCTATGATGAAAGCCTTTTAAACGAAATGGGATAAAACAGGTCAAGCTTTTGCATGCATTGCTCCTAGACAGCAACCGTTTAACAGTAAACACATAAATAATCTTCCTTTAGTTCACACATAAAATGACAAATGATATTTGTATCATTCAAGAAATTCAAGATTTGTTCTTTACATCAAAATTGCCTGTGCTGAACAACTAAAGAGTATCAAAGCTGGAGAGATGGCTCAACTGGGGAAGTTGCTTTGCACACTTGAGGACCTGAGTTCATATCCTCAGAATCCATGTAGAAGCTAAGCACAGTGGTGCACATCTGTAAACCAGAACTAGGGAAGTCGGAGACAGTGTGCCAGGCTCAGTGAGAGCGACTGAAGATAGCCATGCCATCCTCTGGCCTCCAGGCCTGCATTCACAGGTGCGCGCACACACACACACACACACGCACACGCACACGCGCACGCGCACACACACACACACACACAGAGTATCAAAGCTGAAGAAATTATAGACTTGCAAACATTATACCCACAACTTGAGGGTGCTGAAATGCATCCCCAACAGTAACTTTTAGTTCAGTAAGAAGGCTGCAGCTGTGAATGATACATCCTGAACACCAATCTGCTCAAATGCCTGTTCCACTATGGGACAATTATGGTTCCCAGCTGATCTGAAGTTCTAGAAGAAGCGTTCCTGGACATACTCTTGAGTCTTAAAAGATGTTCAGAGGTTTACCTCAGAAAACAAACATTTTTCCCAACAGCTTTGCAGCAATGCTTTGTCATTAACTTTCAGATGACAACAGCAAGGGCTTCTTTCAAAAATCTCATCTCCACCCTTCAGTCACTGGAAGTTCACACTTACAAGGTTTAAGAATGAAGACTTCAGTTTACACAATTTACACAGATGCCTGAGGGAAGTGTCTTGATTTGTGGCAATTTCCCACCAATTCACTTTCTTCCTTGTAGATGTTTTTTAAAATGACCTCACAGTTGGCCATCTTATTCTATTCTGAAGGGGGTCTTTTTTATTCACAAATGGATACTTGCCAAGCTATGACATCATGAATGGCATTTTTGTTGATTTTTACTATGAGTTAAGTCTATAGGTGTATAGAATTGTAAGTAAATTCCATGGTCTTCAATTCAAGAGAGATGAACCCAATATAACCCCTTTGGGGAGTGTTTAAATCATAGGCAGACTTGCACAATAGCATTAGAATATACACTGGAATATGTTTGATGGTACAATTTCAAACCTCTTGCAAACTGTGGTTTACAATGATTGGTGACCTGAAAGGATCTAGAATCACATAGGAGACAATTTTTTTTGGACTATCTGAGGAAGTTTGTAGATCAGGTTAACTGAGAGGGGACGGCATGCTCTAAATGTGGATGGCATTGTGCCATGGGCTGGGGTTTTCATCTTACAAAGAGGAAGCAAGCTTAGTCCCAGGATTCATCTGCTGCTTCTTGAGCACAGCTGGAATATGGCCAGCCACCTCAGTTCCTAATGCCATGCATTCCCCCATGATGCACTGCACCATCAAACCATGAAGCAAAATAAATCCTTCCTTGAGTTGCTTTTCTCAGGTATTTTGTTGCAGCAATGACACACGTAATTAATACACAAACCAACAGGGTTCTGTGCCACTCTGCTGCTGTCTAATAAAGTGTCTGTAGTGTCATAAAAGCTAACCACCCCTGACCCGCACTCTGTGCGCTTACCTCCCTCCTCTCAACAGAAAACATTTAACAAGAGCATTTTCATCTGTTTATTTAGTTACAACAACAATATAACAATGCATACCAAATGGGAAAGATAGTTAAAATGATGATAAAATGTTCAGTAACAGAAATGAATATATCTGAAGGAACTGCTAGGTGTCATTAAAATACATTTTTAACTTATAATTGGTTATTAGTGTAAATTAAATTTAGCAACTGAGTTCTAGTCCATGTCTACAAGTTATCAAAATATTTTCAAAATGTTACATAAAAACTGACAACATCTATAAATATATAAACACCAAAAATTTTCAGAAAAATAAAATAATGTACCCTGAGATATCACACTTGCTGTGCAGATGATATACTCACATGTGTCCTCATATGCCACAGGAGCTTTCTGAATTTTGAATTTTCCAAGATAACGTAATGCTATCACATGTTGGTGCAAATTTCAGCCATGAAAGTAACTACTTTGGATTTTAAGATCCCTACGCTGAGGCATCGGGAGTCCAGGGTCACTAAGAGAACTTGGGAAGACATGAACGGCACTTGGTCCTGACTCCTCAGATCATGGCTGAAAACACTCAGCAAAGCATTCTAGGCTTTTTTTCTCACACCAACTGACCCAGAATATATTTTAAGAAATGTTTATTTTCTGCGCATATTTTAAACTATAAATTCCTGAGCACTTTTTCTTCTTCCTCCTCGTCGCTGTCAGTGACATTGACTTGCTGGACACCAGAGGGGGCTGAGGCTGGGGCTGTGAAGACATTCTCCAAGGCTCCAATGTCCAGAGTGGGCATGGCATTCAAGTACTCTTCCCCACCGTGGCCATGGCTGCTGTAGTAAGGGGGCCCGTCCATGCTCTCACAGCTCCGAGAGTCTTCACTGTGTGTGTGCTCATCTGGATAGTCTCTGAAAGGATAGTCTCTATTTAAAGCTGAAAAGATAGCCTCATGTTTTTGGTATCTGTCTTCATAGTAACCAAGACATTCTGGCATTGAACTTGGAAAATTTCCATAGCCAAAGGGAGGCCGACTATAAGGGCACGTGCTGTGACAGAAAAACAAAAACAAAAATGACATCAGATTCTTGCCCCCAGTGCCTGGGCCACAGACTATGAGTTAAGTGCAGTCCCTGTACGGCCTGGAGAGTATTTCTTCGACATGAAGATTCCTATCCATCCCCACCCAAAACAGAGCAAAGGCAGTGTGGATGGATGCAGCCGCCGACATGATCACCTCTTCCTAGTTTCTAGCTCCTTACCTTTGATAACCAGGATAAAGATCGTCCCATCCTGGCCTCTATACTACCTCACACCACACAGTGTTGGAAATGGAAACACAAGTTGTGTGACAATGAAAAGGGCAGGCATGAAGGGTAGGAGAAGGGTTCTCCTGTTCTAGAATGTGCTGAAAGGAAGAGATGCTGAATACTGAAGCCCTGGAACAGAAAACTCCAGCTGACTTTTACAAATGACACTGTAACAAAGTACATTTAGAATAAATACTCTTTGTACTCTAAGGCATTAAAACTGATACCGCACTGTGCTTTCAAAGGGTTTTGCAAACAAACAAAACACAATGGAGCAAGACTTCAAAAAAACCATTGCAGGTTTACAAGTGACTTTTGAAAGGCAAAGCTAATAATCTTGTCATTCAAATCCAGTTGCCAATTCTCTGTAAGTAATAATCTCTTTGGAGGCGAAGAGGAAATACACAGAAATTGGGCTCGTGCGCGCCATCTAGTGACAGCCAACACTATGATCACATTCATTTGCAAAACTCCTGGAATGCCAGTCACTGCACTGCATCTTCTGAAGAAGGAAAGAGGAAGGAGGAAGCGGGCAGGGGAGAGAAGACAAAGGGAGGAAAGGAGGAAGGATGGTAGGATGGAAGGCCAGCTCTTTTCCCTTTCCAATGTATGAAGATGTACCAGACCACTGTCTCAAACTCTCGGAATATGTCCCACTCCCAAACCTTGTATTATAAGGTCCCTTGCTAACATTGAACACCGCAGATATAAGATAGTGCTTACATTTTTTTTAGGTTTACACCCATACTGCATCACTCTACTTCAGGTACTTAGGATTTAAAGCCTGTGCCCTGAGACACTGTCAATCGCTGCCATGACTTTGTTCACAGCTCTCTGCCTTCAGGCTCTTCCATCCGTTGAACTCTATGCAGAAGTCAGAGAGCATATCAAATCTACTTCCCATATAGAGTCCTCCTCTAACGCAGGCATAACTGCTCAGTTAGTAACTGTCTTTCAAAAGAGCCCGTTTCAAGGCATGGTAGAAAATTTAAAGACCTTAAATCTTGATATATACCAGACATGTGCTATAGTTTGAAACACCAATTTTGCATGACTGTACTGTATGGGAAAAACAAGTTAGTGTTATATTCTCAAGTCAATTATGACAAAGCTTGTCCAGGGTTGTACTGGTAAAAATGAATAGCTATAAAAGTATTCCCTCCATTAGGAAAAATATCTGTTAACTTGATTAGAATAATATTAGCTGATACACAGAAAGAATATTGTATGTTTCTAGGTACTGGCTGAGGATTTCGCACAGAGCAAATGGATCTTACTGACACATTTCATCCAACAGAATTGAACACATTCTTCTCAATGTCACATGAACATCCTCTCGGATAACTCATGCAGCACTTGATTTAGGGTAATGTTTTTGGGTTGGTTTTGTTTGTTTGTTTTGTCTTTGGGGTTTTTGTTTTGTTTTGTTTTTTCGAGATAGGGCTTTTCTGTGTAGCCCTGGCTGTCCTGGAACTCACTCTGTAGACCAGGCTGGCCTCGAACTCAGAAATCCGCCTGCCTCTGCTTCCCGAGTGCTGGGATTAAAGGTGTGCACCTCCACGCCTGGCTAGGGTAATGTTTTTAAAACTGAAATAATATCATGCACCTCCTCAGAACACAATGGGGCAAACTTACACATCCATAGCAGTAAGAAGAATGGAAAGTGTAGAAACAGTGGATGGGGAGCAGAAGCTAGAAAATTAAATTAACTAGAAAATTAAAGGAACATAAACATTTCCTGGCAGTAAGTGAAAACAAACCTCCCCAAACTGTGTAATATAATCAAAGAAAAATACATAGCAATATCCCCATATATCAGAAAACCAAACAACCTAAAGCCAACATTGAGCAGTGCATCTCAAGGACTCAGAAAAGCAGCAACAAAACAGACCAAAAAATAGTAGAAGCAAAGAAATAGGGAAAAAATAAACTAAAAGAAAAGATGAACAACAAGGAAAACAAGACAGACAAACTTCAAGCTAGACTACACACACACACACAGGGAGGGAGAAAGGGAGAGAGAGAGAGAGAGAGAATGAATCTCAAACAAAATCAAAGATGAAAAAGATAATGTAACAAACAGCCCAGAAACACAAAGGGTCATAAAAACTCTCCTGAGAAACTACATACTGAAATAACTCGGGCCGGGAGGCTTCTGCCTCACATTCCGCGGGGGTCACCTTGGCTCCGAGACCCCGCGGCCGGTGGTCTGCGGGTGAGAGTGTGGAACACAGAGGCAAGCAGCTTCTGGAACGGGCGAGAGCCACAGAGCCTCTGAGGCGGCGCCATTTCCAGCTCCAGACAACCGGCCACCTTCCTGGTGAGAGCACAGGGGTTCACCCGGCCCGAGAGGCTTCTGCCTCACATTCTGTGGGGGCCATCTTGGTTCCGGGACTCCGCGGCAGGCGGTCTGCGGGTGAGAGTGTGGAACACAGAGGCCAGCAGCTTCTGGACCGGGCGAGAGCCACAGAGCCTCTGAGGCGGCGCCATTTTTGGCTCCAGACAACGGGCCACCTTCCTGGTCAGAGCACAGGTGTCCGCACAGCCCGTGAGGCTTCTGCCTCACGTTCCGCGGGGGCCACCTTGATTCTGGGACTCCGCAGCGGGCAGTCTGCAGGCCAAAGCAACACAGCTTCTGGGAAAAATTCTGTTTTGGGCCTTCATCTTCGGCCAGGAGGAGGTCCAAACACCAGATAACTGTGCACCTCCCTGAAAGAGGAGAGCTTGCCTGCAGAGACTGCTCTGACCACTGAAACTCAGGGAAGAGAGCTAGTCTCCCTGGTCTGCTGATATAGTGTAACAAAATCACCAGAGGAACAATCTCTAAACAGAGACAACTATAACAACTAACTCCAGAGATTACCAGATGGCGAAAGGTAAACGTAAGAATCTTACTAACAGAAACCAGGACTACTCACCATCATCAGAACCCAGCACTCCCACTTCGCCCAGTCCAGGGCACCCCAACACACCTGAAAAGCTAGACCTGGATTTAAAAGCATATCTCATGATGATGGTAGAGGACATCAAGAAGGACATAAATAACTCACTTAAAGAAATACAGGAGAACACTGCTAAACAAGTAGAAGACATTAAAGAGGAAACACAAAAATCCCTTAAAGAATTACAGGAAAACATAACCAAACAGGTAGAAGACATTAAAGAGGAAACACAAAAATCCCTTAAAGAATTGCAGGAAAACACAACCAAACAGGTGATGGAAATGAATAAAACCATCCAAGACCTAAAAAGGGAAGTAGACACAATAAAGAAAACCCAAAGTGAGGCAACAGTGGAGATAGAAACACTAGGAAAGAAATCTGGAACCATAGATGCGAGCATCAGCAACAGAATACAAGAAATGGAAGAGAGAATCTCAGGTGCAGAAGATTCCATAGAGAACATCGGCACAACAATCAAAGAAAATGGAAAATGCAAAAAGATCCTAACTCAAAACATCCAAGAAATCCAGGACACAATGAGAAGACTGAACCTACGGATAATAGGAGTGGATGAGAATGAAGATTTTCAACTCAAAGGACCAGCAAACATCTTCAACAAGATTATTGAAGAAAACTTCCCAAATCTAAAGAAAGAGATATCCATGAACATACAAGAAGCCTACAGAACTCCAAATAGACTGGACCAGAAAAGAAATTCCTCCCGACACATAATAATCAGAACAACAAATGCACTAAATAAAGATAGAATACTAAAAGCAGTAAGGGAAAAAGGTCAAGTAACATATAAAGGCAAGCCTATCAGAATTACACCAGATTTTTCACCAGAGACTATGAAAGCCAGAAGAGCCTGGACAGATGTTATACAGACACTAAGAGAACACAAATTCCAGCCCAGGCTACTATACCCAGCCAAACTCTCAATTACCATAGATGGAGAAACCAAAGTATTCCACGACAAAACTAAATTCACCCATTATCTCTCCACGAATCCAGCCCTTCAAAGGATAATAACAGAAAAAAACCAATACAAGGACGGGAACCACGCCCTAGAAAAAACAAGAAGATAATCCCTCAACAAAACTAAAAGAAGACAGCCACAAGAACAGAATGCCAACTTTAACAACAAAAACAACAGGAAGCAACAATTACTTTTCCTTAATATCTCTTAATATCAATGGTCTCAACTCCCCAATAAAAAGACATAGAATAACAGACTGGCTACACAAACAGGACCCAACATTCTGCTGCTTACAGGAAACCCATCTCAGGGAAAAAGACAGACACTACCTCAGAGTGAAAGGCTGGAAAACAATTTTCCAAGCAAATGGTCTGAAGAAACAAGCTGGAGTAGCCATTTTAATATCGGATAAAATCGACTTCCAACCCAAAGTTATTAAAAAAGACAAGGAGGGACACTTCATACTCATCAAAGGTAAAATCCTCCAAGAGGAACTCTCAATTCTGAATATCTACGCTCCAAATGCAAAGGCAGCCACATTCATTAAAGACACTTTAGTAAAGCTCAAAGCACACGTGAACCTCACACAATAATAGTGGGAGACTTCAACACACCACTTTCATCAATGGACAGATCGTGGAAACAGAAACTAAACAGGGACACAGTGAAACTAACAGAAGTTATGAAACAAATGGACCTGACAGATATCTACAGAACATTTTATCCTAAAACAAAAGGATATACCTTCTTCTCAGCAACTCACGGGACCTTCTCCAAAATTGACCATATAATTGGTCACAAAACAGGCCTCAACAGATACAAAAATATTGAAATTGTCCCATGTATCCTATCAGACCACCATGGCCTAAGACTGATCTTCAATAACAACATAAATAATGGAAAGCCAACATTCACATGGAAACTGAACAACACTCTTCTCAATGATACCTTGGTCAAGGAAGGAATAAAGAAAGAAATTAAAGACTTTTTAGAGTTTAATGAAAATGAAGCCACAACGTACCCAAACCTATGGGGCACAATGAAAGCATTTCTAAGAGGGAAACTCATAGCTCTGAGTGCCTCCAAGAAGAAACGGGAGAGAGCACATACTAGCAGCTTGACAACACATCTAAAAGCTCTAGAAAAAAAGGAAGAAAATTCACCCAAGAGGAGTAGACGGCAGGAAATAATCAAACTCAGGGGTGAAATCAACCAAGTGGAAACAAGAAGAACTATTCAAAGAATTAACCAAACGAGGAGTTGGTTCTTTGAAAAAATCAACAAGATAGATAAACCCTTAGCTAGACTCACTAAAGGGCACAGGGACAAAATCCTAATTAACAAAATCAGAAATGAAAAGGGAGACATAACAACAGATCCTGAAGAAATCCAAAACACCATCAGATCCTTCTACAAAAGGCTATACTCAACAAAACTGGAAAACCTGGATGAAATGGACAAATTTCTGGACAGATACCAGGTACCAAAGTTGAATCAGGATCAAGTTGACCATCTAAACAGTCCCATATCACCTAAAGATATAGAAGCAGTTATCAATAGTCTCCCAGCCAAAAAAAGCCCAGGACCAGACGGGTTTAGTGCAGAGTTCTATCAGACCTTCAAAGAAGATCTAATTCCAGTTCTGCACAAACTATTTCACAAAATAGAAGTAGAAGGTACTCTACCCAACTCATTTTATGAAGCCACTATTACTCTGATACCTAAACCACAGAAAGACCCAACAAAGATAGAGAACTTCAGACCAATTTCTCTTATGAATATCAATGCAAAAATCCTCAATAAAATTCTCGCTAACCGAATCCAAGAACACATTAAAGCAATCATCCATCCTGACCAAGTAGGTTTTATTCCAGGGATGCAGGGATGGTTTAATATACGAAAATCCATCAATGTAATCCATTATATAAACAAACTCAAAGACAAAAACCACATGATCATCTCGTTAGATGCAGAAAAAGCATTTGACAAGATCCAACACCCATTCATGATAAAAGTGTTGGAAAGATCAGCAATTCAAGGCCCATACCAAAACATGATAAAAGCAATCTACAGCAAACCAGTAGCCAACATCAAAGTAAATGGAGAGAAGCTGGAAGCAATCCCACTAAAATCAGGGACTAGACAAGGCTGCCCACTTTCTCCCTACCTTTTCAACATAGTACTTGAAGTATTAGCCAGAGCAATTCGACAACAAAAGGAGATTAAGGGGATACAAATTGGAAAAGAAGAAGTCAAAATATCACTTTTTGCAGATGATATGATAGTATATATAAGTGACCCTAAAAATTCTACCAGAGAACTCCTAAACCTGATAAACAGCTTCGGTGAAGTAGCTGGATATAAAATAAACTCAAACAAGTCAATGGCCTTTCTCTATACAAAGAATAAACAGGCTGAGAAAGAAATTAGGGAAACAACACCCTTCTCAATAGTCACAAATAATATAAAATATCTTGGCGTGACTCTAACTAAGGAAGTGAAAGATCTATATGATAAAAACTTCAAATCTCTGAAGAAAGAAATTAAAGAAGATCTCAGAAGATGGAAAGATCTCCCATGCTCATGGATTGGCAGGATCAACATTGTAAAAATGGCTATCTTGCCAAAAGCAATCTACAGATTCAATGCAATCCCCATCAAAATTCCAACTCAATTCTTCAACGAATTAGAAGGAGCAATTTGCAAATTCATCTGGAATAACAAAAAACCTAGGATAGCAAAAACTCTTCTCAAGGATAAAAGAACCTCTGGTGGAATCACCATGCCTGACCTAAAGCTTTACTACAGAGCAATTGTGATAAAAACTGCATGGTACTGGTATAGAGACAGACAAGTAGACCAATGGAATAGAATTGAAGACCCAGAAATGAACCCACACACCTATGGTCACTTGATCTTCGACAAGGGAGCTAAAACCATCCAGTGGAAGAAAGACAGCATTTTCAACAATTGGTGCTGGCACAACTGGTTGTTATCATGTAGAAGAATGCGCATCGATCCATACTTATCTCCTTGTACTAAGGTCAAATCTAAGTGGATCAAGGAACTTCACATAAAACCAGAGACACTGAAACTTATAGAGGGGAAAGTGGGGAAAAGCCTTGAAGATATGGGCACAGGGGAAAAATTCCTGAACAGAACAGCAATGGCTTGTGCTGTAAGATCGAGAATCGACAAATGGGACCTAATGAAACTCCAAAGTTTCTGCAAGGCAAAAGACACCGTCAATAAGACAAAAAGACCACCAACAGATTGGGAAAGGATCTTTACCTATCCTAAATCAGATAGGGGACTAATATCCAACATATATAAAGAACTCAATAAGGTGGACTTCAGAAAATCAAATAACCCCATTTAAAAATGGGGCTCAGAACTGAACAAAGAATTCTCACCTGAGGAATACCGAATGGCAGAGAAGCACCTGAAAAAATGTTCAACATCCCTAATCATCAGGGAAATGCAACTCAAAACAACCCTGAGATTCCACCTCACACCAGTCAGAATGGCTAAGATCAAAAATTCAGGTGACAGCAGATGCTGGCGTGGATGTGGAGAAAGAGGAACACTCCTCCATTGTTGGTGGGATTGCAGGCTTGTACAACCACTCTGGAAATCAGTCTGGCGGTTCCTCAGGAAATTGGACATAGTACTACCGGAGGATCCAGCAATACCTCTCCTGGGCATATATCCAGAAGATGCCCCAACTGGTAAGAAGGACACATGCTCCACTATGTTCATAGCAGCCTTATTTATAATAGCCAGAAGCTGGAAAGAACCCAGATGCCCCTCAACAGAGGAATGGATACAGAAAATGTGGTACATCTACACAATGGAGTACTACTCAGCTATTAAAAAGAATGAATTTATGAAATTCCTAGCCAAATGGATGGACCTGGAGGGCATCATCCTGAGTGAGGTAACACATTCACAAAGGAACTCACACAATATGTACTCACTGATAAGTGGATATTAGCCCAAAACCTAGGATACCCAAGGTATAAGATACAATTTCCTAAACACATGAAACTCAAGAAAAATGAAGACTGAAGTGTGGACACTATGCCCCTCCTTAGAAGTGGGAACAAAACACCCTTGGAAGGAGTTACAGAGACAAAGTTTGGAGCTGAGATGAAAGGATGGTCCATGTAGAGACTTCCATATCCAGGGATCCACCCCATAATCAGCATCCAAACGCTGACACCATTGCATACACTAGCAAGATTTTATCGAAAGGACCCAGATGTAGCTGTCTCTTGTGAGACTATGCCGGGGCCTAGCAAACACAGAAGTGGATGCTCACAGTCAGCTAATGGATGGATCACAGGGCTCCCAATGGAGGAGCTAGAGAAAGTAGCCAAGGAGTTAAAGGGATCTGCAACCCTATAGGCGGAACAACATTATGAACTAACCAGTACCCCGGAGCTCTTGACTCTAGCTGCATATGTATCAAAAGATGGCCTAGTCGGCCATCACTGGAAAGAGAGGCCCATTGGACACGCAAACTTTATATGCCCCAGTACAGGGGAACGCCAGGGCCAAAAAGGGGGAGTGGGTGGGTAGGGGATTGGGGGTGGGTGGGTATGGGGGACTTTTGGTATAGAATTGGAAATGTAAATGATCTAAATACCTAATAAAAAATGGAAAAAAAAAAAAAGAAATAACTCGGAGCCTAGAAGCGGGATGGATCCATGAGCATCACATATAGACCACCACAACTGAGTCAATCGAGCCCACGTAGACATGGTGGTTTGTTTGTAACTCTAGGACAGAGGTGGAAGTGGCAGGAGGATTCAGGTTTGAGGCCAACTAGGATTCATACTGAGTTCAATGAAAACAGTGAAGCTGGCTATGCAGAGAAACAAAACTCGAAAAAGTAAACTGGGGCAGGGGAGAAGAAAGGAGAGGTGGAGGAAGGGAGAAAAGGAGGGAAAGTCTAAACTAAGCAAACCAGTACTGAGTCGTGAGCCTGAAGCCTTAAGTGTAAAGGACCATCTAAGACCTAGTGAATTGACTACTGACTTATGCTGTTCATTTAGAGAACTAGTTGCAATTCTTTGAGAACTTCAAAAAATTGAAATGGAAGGAACTCTGCCAAACACTTTTATAGGTCCAGCTTTTCTCAATATCCTGGTATGAAAATCAGGAAAACTATAATCCATATTTTGTATAAACATGGCTGCAAAACTTTTCAATAAAATATAATTGACCTATATTTGTTGGTACATGGAAAAGATCAAAATGATAAAGTGAAATTCAAGGATTCAACATATACAAACCAATAAGCAAAACACAGCACCACAAGTCAGGACTGTAATATATTTTCATCTCCACACATAAAGAGTGTGCAATAAGATTTAATATTTTACATGGCAGAACACTTTTACCAGATAATATATCGAAGGAGATCCTCCAAATACTAAAGGCTATGTATGCAAACCCACAGCCATATGACACTGAGCAAGGAGACTGCAAACATTTCCTCTAAGGCTATAAACCACAAAGGGATCTGACCTCACCACTCTTACTTAACACAGTACTGAAAAGTCTTAGCATGAGCATCAGGAAAGAGAAAATAGGATATCTAGACTGGAAATTACATTATCCATATTTGCATATGACATGATTTTATATGTAGAAAAAACTAAATTCCCCATCACAAAGCTATCAGAACTGAAGAATAGCATTAAGCATACAAAAATTGGGCTTTCTCTGTGCAGCCTTGGCTGCCCTTGAGTTCAGTATATGGCCATGGTTGCCCTCAAACTTGCATTCTCCCACATCATTATGATGCGTTCTAAGATTCCAAACACAGGTCATACAATGAAATTGCTGAAAAGAAAATTAAGAGATCAACCCATTCGCAAAAGCCATAAAAATGAAACATTTAGTGTAAGGTGGACAAAGAAAACTCGGTCTCTTACTAAACAGTGATGGAACAATACATGCACATGGGCAGCAAAACAACACTGCATCTCAAAAACAAAACAAAACAAGAACACTGCATCTCATCCTCTCACTGACAGCGGGGTCAAAGGCCTACACGGAAAACGTAAACTTCTAACATCACTGCAGGAGCAGGAGGAAGGCTTCTGTACCCTGGTGTGATGTAGGTGATGACTTGGTTTTAGTGACAGGACCCAAAGGCACAGACAATGAAAACAGACAAACAGGATGATGAACTAAGAATTTCTCACACAGTAAAGAAATGAGAGTCTACAGAGTGGAAAAAACATTTGCAAATTATTCATTCAACAATGGATCAATATTTGGAATACAGAGCCACTAAATACCAAAAAAAAAAAAAAAAAGGAAATAATCAAATGGCCATATGCAAATCCAACTAGGTAAGACTCATTCAAAGCTGAGGTCATTATACCAGAATATACTTATATTCCTATATTTCTTATTGCACTATTAACAAATACACAATCAGTCCAATGCCCTTCAATGGATGAACAGATAATGATGTTGTGGTATCATTACACACTAGAATAGTATTCAGTCATAAAAAGAATGGAATACTAAAAACCTTTTGGAGCAACATGAAGAGAAATGGGAATTATTATGTTAAGTGAAAAAAGCCAGACAGAAACACAAATGCCATGATGTCATTCATTTGTGGAAACTAGTAAGTTGGTCTTGGGGAAGAACAATGGAATCTGATGGCTGGAGACTGGAAAGAGCAGAGGATATGGCACCAAAACACAGCGTGGCAGAATACTGGTTCTTCTCTAGAGCTATTAGGTAACTACTGGTTAAAACAATCTATGCTTCATTTCAAAATGACTAGAAGAGTAAAATTCCAAGCACATAACATGATTAATACTTAGAGGTGAAAATGGTTTGTTTGTTTGTTTGTTTTGAGACAGGGCTTCTCTGTGTAGCCCTGGCTGTCCTGGAACTCACTCTGTAGACCAGGCTGGCCTCGAACTCAGAAATCCATTTGCCTCTGCCTCCCAAGTGCTGAGATTAAAGGCGTGCGCCACCACGCCTGGCTGAAAATGTTTTATTATCCTTTATTATATACTGTGTAGCTGCATCAAGGTTCATAAAGATGTACAAATATTAAGTCCCAGATACAAAGGAATACTGTTGCTAAGGCTCCACCCATAGCTTCTGGTTTCTTCCAACTAGGGCAGCGACTACACACTTGTACTTTTCAAGTTCTCGTGCATTCTCAACCTTCCTAATGCTATGACCATTTAGTTCAGTTCCTCAGGTTATGGTGACCACCCCCCCCCCAACCATACAATTATTTTGTTGCTAATTCATAACTGTAATTTTGCCACTGTTATGAAACAATGTAAATATATGATATACAACCCCAAAGGGCTTGCAACCTGCAGGTTGAGAACCACTGTCTTCTCCAGCATCCAGCATCTGCCAGGAGCTGACTGTGCACCGGCTCAGCAGGAAGGATGACGAACATGCCAACACCACATGGACCCATGGGGGCATTCGTAATGGCATTAGAGAGAAAACCAGTTTTATGTGCTCTTTCATGAAGCACACTACCTATGAGATGTCACTACGAGGAGGAGCAAGACAGGAAGAGGAAGAGGTGGGGGAGGAATAAAAGGAAACGACAAAGAACTTGGATCTACAGGTTGATGCCCCAGGATGCAAAAAGCCACATCCAAGATTTGGATAAGTTTTTGTTCCTTAGTAAATATAGAGCACTGAAGAAGGTGGAGAGCTATTGGTGGAGACAATCCAACTGATGTGTATAATTTGGTTGGCTCTTGATTTACACACCACTTTAAAAAAAAAACAGGTTTGAGACAATAAAGGAAAAGCAAGGGCAGATGAATTGTTGGTTAATAATAAGGCTCGTGAAAATTTCAGCTATGATATGGTAGTCATTTCATAAGTCTATAATGAGTAAGCGTATGTGTGTGTGTTGTTTGTGTATGCAGTGTATTCTTTATCCAAAGTGTTTAGACCCAGAAGTGACTTGACTTCTGGATGTGTGCCTTATATTTATTTAGTATAATAAACTCTGGGGAAGGAACACCTGTATTACTGTGCGTGTGTGGGGCTCTAAAGACAACTTTTGGGAGTTGGTTCTCTTTCCATCATGTAGGTTCTGGGTATGGAACTCAGGTCATTAAGCTTGGTAACAAGAGCTTTTACCCACTGAGCCATTGCCTCAGCCTGAGTCTTGTTTTGCTTTGGAGTCTTAGAGATGTGCATAGGTCTTCTTCACAAATATTTCTGTTCTCCACAGTTGAAATTACAGGTGTCCTCCTGAAATCTGAAACTTTTTGAACACCAACAGAAAAAAAATTGGTTTGATTTGGGTTTTAGATTTTGGATGAGGCTACATGGATGAAGTATGAAGCTGTACTGCACTGTATGTAAGCTATATGAAATCTGAGATTGGCTCCAAAATACATCCTTGTTCCCAAAGTAAGGAGAAACTGAAGAAGCAAGGGCAATAGTAAAATGTCAACTTCTGAAGCTAGGTGCCAGCATACGGGGGGGGGGGGGGGGGGGGGGCGGGGGGGGATAGGACATTATGCTACACTGTTACCTTTTTTGCATATGACATTTTCTGTAACAAACTAAAAAACACAGTCACAAAAAATCAATAGTTTCTCCTCCATGGTGAAGGCAATAAGATTCATCCTCTCTGCCTCACACTTACTACATTGGCCTTTGTACTCACTAAGTCCCCAGTGACTACTGTAGCTGGTGGCCCAGGTCATCTTCAACTCTAGCTGAACTGAGGGTACTAGAACTCAGAACTCTGTTCTTTGAGACTGCCCAGGAGCTGGGGAAATGCAGATGCAAGATGACAGCACAGAACCCCGCACACTCTTCCCCTTCCATTAACTACTCTGGCCTATACGGCACAAGTTTTGTGTGTCTTCTGCTCCAAAATAAAGTGCACCTTGCTTGAGTCATGGAAACAAAGCCACTGGCTTGGAAAATGGCTCAGGGGAGCAAGTCAGCCAGCCCCTGCTACTTTTGTTTTGTGCTCAGTCAGCCAGTATATTGAAGAGTGTCCCTTCAATATTCATGTCTACCTAGAACCTTAAAATATGACTACTTGGAAATAGGGTCTTTACAGATGGGACTACATCAAGGTGACATTGTTTTGAGCAAAACATGATTCCAGTTACTTGTGTGCTTATAAAAATGAGGTGTATGCAGGTATGAAAATTTCAAAGAATATTTTGTAAAAAAATAAAAATAAAAAAATTAATAAAAACCAAGAAAAGGGCTGGGGAGGTGGCTCAGTGGGTAAAGCATGAGGGCAATTCAAGCCCCTATAGCTCACATAAAAACCAGATAGCAGCACAGGCCTTATAGTCCTAGGGAACCTAAAACAAGCTAAAGGAAGACAGAGAGGAATCCTTGGAAGCCCATAGGCCAATCAGCTAAACTTAAACAGCAGCGAACAACAAAAGAGATCTTGTCTCAAGTAGGTAGAAGACATTGTCCAAAACCTGAGATTGCCCTCTGACCTCCATATGTGTGCCAGGGTGTACACACACACACACACACACACACACACACACACACACACACACACTACAATACAATACAATACAATACAATACAATACAATACAATACAATACAATACAATACAATACTGTTGGGAGCTATTAAGACAACACAATTTTCCTGATCTCTGAATTGGGCCTCTCCCCCCGAGAAGAAAAGGGGGTCAAAAGTGGGCCACAACGCACCGTTCCGAGAACCACAGAATGTTCCAGCCCTAAGTCAGTGCCAGATGTTCTGACCACACCCTGATACCACCAAGTTCCAGCTTCCCCGTGTAGCTGCCAAAAGAAAAATTTCCACAGCCCCACCCCTCCTGCTGATAAGTACTTGTACTTCCCCTTTTGCTTGTGTATTTCTACTGCCCCACCCCTCCTGCTGAGAAGTACTTCCCCTTTTGCTTGTGCATTTAAGCCTTGAGCCTTTCTCAATAGAGTGAGACCTTGATGCTACTCAGACTGCTTCCGTGTGTCGTTCATTGCACAAGGTTCTCGTCTCTCTCTACCCCCCATTTGGTTCTTAGGAGAAGGTTCCCTCGAGACCCTCAAATAACTACAGAAGATTGAAAAACAATGGGAAGACACAGAGAGAAATACGCAGGCATGCAGAATGAGAATGGTGAGACAGCAATAAGCCAAAGGCAGTTGAAGGTTGCCAAAAAGCTATGAAGCAGGATTCTTTCCCAGAGTCTTCAGAATGGAGCACAGCCCTGTCAATAGCTTAACTTCAGACTTCTAGACTCCAGAACTCTAAGAGTAACTATTGATTTAGGCTACCACATTTCTGCTGTATTCTTCTATAAGCCCCAGCAAACTAATCTATCTAAAAGCGTATTTCAACAACTTTGTGACAGTAATATAATTTATACTGTTTAAGCCACTAAGTTTACTATAGTCTGTAATAATCAATGTTGAGCTATCTGCTGAGTATTCAAATTTTAGATTTCTATCAAGCCTACAATTAACTATCTAGCCAATGATATAAATTGTCTATAAATTCCATTCTTTACACTCCTAACAACTCTACTTACATCTGTCTGTGCAGATGTCTTCCTTAATGGCAAGTTTCTAACTTGCAAATTTCTTAACACTACTCATACCTAGAAGGGAAGTCACTATTGACTGTCTACTTAAATGGCCTAGCTAACTGGCAGTTTTCAGAAAAGCCTGTGTCACTTTCATTTCCACCAGCAATAAATGTGGATTCTAATATCTCCAACATGCTAATTTAAAACATTACTTTAGCAAATTCTAGCTGGGGAATCTGGGGTTACATCTCCGTGCTTTTACTGTGTATCTGTAATGACTATTGAGTCCTGAAGGCCATGTATTTACTGGCTACATGGTCATTTTCTTTCAAGAACATATACTTGGATTTTTGCTTACTTACAAGCTGAACTTTCATTGCATTGAAACTGTTGTGTGTCTTGATATAGGCTATGCATACATGATTTGCATACTCTCATTCTGTGAGTTCTCTCTTTTTTGGATACCTCTTGATGCAAAAGTTGTTTTTAATCATGATGTGGTCTAGTCTAATTTTTTTCTTTGTTGCTCATGTTTCTGATGTTGGACCTAAACATCACCAAACCAAAGTCATAAAATTTACCCTTACAAGAAACCTTTATAGTTTCTCCTAAGAA